>NW_026000142.1:26098832-26129666 GCF_001458135.2 Marmota marmota marmota
ATCCCTCCTCCAAACTTTGAAATATGACATTGGAGGTCAGATTATTTCTAAGGTATCTTTTCATCTTGGTTATTTGATTAATTCATTCATTTAATAAATATGTAGTGCTAAATGTACCATTTACTTAGACTAGAAAAGTGAATGAAGTTGCAAAATTGGAGTTCATATTCTACTGTGAGGAAGCAAAGAATAAATGATAAACAAGCAAGTAAATTACACAAACGTAGAGCAGTACGTACATCAATGACAGAAATGCAAAAGAAGGGCCAGAGTTATGTATAGTGTGTGTGTATAAGAGAGATGATGTAAAATGCTGTGATTGGGGTAAGTCTTACAGAGAAAGGCTAGTCACATGAATTTATGGGAAAATTGGTATAGACTGAGCACAGATACAGTGAAAAGGCCCTGGGGCAGCACAGCTAGAAAAATGAGGGCCAATGAGCAAAAAGGAGACCCATGTAGTAGAGCAGAGTAGTCAAGAGGAAGTGAATGGAGATGGGGTCAAAGATGGAATAGGAACCCTAATGTCTTGGGGCCTCTTATTGTAAGGACTTTGGCTTTTACTGTAAGCAAAGTAGTAAACTATAGAGCAGAGACCCTGAGTATAGAGGTGAACTCTTTCAAAGGGTCACTTGGGCTTCTGTGTTTACAATTGAGTACAGTGGGAGATCAGTTAAGAGGCTGTTCCAAGTGGGAGGAGGATGTGATCTGGGGTAGTTGCAGGAGAAATTGTGAGAAGTGGGTTGAGTTTGGTTATTTTTTCACAGTAGTGCTAACAGGATTTCCTGACCCATTATATGTAGTATGCAAAAGGAAAAGTGAAATCAATTCCTTTGGTCTTAACTCTCATTTTCTACCATGAAAATTTCAGAGATGTGTTTCCTCAGAGAAACTTTTCTGTTATATCTGAGAACTACCCAGAGAAGCCCAGGATTCAAACAATTGATTGCAGCCTCCTTTAAGACAAGGCCTGTCTTTTCCCATCTCTGACTCTAGCCCAAGTCATGACTACAGGTGAAAACATGCTCCAAATAGATATTTGTTGGCATAAAAGTGTATTATACTTTCATTCATTTATACACAAGACATATGCATGTGATTCTGCTATACATCCTTTTTGTTAACCAGCAAGTGACCCCAGTACCTTCTCATCACTTACCATCTGTTAAATATCTATGTCGATACCTACTTGATGTTGATTCTTATTCAGTGGTTTTTACCTGAGTGGGAGGATATTTGAGCTACTATATTGGTTGTGATTTCTGGTTTTATTGGCATTCAGAGCTCAAAGAAGCACAAGGAGATACTTCTTGAGGAGTTTCCAGACAACATGAAACAAGCTTTTCTTGTATTTAATAATAAACACCTTAAGCCTGTAAATGACCTTCCAGCCAGCCCCCTATCATTCAGACTCTGGACCCTGGTGACAGATCATTGATTCAAGAGCATCTTCATATAGTTACTATCTTTTGATGAACCAGTGGGACCCATAGGTCTTCATCCTGGCACTCCATAAGATCTATTCATCAGACATTGCAAACCAGAGAGCTACATTTTTGTTTGTTTGTTTCAACTACACCCCTTCTGAAGTTTGAGCTCCAAAATACTTCCTATTACATAAGCAATGAATGACATCAGCAATCTCCTGCAATTTGCACCAAAAGATCCTCCAGTTTTAAAACAAACTTCCATCTAGAAGCCACAAAGATACAGCTTACAAGGGAGCCCTTCCCAGCCCACTTGACCCCTGAGACCTTCACTGCCATCCCAAAGGTGGAGAGATTTCAGGTTTAAGCAACTTGCCTAATGTCACTGGTCCAGTTATTGCAACCAGGATTTAAACTCAGATCGTTGGACTCAAGGCTCTTGGATGTACAGCCTCTCACTACTGTGCCTCTTAATACCATCTAACACTTGCCCAATGATAGTCACATTCTGTCCTCTGAAACTACAACACCCCATTTGTGTAAAATCCCGTGAAAAGGGGGATGGGGACTATCTCTTCCAACTTCTGTAGTTTACCAACCCTGGGCATTCATCTTGTCTGAATTGAACTTCAGCCAGCTCATTTTCAGCCAACTCTCCAGTTTAAACAGCCAATGGATAAGATACAAAACCACCCTGTCAGCATCAGATGAAAAAGAAATACAGGCTGGGGATTCTTGGCATAATGCTGAAGCAGGAGGTCCAGGTCCCTTGCTGGTGCTTTAAGTGGACTCCTATTGACACTGAACAGAGAGTATCCTCCTGGCAAGAGCCGTGTCCTCACAGCAATCACCACAAACCACCTTTTGGGTTTTCAGAGAGAAGGATGAATTTGCAGAAGCCAAAACAAAACAGAACTACATCCACTCCACCTCAACATCCAGAATTGAATAGTGCTTGGCCATGGTACAAGGAGCACAATAAATATTAAATCAACCAAACTCGATTTGATTGACTGCAGGACTCAAAGTGAGACACCAAAAAGAATTGATTGAAATGGTTTTTCTCACTCCCTCTGTTCATTCTCCAGTCACAGCCATGGTTCCTTTTATCTGTCCTTTCTGCCTGCTCAGCCCCAACCCCCCACAGTGCTGGAGCCCACTAAGAAAACCTAGGTGGAAGGGTAAATGGGAAGGGTGTGGGGCCCAGCCTGGAGCTCCATTTCTTCTTACTCTGGAAGTAAGGGCCCTTCAGAGAGAAGGATCCAGAGGGAACTGGAGGAAGAACCTGAAGCTTCTGAAGAGAAGGAGGCCAAGAAAGAGAGGAAAGGGAGGAAGAGAGTTGAGAGGAAAGGGATATAGAGGAGGATGAGAGGTTGGAACAAGTAAAAAGGGAGGAAGAATAGAAATGAGAAAAAAAAGAGGTTCCCACCATCAACCCAGGAATAATTTGATCCAAACAATTCTATCCTTTTCTCAAGTCCTTAGAGAATTTTAAGGTATGTAGACAATAGGCATCAAGATGAATGTCTGCCTTTGTATTGACCTACTCAGCCATCGTGGGACTGAGCCTCCCATCTCCTTGAAGCTCCACTGTCACATTTCATAGAACCCTTAACCTGACCTCATCTGTTTATATTTCTGTCTTCCCCTCAGACTGAAGGATTATTAAGGATGGAGACTGACCACCATTTGACCTATTTATCTCATTCCTTGTTATATACCCAGAGAATTTTAAATCAGCATACTATAGTGACTTGGCCACATCCAGGTTTATGGCAGCTCAATTCACAATAGCTAAATTATGGAACTAGTCTAAGTGTCCTTCAACAGATGAATGGATAAGGAAAAAAAATAACTTGCATACATATATAAAATTATATATATGTATTACGCACACACACACACACACACAAACACACAAACACACATACATATAATAGAATATTTCTCAACCATAAAGAAAAATGAGATTTTGGCATTTGCTGGCAAATGGATGGAACTAGAGTCTATCATGCTAAGTGAAATAAGAAAATCCCCCAAAACCAAAGGCCAAATGTTCTCTCTGATATGTGAATGCTAACATACAATAAGAGGGCTAGAAGGGAAGAATAGAAATACTTTGGATTAGACAAAGGGGAATGAAGGGGAAGGAAGAGGAATGGGAATAGCAAAGACAGTAGAATGAATTGGGGATAACTTTCCTTTGTTCGTATATGAATATAAGACCAGTGTAACTCCATATCATGCATAACCACAAGAATGGGAAGTTATACTCCATGTATATTGTCAAAATACACTCTAATGTCATGTAAAACTTTAAAAAAAGTAATAAAAAATTGAAAGAAAGAGTGGAGACTGTCTTATAGCTCTTTTTAGTCCTTGTTCTTAATGATTCCTGCCTCATAGCAAGGAACTTAAATATAACAGAAAACCTAAGTATCATAAAAAACAAATCATTGGGCAGAACAAAGGAACACATCCTATGGGACTGAGTGTATAGAAAATTACAAAACTGACAAAAGAAATGTGGGGATAGCAATCAGGATTACTTCTGAGTGGGGTGGTAAGTGGGTGGTGGTAGAGGGATCATCTGAAGACTGGTGATGCTCTGTTGCTTGATCTGTGTGGTCATTTTTTTGTGATTATGAAAATTATTGAGCTGTACAATTACAGTTGTGCTCTTGTCTGTATGTATATTGTGTGTGTATATGTCTTGATATCTCTCTATGTATATATATGTGTATATATGTAAATGTACATATATACATATATGTGTCTATATGTGTGTGTGTGTGTGTGTGTGTGTACAGTGTGGAGATGGTGATAAATGTGTACATACATATATCAATAAGAAGTTTGCTAAGAGGAGGAAACAGGAAAGAATTAGCTACTTCAGATAGAGGACCTGTCAAAAGAAATTGGGGTGGAGAGAGATTCTAATTATACAAGGAGCTGCTTCTCTCTACCTTTTGCTGAGTGTGAATTAAAATTGCTTGCAAATTGTACAACAAGCCTCACTAGCACTCTTGGAACACAATTACTCAGTAGCATATTTTATTTCACTGCTCATCAATCATTGATCCTTAACAGGTCAACACTTCTGTATGTAATGTACAAATTACAATCAAATTAAATCTATAGTATCTTGCTTAATAATCTTTATTCTGAAAAAATGTCTTTGCTCTCGTGGTGAACAAAAAGTCTTTTCTGTATGAGTAAGTCTTTGGGATGTCAGATGCTGAAGAGTGAATTGTGCCTCTGATTAATTGACTTTAATAATAATAATTTTATTTATATAGAGGCCTTGTCAAGGCTTTCAGGGAGCTGTAAAGTAACCCATGGTCCATGATTAAAGCATTATACAAGCAATATATAACAAGCCTCCCTCCCAAGTAAAACAAAGGAAGGAGATGGATGGAGCCGAGATATGAAGGTGCGGAAGAGGGAATAGGCTGTAGATTTAGCGTGGAGATGGTGATAAATGCTTCATTAGGGAGAGGGGAGTTTCCTGGGATAGGCGAAGGAGTGTAATTTAACAGAGTTGCACTGAAATAGTAGTCTATGGGGAGTCAGTGCTAGCCCTGCAGAGATGTGCGCACTTCCTCCTTTAGTGCCTGATGGCGGAAACGCAGATAATAACCACATCTTTCCTGCCAGCCACATCCTAGGTATGAGTGGGATTTTTCATAGTGATTCAAACAGCCGAAGTTAAAGAAATACTTATAAATTATTCCTCACTTCTTTTCATTGGCAAAAGATGTAAGTCAATTTTGTTGTTGTGTGTGTTTGTTTTTTATCAGCTCTTGGTGAAGTCCTGGAAAATATAAGCATATATTTGAAAGTGATCATGAAGGTGCATCCAGGTGTGAAAGTTCTGAGTACAGCAGGAAGTGAGAATTATACATGATTAATTGAAACTTCCTTCCTCTGTAGACTCCTACCCACCTTACCTGCACCCCTTCCTCCCAGCACCCTACCTATCCCACCATCCATCAGCCCTGCCAGCCAAAGAACTTCTTTCCTCACCTTGGCTTCTTGCTTATTAGTCTTTTGTGGTTTTGACTTTCTTTTATTATGGCTTGCAACCATAAACATTCTTTAAAATGTGTAAAGCAGAGAAAGATGTAAGGAAGTAGTAAAAAAAAAAAAACCCTCACTCCAACCACCCAAAGGCTATGTTGCTTTTTAAATTTTCTAAAATATTGCATGCACATTCACTCTTTTATGAAAAAATGTATCCATGGATAAAAACCGAGGTACTTTCAGTGGTTATTTCTAGGTAGTGGAATAATAGTTGATCTTCACTTTTATCATTATATCTTTATATAATATTGAAAATATCAAATATTGGTATCAACTATTTAAAATTATGAAAACAATTAAGCAAAAAGTCAAACAAGTTATTCTTCTATGTGAGCATTGTTCATCGGATATGACATTACCTAATCAATTTTTTTTTAATCTTAAATTATTTTTTATTTTTGCAGTACTGGGGATTGTACTCTGGGGTGCTCTACCACTGAGCTATGTCTCCAGCCCTTTCTATTTTGAATTTTGAGACAGGGTCTTACTAAATTACTGAGGCTAGGCTCAAAATTGCAATTCTTCTGCCTCAGCCTCCTGAGTTGCTGGGATTACAGACATGCACCACATCACCTGACTAGCCAAATTTTTTAGATGAAATGATATGATAAAATATGGCAAATGCTAAACCGATTTTGAACAGGATACTGATGATATAGGTCTACTCCATGCTATTTCCTGTATTTAGTTTCAGGCAACTGAATCACAAAGAAAGAAAGATGCGTTGTGGGAAAAGTAAAAGTACTTAACAAAAACCTGGGAGCAAAAGATGGAAGGTTAAAAGTGATACAACCTGCCAGGTGCCTGTAATCCCAGGAACTCTGGGTGTAACCTAAAGCTCAGTCCTTGTTCCCAATGCCAATTAACACCAATTTAATAACGAGGACACAGTTTGGAGAAAAAGGAGAAAGTTGTTTTATTGCTTTGCTAGCAAAGGAGAAACACAGGGGACTCCCATCCCTGCGGCTGTGAGTCTACCCAACAGGAGGAATGGGGATTTTAAAGGAACTCTTCAAGGGTTGCATTCCAGGTGTGCTCTGGTAGGGGGTCTTAGAGCACCCTGAAGGTGTGTTAGGATTCACTTGTTAATTTGGGAGATGTCCACCTCCTAGATCCTCTGGCAGACATCTCCTTCCTGTGGAGCACAGATAACTCAAGGAAATCTTGTTCCCCACTCCTAGGTCAGGGAGGGGGAGAGGGAAAAGAGGAAAAGGAAAACAGGTCCCTTTTAAAATTAAACCTCAGAGGTATATTCAAAAGGTGAAGTGGACCACTGTTTCATAGAGGCTGAGACAGAAGGATCACAAGTTGAGTCTAGCCTCAGCAATTTAGTGAGGCCCTCAACAACTTAGTGAGACCCTATCTCAAAATAAGAAATCAAAAGGGCTGGGGATGTAGCTCAGTGGTAAAGCACTCCTGGTTCAATCCTCAGTATCAAAAAATAGTGACAACCTCATTAGCAAAGTCCATATAGGTAGAGCTAAAGAGAAAGCCCAAGACTATTAAAGGGACTTTTTCTGTAGCTAGACCAGGAGTAGGGAGTTCCCTATGGCTCAATTAATTTCACCTAATCTCTGGTTAAATCAAATAATCAAATAAAATCTTTATCTTATGCTGGTTAGATACAATGAGTAATATTTTTACCTAATAAAATCCGGTGCTGACTGAATCGAGGTCTGCATTTCTTTAAAACCCCGTCTTGTTATGCTGTATCCCTGTCTAGGTTGGCTATGTAATCACGAGCCTTTGTTTGATGAAAGCTGAAAAGATGTTCTGGCAGGGGAGGAAGGGGAGCCAGAGTTTACTGGGAATCCTTGGGCAATGAGTGATTGATTAGTGGGTGAGGAGTCAAGAGAGAGCTAGTGCCCTGGACTGAATAAAAGAGCTTCCATTCTTAAGAGTGCAAGAGAAGGATGGGGAGAGACTGTGTGGAAGGCTGCCATGAGTCTAAGAGAAAAGCAACTTTCTGGGAAAGAAAGCAGACATTAAGGCAAAGAAGGCAACCGTATTCTACCCACCAAGCCAAATATTTGACATCAGGGAGGACAAGGAATGAAAAACAAGTCTAGAGAGAGGGAGACTGGCAAATGTTAACACCACACGTATTTTGCTTTTGTGGGACTATTTTGCCTTCAGTATTTGCCCTGCTCTTGATTGCTGATTACATACATAATTACCAATTTTATAGATTGTATGTTTAAGATGAGGATTTTTTAAAAGCCTAGGACTTATGCTACAGGATTGCTGTTTTATCTTTTTGCGTGTTTGTATTTACCTACAGTAGGTGGCGTCTAAGGTTATTACAAAAGAAAGAAAACTGGAAAGAATATAGACTTAGAGGTCACTCACAATGGGGTAGCAGTTGAATCAAAGCTAGGGTTATCAGGTGACAAACTGAAGGCCTATGCTAACATTGCTCTGATGTGATAAAACTGTCTTTCTCTGAACAGTGTTTATTTGACTGCAGGCTGAAAAACCATTCCAGAGTTGTGACATAATTTGTGTGGAGTATACAGCAGTTTTACAAAATGAAAGAAATGGAATACAATGGAAAATATCAGATGGAATACATTGCTTGTAGTAAGTATTGTTTCATAAAACTTGTGTTGTTTTGCACGTACAGGTATGTGTGCTGAGTTATAAGATAAAATGTACTTTTTATGTGGATCAGAATCAAAATGAGTTTCAAAGCTACTATTATATAGAGTACAGTATACTCTTATGCAAGCAAATCACAAATTTAAAAATATGGAAGCCTCAAAAATCCTAACTTTGGAAAAGTATATTTTATTATAAAAATTTTGCAAAAGGGTTTTCTGGCAAAGAGAGCCCAGGTTTGAGTTGTTTCAACCCAGACTAACCAAGGATATTCTCAGAAACTGCACCTAACTAGTAGTTTGAATCTTTCAGTACCACCAGTGAAAGTGAATATATCTGTGTGGTGTTGTGTTTGATTTAACATGTTTACCTTTTCAAAAAGCCCAAACATGTTAACTCTGCATATGTTAAACTTTTAGTAATTTAGAGTAAACACAGGAGGTCAGTGGATCCAGGGATTCAAAATAATAGATATGAAAAATGAATCACTTAACATTTATTTTGGAAAATGCTACTTGGTTTTTCTTAGGGTTACCTCCTTATTTACATTTCATATACAGCTGTATCAAAATGGGGTCCCTTCTATGAACAGAGATTATCTGAGAGTAGAAGAAGATGTATCATTCACAAACAAACCAGGGAATTGAATTTTGCCACAGTGGTCAACAGAGTGGTTATTATAATTTGTAATTGATTTTGCAACTGACAAAATTCCCATTAATGACATACTTACTTGAGTATTTTTTCCTTTATTACATAGTATTTGCCATAGAGCAAAATTTAGTTTATCCACTCAATCTTGAATCCTATTGAAATGAATTTGTCTTAGGAATACCAAATTTAATTTTAATTAGGATATTTTACACTTAGGTCAGGTCCTTGTCAGTTTTTCAGGGTATAAATCAAGACCTTGATATACTATGGTTGGCGATGACCTGGATATAAGAAAATCAAGTATTTAAATAATAGTGTATTTTAAGATACCTTTTGACATCCAAATGTGAAATTCAAAAACAGGAACAAAAAAAGGAAGTATCCAGTGAGGAGGAAGTAGAGGTAAGTGATCCGAAGAAAAAGCAGTGGAACAAAACATCATTTGCAAGGGCTAAGCATGCAAACTCATAAGGAAAACATTTTGAAATATTTTTGTCAGTAAGTGACACTAATTCAAATCCCAAGGCAATCAGACTTCTCCAAGGGAGCATCTTAAGAGCTTACACCAACAGATTGAAGCATGGTTGTTGCTTTTTGAATTTTCATTCCCTGAAAATTCATCTTTCAGTCTCTTCCTCACATTCTCATTTATTGGAGCTCTGCAGTCCTCATTTTTATTAATTAGCAATCAGCTTTCTTCAAAAGGAAAAAAAATCCCTTGCAAATTTATTTTTTTTTAAATTTTCTGATTAAAGAGCACTGGTTCTTGGTAAGAGTATTGTAAATTACTTGGCAGCACCCATCTTTATTCATGAACACTCTTTGAAATTCATTTTTGCATGTATTCAATGTAATTTTTCTTCAAAGTGAATAAAGTTACTTAAAAATGATAATAAAGAACCCACATTTAGTCCTTTGGAACAATTAAAATATTTAAAAGTGATTATCCTTGATAACCTCTTTACTTAGAAAAGCTTATTGGCTATCATCTAAAAGTTACTTTATAATTATAAAAATATTAAACACAGTACTATCAAAATCCTAGCTTTTTGTTTTGCAGAAATCAATAAGTGGTCTTAAAAAATTCATATGAAAATACAGGAAACCCAAAGTAACCAAAACAATCTCAAAAAAGGAAGTTGGAGAATGCATACTTCCCAGTTTCAAAACTTATTACAAAGCTCCAATTGAGAATCCACATATATACTTGTACATGTTGTCCAACTGATTTTGAAAAGGGTACCAAGAAAATTCAATTGGGAAAAATAATTTCTTCAAAAAAATTGTACTGGGATAACTGAGTATTCATGTGTAAAAGAATGTACTTGAACCCCCATTTCACACCCTATAAAAAGTTGACCCCAAATTATCACATACTTAAATGTAAGGGCTAAAACTATAAAATTTATGAGGTTTTTGCCTTGGATCAGGGAATCACTTCTTAAATATGGCATAAAATGAACAAATACCAAAAGAACAGGTGGATTAATTGAATGTATCAAAATTAAAATTTTTTGGTTTTTTGATTTGGTTTGCTTTGTTATTGTTGTTGTTTTCCAGTGCCAGGGATTGAATCCAGGTCCTCACACATCCTAAACATGTACTCTATTGCTTAGCCACACCCCAACCCAAGCCCTTTCTATTTTATATATCATACTATCCCACCAGTCATATAGCAGGTGTTCAATTAATACTGGCCAAATGAATGGCTGTTATTGAGTGCCAGCAATATTGAGGTTACTAGGATGAATAAGACATGATCGTAATACTTGAGCAACCTGCAAACTCTTGAGGAAAATAGCCCCAAACATACTATTATAATATCACAAGTACAATGGGAGTGGGGTCCTGGTTATCAGGAAATCATAGAGGAAGGTAGGTTTAGAAAAACTTTCCAGAGCTGCAATCCATAGTTTTATTAGTGTTTTCAGTGACAGCAGGAATGGCTTGTTTCATTGAACAATCTTCTCTAATAGGGTAATTGAGATCCGTATAACTAATGTCTACCCTCATATGTACATATTAAGTAGTTACGAAGAACAAGACAAAACAGAAACAAACCAAAAAGCCCTCCTGGGAATGGCCTCTCCTCTGCTGAGTTAGCTGACATTAGCTTCTGGTGAAGCTTAGATCTCTTCTGCAGAAAGTGTTCTCTTATCAACCCTGCTCAGATTCAACCTGCACTTAGACACTCTGTTTTACTAATTTGTATAACAGACTGGTTGCTCTGCATTGTTACTTGTTTTCTGTTGGCTCATGACCTAGTTAGTTGTTACCAACCACAATGTCCCTGGTCTCTCCCCTTCTTTCTGTTGACTTGAGGCCCACTGCCATTTCTTTTTATGATACAAGTCCCATTTCCTCCTGTGATTCCTCTTGACTTGGGTGACTGAATAGTTAAGCAAAAAACTTATGAGACAGAGATGGGCACAGATAGGCAGGACTTGGACAACTTGGGTTTGTTCTAAGCTCCTGCTGGTCATCTTTCTTTACTGGGTTGTTCCCATTTTTTGTTCTTTCCATTCCTAAAGCACACTCCAGGATAGGATCTGGTACTCACTCACAAGAAGACACAAACAATTGATTCTATTTAAAATGTCTGCTTCCCTTAGGTTGATTATAATTCAGTAATCTAGGAGGCTTAAACTAAGGAATGAAACTCAAATCATGGAATTTTAGATACTGTCCTGCATTCTGGAAGAGGAGGTATTCGAGCCAGCTTGATCTCTCACCCATCTCAGCACCCTACTTAACTCATACCTAAAGCCAGCAGGCTCCCTGGGTGTCACCAGATCATATCTGATGTTGGCACTGGTTCTTACCTACTTTGTGACTGCTTGATATTTATGTGAAATGAAGTGGTAATTTCATTTCCTGTTCTTTGTACAAGGATTCCCAATGCACAGATCCCATCTAACAGGTTTTCATCAATAATTAGCACTCCATGGGAAATCCAACACAGGCGCCTAAAGAGTCCAGAGAACAAACTGTCTCCTATAGGTGACTTTTTGTGTGTGTTTGTTCATTTATTTGTTTGTTGTGGTGCTAGGGATCAAACCCAGGGCCACTTGTGTGCTAGGCAAGCACTCTACCACTGAGCTACATCTCCAGCCCCTGAATGTTTCTTTTAACAAAACGTTGATCCATCCTTCAGCAGGGAAGGCTGAGAGGAAGGACAGGAAAGGCTTAACGTACAACTTATCAACCTCTGCTGGAGATAAATTGGGTAAGCCTTGAGATTCACCAGAATCCGATTTTCTAGTCTTCTCAAGAAAGCAGCTTATAAGTTTAACATGAATTTAGCGATACTCTTGCAAGGGGAACCAGGCAGCATAAGTGCCTTTCTGATTTACAGCTGCGATAGCATACCCTATGTGCATTTCAGATGACGGAATCATAGTCTGTCAACCTCAACAGCTCTAGTGTGAACTCTAGATCATTTACTGACTCTCCTGGTAATAAAAACATCAGGTTATGAACATTTCTTTCTTTGGGAACCTAACAGACACTGTATGTGGCTCTGTCACAGTATAGGCTGAAATACTTATTTCACTGATCCATGGAAACTGGGACCACTTATATTAACTTATATGAGTTAATTTGGATTCAGGTAATAAATACAAGTACTTAAAGGCAGAAAACTGAAATCAGAGGTAAAAAAAATACCAAATGTCATGAATAGTTTCTATGTAATTATAATTTTATATAATCTTAAAAGTTTCTATGTAATTTTTTGTAGTTCCTATATAATAAATTTCTAGATAATTGCTTTTTTAAAGAAACCCACATCTCAGAATAGTTATTTAATCATTTTAACATGGAAACTTCCTGTGTCAGTTTCTTCTAAATAATAGTGCTTTTCATATATATGATATTTTATCCTATAGGAAGCAACACAGTACGGTGATTATAAATAGTGACATTGCTGATACTGACGTTGAGAACTTATTCAAGCTCTGTGAACTTGAAGAAGTTTCTAAGGCTTTCTATGCTTCAGTTTATTAAAAAACAGTATCCAACAGAGTAAGGTCTCCACAAGTATTAGCCCTTAGACCTGTTTTCCTTTTCATTTTTGATCAACAGTAAACTTTACCGTATAGTTTACTTTGCCATAAACTGTAATATACTACACATAGTAAAGTGCATCAGTGTGATCACCAGTGATAGAAGAAGAGGCAACTCTTCATGGCACCTAAGGAATGGTTGAAAAACCAACTTGTGGGGAAGACGCAGATGCATCTGGTGTCCAAGACCTCTGGAATCAGGACTCAGATGACCCCAAGACATGTTCTTTGTTTTCCATTCCTGTCTCTTTCTGAGATCAGCCTAATTTACCTCTCTGCAGACTGGCTCACTAATGAAGGATTAACTGCTTCTTTGTCTGTTCCCAAGTTTGAAATCCTGGAAAGGGATCCTGACATAAGGATTTATAGGGAACAATAGATAGAGGCCAGGAAGGAGGGTTTTATAAAAATATAACTGTCCAAATGGATATTCCATGATGGGGGTGGTAAAGGATGGGAGGGGGAGAATGAGGGAGGTTGGATAACCCTAGAATTGATGGGAGTGGGAAGTTAATATGCACTACAACAGGAAAAATATTTAAAAATATCTTTAAGATATTTTAAAATATTATTGTAACTCAAATTTCATAAAATCACCCTTTTAATATACATAATTCAGTGGATTTTATTATATTCACGAGGTTGTACAACCATCACTGCTATCTAAATCTGAAACATTTTCTTACTCCCCAAAGAAACCCTTTACCAGTTAGTAGTCACTTGCCATTCTCCCCTCCCTGAGTCCCTAACAAACACTAATCTATCTTCTGTTGGTATGGATTTGCCTATTCTGGACGTATCATACAAATGGAAACATGCAATGTACAATTTTTTGTGTTTGCCTTTTCTTAGTATGAATTTTTAAGGTTCATCTATGTTTTAGTATGGCTTGGGACTTTTTCAGTTTTTATAGCTTAATAATATTTTATTTATCAGATATACTACATTTTGTTTATTCTTTGATCAGTTGATAGATATTTGGGTTGATTTCATTTTTTACTTACATGAGTAATGCTACTGTGAACATTCATATGTAAATTTCTATATGAACATATGTTTTCAACTCATGAATATATTTCTAGGAATAAAATTGCTGGGATATATGTTAACCATGTTTAACTTTGAGGAACTATTTTTCCCAAGCAGGTGACATTTCTACTAGCAAAATAGAAGGGTGCCAATTTCACATCAGCAATACTGGTAATTGCCGTCTTTTTCATTAGAGCCATCCTAATGTGCACGAAGTGGTATCTCATTGTGATTTTTGACATGCATTTTCCTAATGACTAGTGAAGCTGAGAATCTTTTCATGTGTGCATTGGCCACTTATATATTTTCTTATATTGTTCATGCCCAATTCTTTTTAGATATGTGATTTGCAAATATTTTCTGCCATTCTGGGAGTTGTAATTTCACTTTGTTGATGATATCCTTTGAAACAAAAAAAATTATTTTGATAACAACCAATCTTTTGTGGTTTGTTCTTTTAGTGTCATATCTAAGAAATATTTGCCTGATGCTAGATCACTAAGATTTACTTTTTTTTACTTCTGTTTTATTCTTGAGAAAAATAATTGACCATTAATGTGTGAGTTAACGTCCAGCTCTATTCTGCTGATCCACATGTCTCTACCTAGGCCAGTACCACATTCTTGATGACTCTAGTCTTATAATAAGGTTTGTTTTGTTTTTGTTTTTTGTATTGGGGATTGAACCCAGAAATACTTAACCAATGAGCCACATCCCCATCCTCACCTCCTTTTAAAAATTTTGAGACATGGTCTAGCTAAGTTGCTTACGGCTTCGATAAGTTGCTGAGGCTGGCTTTGACTTGTGATCCTCCTGCCTCAGCCTCCCAAGTTGCTGGGATTACAAGCATGTGTCACCGCACCTGGCTTCTCATAATAAGGTTTGAAATAGTTATTTTGCACTCTCCCATTTCTCTACATGACATACGATATAAAATGAGATACTTTTATAATATGAGTGCTTTTTATTTATTTTTTTGCCTCATTTCCATATAAGGATAGATTACAGACTACATTTTAAAAATGGGTAAACTGGGAAATTATGTAATTTCTAAAGGTTTTTATGTACTTAGGTATCTTGGGTTTTAATTCTGTTTCTGATAATTACTTTCTGAATGTCGAGTTACTTCCCTAGACCTCATTTTCCTGTCTGAAAACTTTAGGCATTGAACAAAAATGTCAATAAATGTATCACAATAAACATTGTGATGTGTACAAGAAAGACATGAACAGGACACTATGATAAGAGCATGATGCAGTGTAAGGGGACATCTACTTCTGACAAACTTGTTAGGACAGGCCTTTCTGATGTAACCTTTAAATACAACCTAAAGTTTGAGTAAGAGGCTTTCATCCAAAGATCCTTCCAGACATTTATGGAGGAAAGAAAAAATCAGTATTTGTGTTAAGTTCAAAAGTCAGGGAGGAACTTGTTTATTTCCACCTCTAGACTGAAACTCCAAGTATAGACCCATCTGTTTTGATTCTCAGTGGGTCCCTAGAACATTATAAAAGTTCAGGGCATAGTTGTGGAATGAATGGGTGACTAAATGGCTCCTTTGAGCTCTGACAGTTTTCTTTTTTCAGCTGGTAGAGCCAAATTTTTTACTTCAAATTTTTTTACTATACCTAATAAGTTCATTCTGGTTTGTTTTCCTTCACACATGGCCCTGTAGTAATGCTTCCCATATTTATGATTCTAACCAACTTGGAGCTCAGATTTTTGTAGTCAGTACTGTTAGTTATTTCTCAGTACTCATTCTCTTCTTGTTCTGTAGGCACAGAACCTCAGTTTTTAGATGAACATATTGCCAACCATAATAAAGACCACATTTCCCAGACTCCTTTACAGTTGGGTGAGGCTATTTGACTTAGTTTTCATCAGCTAGATATAAACAAGAGAATGAGAGAATACTGGAAAACTCTTTAAATGTAGAAGGTAAATCCCTGTTTTTCTTCCCTTGATTCTTTCTACTACTAGCCTTGACTGATATAGTGATGTCTGGAGCATCAGTATCCATCTTGGGCCATGAAAGGATTTTGGAGATGGATACTATATGTTGGGGATAGCAGAGCAGCAGGATAGGAAGACTTCAATGATAATTATAGAGTTGCAATTATAGCCCTGCATCCCACCTCTAGACTTTTCCTTCAGGAGAGAGAAATAAACTTCTACCTGTTTAAAACACTGTGACTTTATTTGTTGTGAATATTTATATGCATATCTCAACCTATAACTAATTACTATAGTTCAACAGAGATCCAGTCTTACTTTTTTTCTTATAGGGAAAGCCCATCTATCAAATTATTCTTTGGCCATTCATATATATATATATATATATATATATATATATATATATATATATATATATTCTAGCAACATCTACTAAATAATTGTTCCTTTTCCTGTTATCACTATTATGTATCAAATTCTTAAGTGTTCCTGGCTATATTGCTAGAATCCCCACACTCTCCTGTTTAATTTGTGTTGCCCATGCATCAGAAAATAGATGTAAGCTTTGTTAGTTGCTTTTTCTCTATTTATTAAACTTACCATATCGATTTTTCCCATTTAACCATATCTGTGAGGCCATTTTAAATATGTTGGTTGTAACAGTTTATTAGTAGATTTTACTCCAAAGTCTAATCTAAAAGTCTGCAGTGAGTTTCTTCCTTTGCACTGATTTTCATTTTTAAAAATTTTTTTAGTTGTAGATGGACACAATAACTTAATTTTATTTATTTTTATGTGGCACTGAGGATCGAACCCAGGGCCCCATATGTGCTAGGCAAGCGCTCTACTGCTGAGCCACAACCTCAGCCCCTTTGTTTTTTAAAAGTGTTTCTTCCTGTTATTTGTTTCCTGTTTTCCACTGGATAGATTACAGTTTTCTTCTTATGCTTGAACATTAAAAATCTATCTATTCTTAGGATAGTTAATGCTAATTTTTAAGTCCTCACTTATCCCTTTTTTCTTCCATCAATATCTTTAGGTAATCAGAAACTGTATTTTCCCCCAAAGGTGTCAAGAACTTGAGCACACTCTCATTTCCTTTTCTTGCTACTCCACACACAACCTTCATTCCCAACCATGAGGGCGTGAGCTAAAATTTTATTTCCGAATTGTTATGTATATAAGGCTTGCTGTTTGTCTTGGCTAAGGTTTAACTAAACAAAAATAAATTTTACTATGTTCTTTAATTATATTTTCTTTTCATATTTTGTTGCATTCCCCTGTATTTATTTCCCTTCTTGCTGGAGTACATATTCTAATTATTCTTTCAAAGAGAGTATTAAGGGCTGGGGATATAGCTCAGTTGGTAGAGTACTTGCCTCACATGCACAATCCCCAGTACTGCCAAAAAATAGAGAGTGAGTATTAATATAGCAAATTCTCTGAAACATGCATCCCTAAGAATATTATAAAATTCAACATGGAAAGTTCTTTTCTTTCATTTCTTTAATGTATGTGTCTTCTTTTATATAGATATGCTATTAAGAAATGTGATTTTTTTTGCTGTAAAATTTCACTCTAATATGTTTAGGATGGGTTTTTTTCTTCTGTATGCTCACCCTCTTAAAATTCTTTTATTTTGGAGTCTTAGGTGTTTCTTCATTTATGGGAGGCTCTTGATCATTATATCTTAATTTATGTTCTTGTTTTCATTTGTATTTACCTATATCTGGGCTTCCAACCAGATGGATACTGATCTTTCTTTCAAATCTTCTATTCTTTCACTCTCAGCATTTCTTTATCCTTACCCAGAGTCTTCCGGGAGAGCTCCTTGACATAAATCTTGTATTTCACTCTTGGTTTTTTGACTGTATCCATTCTGCTGTTAAACCCTTTTGTGATGTCATTATCCATTGTGAATGTCCTACTGGCTATTTTTCAGAATTGTTTTTCTCTGATTCTTGTTTCTAATATTCCTTCTAATATCTCTGTTATTTATTTATTTATCTATTATCTACTTACTGAAAGTTTATGTTTCTTTAACCCTGCACTCTTTCTCTCTTTGTGTGTATGTGTGTGTGTATGTGTATGTGCGTGTGCACGCACAAGTTTTCCCTTCTTTTCATTTTATAATCTTTATACCCACGTCTCATTATTCATCCCTTGGGATTCTCAGCTAACTTAGTATTCAGGAGGTCTTCTGTTTGCCCCTGCAGATCCAATCACTACCCTTCCCCACCTTGCTCAGTGCCCCTGGAAGCTGAGCTCTACAAACAATAGACTCCCCTGCCCTCTGGCTTCCAATTGGGTTTCATCACTGGAGAACCCCAGGTGGAGAATATTGGAAAGGATGTGGAGTCAAGAGTATTTATTCTCTTCCTTCTCTCCTATGCTGTCAGGTGTGTCTGTGACTGAAAATTGGCATCCCCATGAAGACAGCCCTCTCTAAATGACTTTCTCCTTGTGATTTGCATATCACCTACCTTCCCTGCTCATTTAGATGTTGTGATATGTTGCCCACATAACTGAAAATAGTGTTATCAAAGTCTTCTTAAATTATCAGTTTGAGAATGCCACTGTTCCCACTAGGACCCTGTTATAACAGTTAGCAACATCTTCGTGAAGTAAGGGTCAAAAGATTAGTGGGCTCTGACTAGTACTTCTTCAGATGCATTAGAAGATGGAGCCTGCCTCCTAAGTGATTTGGGGGAAGTGCCTTATGGTGGGGAAGCCCTTGTTTTCAAGTCTAAAATTGAGCCCCTCTTTATTCCTCCTCTCCATACTGGAGTTCAGTAATGGCTGGGGAGAAGGATATCAAGGATGTTGACATTGCTCAACTGTGGGATGCTTAGAAGACTGCTAGTCCATCTGAACTTTTGCTATCTGTTCTTTACCTGTGCAGCTTCCAAAACATTATCCCACTGGTCCTGTGATTGTAACAGAGAAGGCAATGATTTGCCAAGAAGAGAAAAGAATGCAACTGAAAAGTTTCCTGCCAGCCTATCCCCATTTAGGGCTTTATAGCATATCTCACCATCTCCTCTGCCTAGAATCAATCATCTCCTGCTTCTCAAAGAGTTTATTATAGGTTAATTTTTTTAAAATTGAAAAGCTACCTCTTAACTCTTCTTCAGCTTCTCTTGGGTTTGGTTGGGCAAAAGGAACTATCACTGGGATTCCTTAGATCCATAATTGAATGTAGTTGCTCAAATAGACATTTATCTTTTGTTAATATTGATGTTCTGATTTACTTTGACAATAATTGTTTACCTAATGAAGCCTCCCAACTGTCATTGATTCATGGGCTGGTAATAGACAAGTTCAACTTTTAGAAGTCATTCAATCTATCCCCCTAATAATGTCTGCATTCAACACTTTCACAAAGGAACAGATAGGAAATCTCTGCCCAAGTGCAGGAAGGTCTCGGTATACCTTCTATGCCTACTACTAACTTGAATATTACAGTGGTGCTCTAATGCTACAACCAGAAACTCTCTAGGAATGAAGAATTTATCTGTTTGGAGTGCTGCCAATAAATAGCCTTTAGCTGTCACCCTTCTAGGGGAATTGCTTTAGCTGAACAGATTCTTATTATTATTAATTTTATCATCTTCATCATCATCATCATCATTGGGAAGGAGTCAAAGAACTATTATACAAAGTTTCCACCTTTGGAAACCAAAGAGCTCACAGTCTCATTAGGAATATAATCATAAATGAAAAGAAGGGTAATTGAGAATACAAAACAGTATGTGTTTGGCTACAAGAGTGAGTCAGGCTGCAGTTATGGTATTCTGGGGAATTTATAGAAATATACATCATATCCTGTTGGTCAAAGCTAGTCACTCAGATTCTACTTGAAAGAGGTATCTGTAAAACATTTGGAATCTGGAAGAAATTAGGTAGGATATATTGCATATATAGTTTAATCTAGAGATTTCTTTACTATATATTGTCTATCCTATTTCAAACAGATTTATATATATTGGGAAGAATTCATTCTGTAAAATAATAGTTAAATTTTATTTTTAAAAATTCCTATTCACCCTCACAACAATCCTACAGAGAGAGAAAGAGAGATAAGAAATTGAGGCCTGGGATGGTTAAATGACTTATCCCAAGATTACACATCTAGTAGGTGATTAGGTTGGGATCCAAAGCCAAGGGGCTGAAGCTTGAGCACATATATTCCTATTTCCTAGGTAGGGACTGCTTTCCTCTAAAACATCAAAAGATGAGAATTGGATTGAATCTATGAAGTGATAGGTATGGATAAGCTACTATGCCTCTGGGAAGAGGAGCTTGTTTATCATTTCTCATCTTTTCTGCAAAAGCAATTCTTGCAGCAGCTCAGATCATATCATGAGTAAATGAAACAGGTGCTCATTAGGCCTCCAGGCTGGTATAACTCTCATTTGGCAGTTGCTGTAAGGGGCAGAGAAGATGAACAACTCTAAATGTTCACTCTGGAAACCTGGACATCATTTGTATTCATGTAGAGTTCATTAGCCCAAATTTCTTTAACTATGTGTTTATGAAACAGGCAGATGCTTCTGGGTATGGAAGGGCAAAGAGGAAAATAGTACACTTAAAAAACACCACCACCAAAAGTAATAGAAAAATATCCCCTGCTCTTTCTTTTTTTATGATAGTTTCTAATGCACACATGCATAGACTGTCTTAGTGTTTTTAGGGAAAGTTAATAAAAAAAAAACATTTAGTATGGAGATGGAATAATACCTGGTAGCTGAACTATCTGGAATTCAGCCTTTGTGCCTTTAATGAGCAGAGAATGCTGGGTATTGTGAGATGCCTGAACAGAACCCATCCAGTTTGCACAGAGACAAAATGAGCTTTTACAAATACAGGGAGAACTGTGTATTAATCCCAAGGATTCCTGAAGTCACTGATTTGTTTTAATGACCTCTTTGGTTGTGTGTCTGCTGTGATTCACCTGAGGGTAAACAGGGGATCAAAGTTCTGATTCCCCCAGGATTAATCATTTTCTTCTTTATCTGCATCAAAGTTCTTTGATATAGAAAAACTTCCTTTCTCAGTTGGATCTACTGTATGTTTAGATTTAAATCAATCATAGTAAATATTGACTCAAAAGGTCATTGCTTACCTGAAGGAAAAGGGTTATCATGAAAAAACTTCTCATTTGCAAAATTTTTACTCTACTTCTTTCCCCAAAAAAGAGATTTATTTTTAAAATCTTGTTAATGTGAGAAAATAACATTTGTCCAAATTTTCTTAACTGTTTCACTTTCTTATTTCAAAATGTCTTTAAATAAGTATTTCCTTATTCTAAATAGATTTTGTAGAGCACAGTTAATGTGAGCACAGTTTGGAATCACAAAAACATGAGCTTATTTGTGGCTCTAACATCTTTTTTTCCCCTAGCATTGGGCAGATACCAACCTCTATAAAAGTGATAATGACAAGACCTACATTTTATGGTGGTTTTGAGTTTCAAAAGATATAATGAATATAAAGGATTTAGTTCTGTGCCTGGCACAAGAATCTCAGTAAGCATTAATTTATGCTATTATAATATCTTAAAATACATATACATATGCAAATTATGGCATTGTGTTTGCATAATATAAAAACCTTGCTACAGTTTACAGAATCCAGCTGTAAATGGGCTCAGCAATTTTCTTAAAAGATCAATACATCTTTACAATTCTTGAACAGAAATGTCATTTGTATATAAATACTAACATTATTTTTTAAAATTAGGCATTCACACCAAGTCAGTTTGATTTTATACCTTAAAAATGGCAAAGGTTCACTTTAGAATGTGAATTCATAGGTTCATAATGCCTCATGTAGTTCAAGTAATATGTATATAAATATTCAATAACCGAAATAACATGGTGAATATACACACAACCGATGTGTGTGTGTGTGTGCATGTGTGTGTGTGTATACAACCAATCAGTATTGCAAATAGGGAACAACAGGTGTCACTTGGTGTGACTAGTCTCATTTTATTTACAAGCAACTAGGGAAGTGCATTGCAGAATCACCTTTACATATGTATTCAGAATGCTGATGTCTGGGCTTCACTTTTGACTTAATGAATCAAATTTCCAGAAATAGATTCCAACTATTTGTATGTTTAATATTTCTATACTGCTATAAAAAACTGAAAAACTATATCAAATTATGGTTTTCAGACATTGGCTAACAAGTTGCTCAAGACTGTGATACATGAAAGGCTAATAAGTGAATTCAGTACTTCAGTTGTTCCAGCTTATTCCCTGGGGGCTGTTTGAAGCCTCAACTCATAAAGGTGGATCCCACACACAGCCCAAGAGTCTATTCTTGGGTAATTTACAAACAGTAAGAATTTATTTCTCACAGTTCTGTAGGTTGGGAAGTCTGAGATCAAAGCACCAACAGATTGAATATCTAGTGAAGGATAGTGGCCTCTTGCGGGATCCTCATATGGCAGATGGGGCCAAGGGACTCCCTCAAACCTCTTTAATATGGGCAGTAATTCCACTCACGAAGGGATTATCTAATTAGAGCTAACCTAATCACCTCCTAAGGCCCCATCTCTTAGTACTATCACCTTGGGGGTTAGGTGTCAGCATTAGAATCTGGGGGTGCTGCAAACATTTGGGATTCCTAGAAGTAAAAGTGGATAAAATTTGTGGAATAGAATATCAGAGAGGAAGAAATTGCACTGGGGAAGTTACTGGAGGTTAGCACTCATTTTTTAATATTACATAAAGAGAATCAGTTAATATGTATATTAAATGTATGTCATATATATGTGTGTGCATATAGATAGATATTTGGAATGTTGACCTATTTTGCTCAACATCATGTGTATGATGTTCATTCATAATGTATGGCATAGCACATTCATTGTCATTGCTAATAAATTCTTCTATTATGTGATTATACTTCACAGTATTTTATCAAGTTGATGAAACTTTGGGTTTTTTTATCATTTTTAATTTTTAGCTATTATAAATAGTGTTATTATAAATATTTTTGTACACATCTTGTGGTTTATTATATACATATTTGTCTTCAGAATAAACCTGGGAAAAGATTAGTTGGGTCATAAGACACATGTACATGAAACATGTATGTAACTTTCATTTATACTGACAAGCGTTGTTCTAGAATAGTTGACTAATTTCATTCTCACCAGCAGTGCATGAGTTCCATTTGTTCCATGTTCTTACTAACACTTGGTATGATCAGCCTTTTTGTTTTTAACCTTTCCAGTGTACTTTGTGGCATCTATGGTTTCAGTTTGCATGTCTCCCTGTATAAGTAATAATACACAGCATTTTTTCATGTTGATTGTCATAAACATAAGATTATCTATAGGGTTGTCTAAAATTTTCTTACATATTTTTAGAAATTATTTTTATCTACTATTGATACAAACTCTTTGCCTGCTTCATGTGTTTCAAATATCCTCTCCCATTCTGTGGTTTTTCCCTTTATTCTTTTATTGGTATCTTTTGATTTAGGAACAAGAGTTCCTAAAATTAATTTTTTAAATGTGGTACTAGAGATTGAATCCAGAAGCCGTCCATTACTGAGCCACACCTCTAACCCTTTTTATTTTATTTTGAGACAAGGTCTCATTCATTTGTCCAGGCTGGTCTCAAACTTGTGATCCTCCTGCCTCAGACTCCTGAGTTTCCAGGATTAAAGGCATGCGTCACCATGTCAGTCTCCTAAAATTAATTTATTCAAATTTATTCATTTTTCTTTTATAATTAATGCTTTTTATGTCCCATTTAAGAAGTCTTTGCCAGTTTCACTTATGAGGATATTCTATTTTTTTTTCTTTATTTTTCCTCCCACCCTCTTTTTTTGTTTGGTTTTAAAGAATTTCTTTCCTACCACAACCTTAGGAGCAGTTAAATATCTGTAAAATTTTATTTTCAGTTCTCTTTTTATATGGCTATATAATGGATCCAGCATCACTGGTTGCAAGACTACCTCCTCTACTACTTCTCTGCTGTGCCACCTTTCGCCTGCATGAAACATCCATATGTGGCGAAGTCTTTTTCTGGATCCTATTTTTTTCCCATTCCTCCATTAGCCTATCCTTGTGTCACTATCACTCTCTGGGTTGTGATTGTCTTATAACAGGTCTTAATATTCAGTAATGTGGCCCCTCCAAGTCTGCTTCTTTTTCTTCAAGATTATCTCAGCTCTGATTAGCCCTTCCTATTTCCATATAAATTTAAGAATCACTTGATCAATTGCTACCTTTTGGTGTCAACTATTAATAAGTGTATTCTAGAATTTCTCCGTTTCACCTAAAATTTCAAATCTTTCATCATAATTATAATAACCTCATATTATATGGTAATAGACATTTTTTACTTCTATTGGTTTTTTGTGTCTTTTCCCCCCATCAATCATTCTTGGAAATATTTTCAAAGCATCAAATTTTGCCTTCCCCTCCACCTCTCTCCTCTGTGTTTGTTTTCTTTTTAAGTAAGTCTTGTTCATGTGGTTATTATTTTTCTCTTTCTACTCACTTTGGTAGTTGACTTTTATTTTTGCAACTTCTTGAGATGAATCCTTGGATTACTACCTTTAAGCCCCTTTACTTTTCTAATGTTTACATGTGAAAGTCTATGTACTTCCCTGTAAGCATTGCTTTAGTTTTTCATCACACAAAATTTATTATGTACTGTTTTCATTATAATTCAGTGCAAGTTTATGCTAATTTCCATTATCTTTTCTTCTGGATCACATAGGTTATTTAGAAGAGGGTAAACAGATGGGAATTTTCTAGTTTTGCAGGGTGGTTGTTATTGATGTCTAGCTTAATTCCACTGTGGACAGAAAATATTCCAATTTTAATCTTATGAAATTTGTTAGAGCAGCATATGGACTAGCATATGTTCAGTTTTTCTAAATGGTGTTTTAGTTGTTGGGTGCACTGTTCTACTTATGACAATTAGGTCAAGTATGTTCATTATTGAGTACTTAACATCAATTGGTATTAATATTAGGATTTACCAGTTGAAGTTTCATTCTTCTTTTAAAATTTTCATTTCTTGGATGAAGTTCTCTAGTTAGTTCTTTTAGTTCCTTAAGTTTATTTTAAAGTTCATATCTGATAATCACCACACAGAATAATAAACATCCACCATATGTTTTACTACCTTACTTTTCAGTTAAGTCTCAAATACCCAAATGTTTTTGATTGGATACCAGGCACTTCATATGAAAAATGGAAGGAAAATTAGGGATCTAGGTAATGTTATCCACCTTTGGAGAGAATTCTTTTTCTTCTGGAGTTTGGCATTGAGCTAGAGATACCAGGTACCTTACAATCAGGAACTAAAATGACTTGAAGTTTGAATTTCAGTGTGTGGGAAAGCTGATATACGAAAAGTTTACCAGCTCCCCTCTAGACCTAGATTCCTTTATCAAGCATCGAACCTTAGCATTTGTCCTCCAGACTTGTGTCTGCTAATAGTTCTGCCTATGCTGACTGGTTCTAATTGGATTCTTGATGATAAATTCTCACAGATTTTACAGTTAGGGGGAATTGTGTATGTTTCCAGGTTTTTCAGTTCTAAGTGGAGATTTTGGTCTAAATGTTACAGAGCTGGGGACTTCTGGGAGACTGATGTAAAGACCTGCCCCCCACCCCCACCACACACACACACACACACACACACACACACACACACTTCAAACCCCCATTCTTGCAATAAAATCAGAAAGATTTCAGACATCTTGTTCAGAGTAAGAGGCATGAGTTTATTGAAGGGATAGGAAAAGGGGACACTCTCAGGGCAGAGAGTGGTCCTCTCAGAGAGGAGGACAGTGTGCCTTTCCTGCATTCGAGTTTTATTGGGGATCCCAGAGAAGTTTCCAGAGTATCCTGCCCAGGACCACCTCTTGATTTTTGACTAACAGCAAGATGACATCAGACTTTCAAATCCCCACTGTCATGAAAACTCTAGGTCACCTTGACCCATACTGATGACTGGTTCTAATTGGATTCTTGACCATACATTCCTACAGATTTTATGGTTAGGGGAAATTTTCCTTAGTTCTCTGAGTTTCGGAATCTGGTCTATTAAAAGGGTCACAAAAATCTCCCCCTTTGGGGTAACTTAGGTTTTTCCTATTGATATTATTTTAGGCTTGCATATCTTGCACACTTGACCTAATTGTCATATGTAGAACAGTGTACCCAACAACTGAAACACCACTTAGAATAACTGAACATATGCTAGTCCATATGCTGCCCTAACAAATTTCATAAGATTAAAATTAGATATTTTCTGACCACAGTGGTTAACAGGTAGTTTGCTGAGGAATATAACATATCCTGTCCACTTAAGCCAGAAGGGCTGCAGGTAAATTGTTTCTTGGAAAAGAACGCATATAGGGGTCAGTACAGTGGGCCCAATTAATATAGAATTATTCCCATAACCTCAAGTTCCCATTCATTCGTGTCTGTCTTTCCCTTATAACAAACAACTAATTTTCCATGGCTAAAAAGAAAAACTCATAGCCCAGAGAAGGTTAAACTCATGAAACAATCTCATCTTCTGATCAGAGTAATTGGTTCAGCAAATAAAGATCTATGCCTGGAATTCTGCCAGGTATGTGAACTAAAAAAAAAAAAAAAAGATTGTTATTTTTTTTTTTTTTTTTGAGATATTACTATTCAACTCCAAGTTCTGGTACATGCTAAACACTGAGTGCACCACTGAGTTATACCCAAATCCTAGTGTCTATTTTTAAAATTAGATTTCAATATACATGTCATTTTGGAAGGAGGGGACTAATAATATGGGCAACATGTTGCTGATGTGAAATTGATTGAATTAACTAGCTTATAGAATGTGAAATGCATTTCCTGAAGAAATGTTTTAAGGGAATGGAAGCAGGNTTTTTTTTTTTTTTTTTTTTTTTTTGAGATACTAGTTTCAGCATTGTTTGCTGAGCTGCTGTGGAGAACTGATGTGCATTTTGGTACTTAGGCCTGGTTTGGGTACAGCTGCCATGAGAAAAACCTAAACTATATCTTTGGCTTTGAGTCCAGTGGTTGGTGGAAGCTGGGAAGAGACACAGGAGAATGCTAATAAAAACCTAAAGAACCTTGAGAATTTTGTTAACTGAAGCTTCTAGGAAAGACCTAAAGGAAGGTAATATGGGAAGCTGGAGAAAAGTGGGCCCTTGTTATATGGTAACAGAGCAGAATATATGCTAAATGATGGTCTAGTTTCCATGCAGAACACTGATGTTGCTACGTAGGACTGTACAGCTGCCTGCATGCAGTAAAATGGAAGAGAGATGAACCAAGAAGGAAGCATGAAAGGCAGAATTCTAAGATGGCCACTGTGACTTCTGCTCTGACATCTTACCCATGATTAGGTTGTTTTATATGGCAGAAGAAATTTAGCAGTTGTAAAGACCCAATAAGTTAATTTTGATTTAATCAAAAGAGATTATCCTAGGTGGGCTTGACCCTGTCAGGTGAGTCCTTAAAAAGGACTGATCACATTTTGTGAAGGGCACAGGGCCTATCTGGCAAGGACCCAAGAGTATCCTCTTAAAACTGAAAACAGCAACAAAGAGCAACCTCAGTTATATAATCCACAGCAATAACCACTGCCATCAACCTCAGGGAACTCAAAATCATGTCTTTTCCAAGTTGAGCCTCCAGATGAGGCTATAGCCAGCTACCCCATTGTTTTCATCCTTCTGAGACCCTGAGCAGCTAAAACATGCTGTATTTCTTCTTCTTCTTTTTTGTTTTTATAAATAGTTTTTCATGGTATTTATGTTTTCTTGACAGTTCCTTTCCTTTTCTTTTTCACATAATTTTGTTTTTTTAATTTTTTTTAAATTTTAATTTGTTATATATGACAGCAGAATGCATTATAATTCATATTACACATATAGAGAACAATTTTTTATATCTCTGGCTGTATACAAAGAAGAGTTACATCCTTCGTGTCTTCATACATGTACTTAGGGTACTGATGACCATAGCATTCCACCATCTTTCCTACTTCTATGCCTCCTCCTTTCCCCTCCCTCCCCTTTTCCCCTTTGTCCTATTTAGAGTTCATTTGATACTCCCATCCCCCCCCAAAGCATATTACAAATCAGCATCCGTAAATCAGAAATCATTTGGCATTTTGTTTTTTGGGATTGGCTAACTTCATTTAGCATTATATTCTCCAGCTCCATCCAGTTACCTGCAAATGCCATGATTTTATTCTCTTTTAATGCTCAATAATATTCCATATATACCACATTTTCTTTATCCATTCATCTACTGAAGGGGCATCTGGGTTGGTTCCACAGTTTAGCTATTATGAATTGTGATACTATAAGCACTAATGTGGTTGTGTCCCTGTAGTATGCTGTTTTTAAGTCCTTTGGGTATAGACTGAGGAATGGGATAGTTGGGTCAAATGTTGATTCCATTACTGGTTTTCCAAGGATTCTTCATACTGCTTTCCATACTGGCTGCACCCTCATATCAAAGAAAACATTTGGCCTTTGTTTTTTGGGGATTGGCTTTCTTTACTTACCATTATGTTCTCCAACTACATCCATTTACGTGCGAATGCCATGATTTTATTGTCTTTTAATGCTGAGTAAAGTTCCATTGTGTATATATACCAAAGATTCCCTATCCATTCATCTACTGAAGGGCATCTGGGTTGGTTCCACAATTTAGCTATTGTGAATTGTGCTGCTATAAATATTGATATGGTTGTGTCCCTGTAGTATGTTTTTAGGTCCTTTGGGTATAAACCAAGGAGTGGAATAGCTGGGTCAAATGGTGGTTCCATTCCAAGTTTTCCAAGGACTCTCCATATTGCTTTCCAGAGTGGTTGCACCAATTTGCAGTCCCACCAGCAATGTATGAGTGTGCCTTTCCCCCAACATCCTAGCCAACACTTACTGTTGTGTGTATTCTTGATAGCTGCCATTCTGACTGGAGTGAGAAGAAATATTAATAGTAGTTTTGATTTGAATTTCTTTAATTGCTAGAGATGTTGAACATTTTTTCATGTTTGTTAATTGATTGTATATCCTCTTCTGAGAAGTGTCTGTTCAGTTTCTTGGTCCATTGATTGGATGAGTTATTTGTTCTTTTGGTGTTAAGTTTTTTGAGTGCTTTATATATCCTAGAGATTAGTGATCTATCTGATGTGCTTGTGGTAAAAATTTGCTCCCATTTTGTAGGGTCTCTATTCACCTCACTGATTGTTTCTTTTGCTATGAAGAAACTTTTTAATTTGATTCTATCCCACTTATTAATTCTTGATATAATTCTTGCACTATAGGAGTCTTATTAAGGAAGTTGGGGCCTAATCCAACATGATGGAGATTGGGACCTACTTTTTCTTCCAATAGATGCAGTATCTCAGGTTTAATTCCTAAGTCTTTGATCCACTTTGAGTTGAGTTTTGTGCATGGTGAGAGATAGGGGTTTAATTTCAATTTTTTGCATATGGATTTCTAGTTTTCCCAGCACAATTTGTTGAAGAGGCTATCTCTTCTCCAATGTATGTTTTTGGTGCCTTTGTCTAGTATAAGATAACTGTAATTATGTGGATTAGTCTCTGTATCCTCTATTCTGTACCATTGGTCTACATGTCTGTTTTGGTGCCAATACCATGCTGTTTTTGTTACTATTGCTCTGTACTATAGTGACGCCACCTGCTTTACTCTTCTTGCTAAGGATTGCTTTAGCTATTCTGGGTCTCTTATTTTTCCAGATGAATTTCATGACTGCTTTTTCTATTTCTATGAGGAATGCCATTGGGATTTTGTTTGGAATTGCATTATATCTATATAATGCTTTTGTTAGTATGGTCGTTTTGACAATATTAATTCTGCTTATCCAAGAACAAGGTAGATCTTTCCATCTTCTAAGGTCTTCTTTAATTTCTTTCTTTAGCATTCTATAGTTTTTGTTATAAAGGTCTTTCACCTCTTTTGTTAAGTTGATGCCCAAGTATTTTTTTTTTTATTTATTTGAGGCTATTGTAAATAGGGTAGTTTTTCTCATTTCCCTTTCAGAGGATTTGTCACTGATATACAGAAATGCCTTTGATTTATGGGTATTCATTTTGTATCCTGCTACTTTGCTGAATTCATTTACTAGTTCTAGGAATTTTGTGGTAGAACTTTTAGGGTCTTCCAGATATAGAATTATATCCATCAGGAAATAGTGCCAAATTGAGTTCTTCTTTTCCTATGTGTATCCCTTTAATTTCTTTCGTCTAATTGCTCTGGCCAGTGTTTCAAGAACTATGTTAAATAGAAGTGATGAAAGAGGGCATCCCTGTCTTGTTCCAGTTTTTAGAGGGAATGCCTTCAATTTTTCTCCATTTAGAATGATGTTGGCCTGGGGCTTAGCATAGATAGCCTTTATGATGTTGAGATATGTTCCTGTTATCCCAAGTTTTTCCAGTGTTCTGAACAAAAAGGGGTGCTGTATTTTGTCAAATGCTTTTTCTGCATCTATTGAGATGATCATATGATTCTTATCTTTAAGTCTATTGATGTGATGAATTACATTTATTGATTTCTGTATGTTGAATCAACCTTGCATCCCTAGAATGAACCCCAGTTGATTGTAGTGTACTATCTTTTTGTATTCAATTTACCAGAATTTTATTGAGAATTTTTAAAAAATATATTCACTTTATTTATTTTTATGTGGTGCTGAGGATTAAACTTAGTGCCTCACATGTGCAAGACAAGTTCTCTACCGTTGAGCCACAATTCCAGCCCCAAGAATTTTCACATCTATGTTCATTAGAGATATTGTTCTGAAGTTTTCCTTTTTGATGTGTTTGCCTGGTTTTGGAATCAGGGTGATATTGGCCTAATAGAATGAGTTTGTAAATGGTCCCTCTTGTTCTATTTCCTGAAATAAATTGAAGAGTATTGGTATTAGTTCTTCTTTAAAGGTCTTGTAGAACTCAGCTGTGTATCCATCTGGTCCTGAGATTTTCTTTTTTTTTTTTTTTTTTTTTTTT
>NW_026000142.1:26134164-26195658 GCF_001458135.2 Marmota marmota marmota
CAAACTCTCCCTGTATAAAAAATATTCAAAAAAAAAAAGAAAAAATAGGCGGGGCGCACTGAGCTTTCTTTGCCTCGGGTACTTACAATCCACTGCTGATTACACATTCAGCTTCTCCGCCCGGAGCGAAGCGAAAGAGGAAGCAGATGGGAGCAAAGCGCCCACGGCTCTGAGCATCCAAGCGTCTCTTTTTTGATTTCTTTGTTCTTCCTGCTCCTTGACAAAGTGGTCCGCTACAGATTAACGGTGAAAGCTCTAACAGACTGTGCGAAATCTCTATTAAAGCCGCTGCTTTGAGCACCACGCTCAGCACTTCAGCAACCCCCGTACGCAGCGGCCATCTTAGCCCCCCCTGAGATTTTCTTGGTTGGTAGGCTTCTGATGGCGTCTTCTATTTCATTGCTTGTAATTGATCTGTTTAAATTGTATATTTCATCCTGATTCAATTTGGGCAAATCATATGACTCTAGAAATTTGTTGATGCCTTCAATATTCTCTATTTTTGGAGTACAAGTTTTCAAAATAATTTCTAATATCTTCTGTATTTCTTTATTTCATCATGTATGTTAGTAATTTGAGTTTTTTCTCTCCTTCTCTTCCTTAGCATGGCTAAAGGTCTGTCAATTTTATTTATTTTTTCAAAGAACCAACTTTTTGTTTTGTCAATTTTTTCAAATTTTTTTTGTTTGTTTCAATTTCATTGATTTCAGCTCTGATTTTTAATTATTTCCTGTCTTCTACTGCTTTTTTAAAAATTTTTATTATTGGTTGTTCAAAACATTACAAAGTTCTTGACATATCATATTTCATACATTTGATTCAAGTGGGTTATGAACTCCCATTTTTACCCCATATACAGATTGCAGAATCACATCAGTTACACATCCACTGTTTTACATATTGCCATACTAGTGTCTGATGTATTCTGTTGCCTTTCCTATCCTCTACTATCCCCCCTCCCCTCCCCTCCCATCTTCTCTCTCTACCCCATCTACTGTAATTCATTTCTCCCCCTTGTTTTTTTCCCTTTCCCCTCACTTCCTCTTATATGTAATTTTGTATAACAATGAGTGTCTCCTTCCATTTCCATGCAATTTCCCTTCTCTCTCCTTTTCCCTCCCACCTCTCATCCCTGTTTAATGTTAATCTTCTTCTCATGCTCTTCCTCCCTGCTTTGTTCTTAGTTGTTCTCCTTATATCAAAGAAGACATTTGGCATTTGTTTTTTAGGGATTGGCTAGCTTCACTTAGCATAATCTGCTCTAATGCCATCCATTTCCCTGCAAATTCCATGATTTTGTCATTTTTTAGTGCTTTTCTACTGCTTTTGGTATTGATTTTTTTCTTCTTTTTCTAGGGCTTTGAGATGTAATGTTAAGTCATTTATTTGTTGACTTTTTCTTCTTTTAAGGAATGAACTCCATGCAATGAACTTTCCTTTTAGAACTGCCTTCATAGGGTTCCAGAGATTTGATATGTTGTATCTGTGTTCTCATTCACCTCTACAGATTTTTAAAATCTCCTCCTTGAAGTCTTCTGCAACCCATTGTTCTTTCAGTAGCATGTTATTTAGTCTCCAGGTGTTGGAGTAGCTTTTATTTCTTATTTTATCATTGATTTCTGTTTCATTCCATTATGATCTGATAGAATGCAGGGTAGTATCTCTACTTTTTTATATTTGTTAAGAGTTGCTTTATGGCATAATATATGGTCTATCTTAGAGAATCATCCATATGCTGCTGAGAAGAAAGTGTAATCTCTTGTTGAAGGATGAATATTCTATATATGTCAGTTAAGTCTAAGTTATTGATTGTATTATTGAGTTCTATGGGTTTTTTGTTCAGCTTTTGTTTGGAAGATCTATCCAGTGGTGAAAGAGGTGTCTTAAAGTCACTCAAAATTATTGTGTTGTGGCCTATTAGACTCTTGAACTTGAGTAGAGTTTGTTTGATGAATGTAGATGTTCCACTGTTTGGGGCATATATATGTATAATTGTTAAATCTTGTTGGAGTATGGTTCCCTTAAGCAGTATATAGCGTCCTTCTTTATTTCTTTTGATTGACTTTAATTTGAAGTCTACTTTATTTGATATGAGGATTGAAATCCCTGCTTGCTTCCGCAGTCCATATGAATGGTAAGATTTTTCCCAACCCTTCACCTTCAGTCTGTGGATGTCTTTTCCTATGAGATGAGTCTCTTGGAGGCAGTATATTGTTGGGTCTTTTTGTTTAATCCTATCTGCCAGTCTATATCTTTGATTGATGAGTTAGGCCACTAACATTCAGGGTTATTATTGAGACATGATTTGAATTCCCAACCATTTTTTTTTGGGGGGGGGAGGTATTTAACTTGACTTTGTTTCTCCTCTGATTAGTTTTTCCTTTAGTGTAATATCTTGCTCTGCTGATTTTCATAATTGTTTTTCATTTCCTCTTCGTGGAATATTTTGCCAAGGACGTTCTGTAGTGCAGGCTTTCTAGTTGTAATTTTTTTTAACTTTTGTTTATCATGGAAGGTTTTTATTTCATCATCAAATCTAAAGCTTAACTTTGCTGGGTGTAAGATTCTTGGTTGGCATCCATTTTTTTTTTTTTTAGAGCTTAGTATATGTTGTTCCATGATCTCCTGGCTTTGAGGGTCTGAGTTGAAAAATCTGCTGAGATACGAATTAGTCTCCCCCTATATGTGATCTGATTCCTCTCTCTTTCGGCTTTTAAGATTCTATACTTATTCTGTAAGCTTGGCATTTTCATTATAATGTGCCTTGGTGTATATCTGCTGTAATTTTGTACATTTGGTGTCTTGTAAGCCTCTTGTATTTGGTTTTCTAATTTATTCTTTGTGCTTGGGAAATTTTCTGATATTATCTCTTTGAAGAGATTGTGCATTCCTTGGGTTCAAAACTCTGTGCCTTCCTCTATCCCAATAACTCTTAGATTTGGTCTTTTGATGCTGTCCCATAATTTTTGGATGTTCTGTTAATGGTTTCTTACTATCTTCACTGTGTGGTCAACTTATTTCCAGATTGTATACTTTGTCTTCATTATCTGACATTCTTTCTTCCAAATGATCTAGTCTATTGATTATGCTTTCTATTGAGTTTTTTATTTGGTTTATTGTTTCCTTCATTTTAAGGATTTCTGACTGTTCTTTTTTTTTTCAGAGTCTCTATCTCTTTCTTGAAGTAATGTATAATTGTTAAATCTTGTTGCTATCTGCATTTGCTCTCTTATCTCATTGTTGGAGTGATCAATTTTTGCCTATATTTGCTCATTTAGGTCATTCTTTAATTCACAGATTATTTTAATTATGAACCTTCTGAACTCCTTCTCTGACATTTCATCAACTTCTCTGTCCATGGGTTCTGTTATTGCACTTTCCTCCCTTGTTTCTTCTTGTTGTCTATGTGTCTTCCTCTCTTGCAGTGTGGATCTGAGATATTACAGTTTCTACCTTATATTCTTGTAGTATCCATGCAGATTGTCTGTACCTCACCTTGATATTGGGCTTCCAGACCCTGCTGGTGTCCCTCAATGTATGGTACTGCAACTAAAGGTAGTGGAGGCAATAGCTGAGGTGACTCGACATAATAGTGGAGGTGTCCCAAGATGGATGCAATGTCTTACAGAGATGGGGCTGAAAGTGGGCCTTACACTGTCTTTGGGATGCCTGCTCAGAGATGCAGTAGCTTCTAGGCCCTGTCTGTTGTTGCAAAGTGGAATCTACTGCCTGGGGAAGGCTCTGGTGATGTCTGCAGTGTCCCAAGATGGAAGTGGGTTAGGTTCCCTCTCATAAAAGCTGTTCATACCCCTGAATACCCCAAAAATGAAGACTGGAGACAGAAAAGGTCTCCTTTGTATTCCTCAAAGCTGACTTTAAACAAACCTTTTTTTTTTTAACCAAATTTTTTCCCCTGATTTAGTGGAGCCAAGTGCTGAAATTTTCATTGTCAGTAACATGAGGGGGAAGAGAGCTTATGTTTAAAAGATTTGAGGTTGTGACTTTCTTAAAACTTCTTTTGTAAAAGGATTGGACTTTAGCACAATTAATTGAAAATCTATAGACTATTTAAAAGAACTGTTCTGGTGAAAGTATTGTTAACTTTAACAACCGAGAGCAGCTGGGTCTGGTGGCCACACCTGTAATCCCAGTGGCTCAGAAGACTGAGGCAGGAGAATCACGAGTTCAATGCCAGCCTCAGCAACTTAGTGAGGCCCTAAGCAACTCAGTGAGACTCTGTCTCTAAATAAAAAATAAAAAGGGCTTCGATGTGGCTCAGTGGTTAAGTGCCCCTGGTTTCAATGCCTGGTACAAAACAAACAACAAAAAACCAAGAACAATAAAGCATCATCCCTAAGGAGAAGTAGTGAGCCTTCATTAAGAAATTTACACATTCCTTGACATTTTCCAGAATTGCTGTGGACCAGTGAATACTGTATGGCAACACATGGGTTTCTCACCTTTTTCAGCTTCAACCTTTCAGTTCTCTCTCTCCTGTATGATGGTCAGTGATAAAAATAAGACAGAGTATCTTATGTTTTGCATCAAGGTCCATGGTCTATGAGGGATTCATGCTGCTGTAGGAGTAAGACATTTTGGAGGTAAGCCTTTGTACTTCAGATCTATTTTCTGACTCAGGTGTTCTTGGGGCCTCCATAAGTTTTTCCAAATATAAAGAGAAAGAGGAGAGAAAGATTGAGAGGGAAGTGATCAACCAGCAGGCTTCTCATTTTTTGGCTTTAGTATTCCCTGTCCTCATCTTTGAGCATTTATATGTCAGAATGAGCATTTTTGTAAGCCAATACAGTGCATGTGTGTTTACATTTAAGACCATCATTTGACTGATTTGAAGTGGATCACTCATATTTTTTTTTGCATAAATGTTTTTGATGTTTGCTTTTTTCCTTGTGGTGCTAGAGAATGAACCTAGGACCTTGTGCATGCTAGGCAAGTGTTCTACTACTGAGCTACATCCCCAGTCTTTAAAAATATTTTATTTATTTTTGCAATCCCCCTGCCTCAGTATCCCGAGTAGCTGAAACTACCAGTGTGAACCACCACCCTGGCCACATAAGTTTTATAATGGGATTAAATGCCTCCAAGTAATCAAGCACCTAAGTAGACAGTTCCTTGTTGTGCCCTTAGCATGGCCTCTCCCTGGGTCACTCTTTATGCATGACCTCCAGGCATTCTTCATGTCCTCATTTGTATAGGTACAACCTCTGTGCAGATCAGAGAAAAAGCAGGAAAAATTTAAAAAAAAAAACCCACTACTCAGGTTCATTTCTCTCAGAGATGGTTTATAGAAGAAAATGTGGACTCACCAAATTGCATAATCACCCCTCCACCCACCCCAACAAAAGTGTGTACTTTCTAAGTAAAAGAACCCAAGAAAAGAGTTGTCTACAATATGCCACATGTGGTTTTTTCCCCCCTTTCCTGAGGGAAAACTTGTTCGACTTTGGGTTTCACCACTCATAAATTATCAGGTTATTTCTCACTTATGGCATAAATATCAGTCTGGTTGGAATATGCACCCGCACATCAGCTGAGATTGAAGAGAGCTAAATTTACAAAACATTAAATCAATAAGCATGTGTGAATGGGTAAACAGCGTGATATCCCTCAACTTAATAAGGCCACAGCATTACTGTTAATCATCTGTTTTGCAACTTCTGAAGATTTTTTTCTTCTAATTTTATAGTGTTGCTAGAAGCTAGATGAGTGAAGTTCTTTCTATCAGAAGAAGAAAACAGTGTACCTCAAAATAGAAAATGAGAAATTATCCCAGGGAGATAACGCCATGATAATTTCAAAGTGCTGCAATCATTGAAAGATGCTGTATTCGTAACGAAGACATAATTGTAGTTCATTTTCCTTGTTTCTATCAATGAGAAATCCTGGAACAGACAAGGATGCCAGATGTACCTCATGAAAATAACAGTCCTCCAGATGGGAAGTGGGGGGATATGTGTAGGAACAAATTAATAAAAATAGCATTTCTTCACTCTCCCGAATCTTAGGGCTCCAAAAACATGTCTCCAAACCTATGAAGACAGATTGATAATCCTCTTCCATTAAAGAATATATTTCTTTGGAGAAGTACCCATCCCCAACATGTCATATCATTTTACATTAATCACTAAACAAATGTCCTTAACAGGATAGTATGGATTATTTGTATTAGGTCACTTGCCAACACCCAGAAACTTTTCCAAGAACGATGTACTAGAGAAAACCACCAGCAAATGAGAAATATTAATATTAATGACTACTAAGAATTCATGGAAGCTAGGTCCTGAAAACTCCTGTGTAAAGGCAACGAAGGACTAGAATGTGGAGAGAGCCAAGATGCCAGGCAAAACCCAGAGGGCCTCTAGACTTGGACTTGGCAGGGGTGGAATATGGGAGAGAGTAAGGAGATGGAAAACATGGCATTAATTGGAACTGGAAGACAAAACAAACTGCTGAAGAGGACTAAACTGCTGGGTGTGTTCTGCTCAACATATAGACCAAATTTCCACTGCTTCTTCTTAAATTAACACCATCTGTTGATACCCTCCACTGTTTCTTTACTGCAATGACCACACATAAACAGGAAACTTCAGGGTAGCTTTTCTACCCAGGGGTGAGAATAGGCAAGAAAATATACTAATGCATACCACACAAGGAAATCCAGACTCGATACCTAGAAAGATCAGTCTAGTCCATTTTTACATGGAAATAGACAACAAATCATATGCATAAGGCCAGAAATATGAAATGGAAAGTCCAAGATCAGGGAAAATCTGATCCCCAATAAACATGAAATAACTTAGGAAAGACAAAGAGAAATAGAAAAACAAAATTGAAATCATATTTTCAAAGAGGCTCGAGAATGTATTTTTAAGTGTGTGTATGTTTTTAAAATGCATGAAATGTCTGTGGAAGAATACATCAGAAAGTAATAACTGGCTTGTCTCTAGAACTGGGGACCAAGGGAGAGAGAATTTACTTGTCACTATCCATTTCTTTACCAGAGTTTGTCTGAAGAGCATTTATTAGAATTTTATTTAATATTAAATTAATAAAATATGACATAAATTAAGAGCAGGCTATTATGTAAAAGGAATAATAACTGAAAAAAAGAGATCTTTGAAGTTAAAAATAGAGATAAAACAATAGAAATTTTGGAAAACAGAGCAAATACACAAGGAGACAGAAAATCTTAATAGTATGAGCTTCATAAACAAGCAAAACAACAACAACAAAGGAGAGGAGGCAAAGAAAGATACCATCTGATTAAGGTTGTCCTATGGTCTTCCCACAGGCAAGTTGAATAGCTGTTCATGCATCACACTATCTCCACTATAGCTAAGCAAATCAAGTGAGAGACCATAGAGCCTGCTTCTAGCATAACAAATTGAAGAGTCTTATTAAAGAAGGCAGGCAAGAAAGAATTGCCTGAATCACCCCTTCCCCAACTCCAAACTACCTAGCATGAAAGGAGATGAGTCCTATTTAGAGGAGCAAGAGTGAAGTCCAGGCCTTAGACTTGAAACCCAGTAGCAGGCCCCACCCCAGTGAAATGCTCTCCTGGGCAAAGTCTCACAAGCTCTACTGCCAGACTGATCCATGAACAGCTAGTACTGCATTAGGTAGGTAACTGAAGGCTTCTACCACCTCTTCCCCAACCTTGGGCAATAGATTAGGGAGGAGGACTCCACCCCCTAGGGAGCAGGGCACAAAACCTAGTGTAGGGCTTTATCTTGAAGCCCTAGTTCCAGGCTCACCACAATGAGACCCAGCACGTGGTAGAAACTAAAGGTTCCATATATAGGCAAGTTCATGATAAAGCTTCTTAAATGTCCCTGGTATCAGCCAGAGAACTGTATGTTGGTGGGATAGACTCCAGTTTCAACTTTACATTCCAAGAATTATAGTGGGCCCAGGACACACCTGCTCTCCTCCTGAGACTGTGAAGGTTCCTAAGTCTATAAGGCTCAGATGTGACCCAACTTAAGTGTTGGTGACTGAGGGACTGTCTTTACCACTCAGCCCCTAAACTCAAATAGCATGGCTATTGCCAGACCAGTGTCACAGATGGGGTTTGAGAACTGCCCCAGCATCAGGCAGAGACTTGTACCCCAGTTGGATGGATTGGTCTTTTGGCCTGTATCCTTGACAGCTACAGTGTGGGCCCTGAGGCTGTGTAGGTCCTTGCATCTGTGAGACTCAGAAGTGACCCAAGTTAGCCTCAGCCAACGTGGCCAAGGGGCTGTCTTGACCAATACTACCCCAACCTCAGGCAGCATGGTACAGTACAAGAATCCATTCACTAAGGTAGGACAAGATAGTAGGTATAAGACATTGTCCTAAAACTTAGGGCCAGCCAGGCTGGTGAAACCTGACACTGGAAAGATTCCAGTGGCCTCCCTCTCTAGTCCTGCCTGTGGATGGAGGTTTTGGAATAGCTCCATTGTCAGGGGAAAACTTGTGGTCTCAGCCTGTCAGACTTCCATTCCAGCTACTATCCCTGTGGTTGGTTGCAACATTCTTGGGTCGTAAGTCTACCTTAGCATGAAGCAGCTCACAGCAGTATTGGCCTTGGTTCTACCCCAGTGTGGTGCTGGTTTTGGTGGGCTGTGGGCTCAGGGTGTTGATACCAGTCTTGGAGATCAGGATTGGGTCCTCAGTCCCTTGGTGTTGAAAATTAAACATCAGAGAAATGCCAAAGCAAACATAGAAAGCAAGTTTTATTTAAGAGAGGGACAGAGGTAGCAAGAAGACTTCTCTGGAGAGAAGAGGTCCCAGAGCTGGGTGCCTGTGGTATTGGGTGTGTCTTGCTTTTTTTTTTTTAAATAGACCCCAGAATCTCCTACCTTCTCTTTCTTCTCCATGTACATGCCTAAGGGCAGGAAGGAGCAGCACAGGGGGTAATCGTTAGCAGCTCCTTGTGATGGGAAGGATTTCACAGGTTAGCTGTTTTCTTTGATAACTAGCCCTCATCATCTCAACACCCATCATTCATTATCTACACTGATTGCCAGACCTTTCACCCCCACCTCAGTTGGTGACATTTCCTGGCCCCTCACACCCAGTGGGGCTGCAGGCAGATTGCATTTTTGGCAAAAAAAAAAAGCATGTGAGGAGTCAGCACAGTGGGCTCAGTTTTTAGAATTACTCTCTTAACCTCGTGTTCCCACCATCCTCATCTATTTGACCCCCTTACAGTGTGACACAGCTTAGTGGCATTAGTTACATGGGTGTTAATTACACAGGAGTCTGGGGCTGGTCCATCTATGGTGACTCCACCCAGAGCTGAGCAGAATCTGGTGCCTGGCTACAGGTCCATAACTGTGACAGGCATTTGGGCCTATCCCAGCCCCAGGGAGAGAGGCTTGTGGGGATAGATTACTCTTTCTAGGTACTCTCTTGGTTCTTTTTGAATAGTACTCCAATGTATTTGGAACAAATATGTGCTTAGATTGCCCTTTAGTACTGAAACAGTGGTAACACACCAACAGCAGACTTCCAGCAATCTGGTCCTGAGTGCCATCCAGTGTTGAAACAGTGGAAGTGAGTACAGGCTTGGAGAAGATAAGCAGACTGTGATTCAAGATGGCAGATAAGAGGAAGGCGGCATTTCCAGTTGCTCCGTGGCTCAGGATTCAAGCAGTAAGAATACTGCTTCTCAGAAAGGTGGTGACAGAGGAATTTCACTAAAATTCAGTATTGGACAGTCAGAGTCTTAAAGACTCAGAAATTTGGGTACAATGAACAAAGAACAAGGGAGAGTTTGTTAGAGCTAAGCTGGTTGGTTGACAGCAGCAGTGGTGCTGATTTGCCAGAGAGGAGAAAGGGTAACGTATAGAGAAACACAATGGACAAAATTGGCACAGAAAAATCCTGTAGATCAGAAAAGAGCCTGAACTTAGTTGATTGAGATGCTGTACTGCAAACTGGTATTTGAAAAGTGCTCTGTTTCTCAACCAGCAAATGAAGAGCTGAGTGGGAACCATCTTGAGGAGGCCATGTTGCAGCTGGCTGCTAAGGGAGCCCAGGAGATTACAGCAGCCATTGCCATACTGCCCTGGCAAGCACCTATCATGTGGTCCAGGCTGTACCTAGCAGAACATGAGCAAAACAGGCACAAAAAAGATTGAACCCCAGGGAGATTTAAGTCAGAAAAACAAAGAGAGTTCAACTTGCTTTCGCTTTGAGTCTGGTGTCTCATGACCAGCTAAAGAGGGTCAGGAAACTGAATGGTAGGTGTGAAAACACTCAGAGACTAAGCCTGAGAAAGGCATATTCATGGGCAGCAGAATGTGAAGGTTTGGGCTCCCCTGCCCTGCAACAGAATTCTTGGGAGGCTCTTGATATCTAAACTCCCAGCAGAAATGGGCATCTTCCTGATCCTAAGGATGTATTGGTCAAATCTCTCTCCAGCAGATACCACCCAACAAAGCCTCTAAGGCCTCATTAGACCTCAGCCCAAGCCACCAGAACTCCCCTTGTAGAATTCTTCAGCAGGCCTACTCTGGAAAAGCATCAATCTGGACTGTCTGGAGAAAACTCCGATTGAAAGTACTTCCCATTCCATCTACCTTATACTGAGAGCTGTTTCAACCAGCTTCAATTTTAGGCCACTCCAACTGACAGCTTGATGAGCAACACCAAAATAGGAAGGGGTTAAGAGTCTCCAGTATTTGCTCGCTCTCTCTCTCTGTCAACATAGCCCAAGAAGAAATGGAAAAAAGAACAGTTGGGCATAAACAATGATTATCCATTCTTGTCAACTGTTTTGACCACCTCAGTGGGGATCATTTTTCATTAAGAATTTTTTTCTTTTTCTTTTGTGTGTGTGTGTGTGTGTGTGTTCTTGTTGTGTTGATTGGTTTATGGATATACACACACATATTTGTTTATTTTTTTCTCATTTTTTAGTTAGTTTATTTATTTATTTGTTTATTTATTTATTTATATTCTTTGGTACCAGGGATTGAACTCAGCAGCATTTAACCACTGAACCACATTTCCATCCCTTTTATTTATTTATTTTTTTATTTTGAGACCAGGTCTCACTAATTAGTATTTTTATGATAGTTACTTTTCCATGTCTTGTCTTTTGAGGGTTAGGCAAGGGGTTTTGGTTTGTTTACTTTTGTTTTGTTTTGCTTTTGTTGGTTTCTCTTGCTCTCCTTTCTTCTCCTGCTAACAAATTCTTTTGTTCTCTCTTTTTCTCTCCCTTGACTTTGTTTTTCCTATTTTTCTATTTTATAGCAATCACGTGCTACATCTCATATGCATTCATTCTGTTCATATTTTGAACATTTTAAACTTTCTTCTCCTTTTCAATCACTTTTTATTTTTTCTTAATGAGCAGTATTTTTACCATCTTTTAGAACCATTTTAGACGGAGTGTAAACTAAAACTATTCTAAAGCTCTGTAGGGTCCTGCAATAAAGAAACCTGCCCAATGTTAAATGTTGTATATTGAATACAGTTTGCTTTAAAAATTTATTTGAGTGTGCAACTTTATTTTTTTAAAATTTTTAGTTGTAGATGAACACAATACCTTTATTTTATTTATTTATTTATTTGTATATGGTGCTGAGGATCAAACCCAGGCTTTACATGTGTGAGGTAAGAGCTCCACCACTGGGCTACAACCCCAGCCTCTATTTTGGTTTTTGATATAAAATTTGTTATCATTATTTGAAAAAAAATGCTAGTACAAAGAGTAATATTCTTTATATTGTCAAGTGGTTAAAACAGGGACCTGGGTCTCATCAAGGACTGTTCATAAAATGATCAGCTGGGGCATTACTACTGCCAGTTAGGATGTCCAAACACCAGGTACTGACAGAGAACCACTGTTTTAGACAGGAATTTGTACAATGCCTGTCTCCATCATTCATTTTTTTGCAATTATTAGTGCTGTGAATGACATAGTTAACTACTGCTGTTACTTTAGAGTGAGATCTAGTTCATAGTTATTTATTGTTTTTGCTCTTGGTAATTGCTGAACCCACCATCCCTGTTTTCATGATAATTAGTGTTGTGGATGGCATAGTAGGCACTGGGTATTTATTTTAATGCTGCATATTGTTTGCATTAGTTGTTGTTGCTATTCTTTATTTGTCCCTTTTCTGGGAGATGCTGGGAATCTGCAGGGACACTACAAGTTTATAGGGTAGAAACTCTGCTGATAAACTAGCATCCACTCCTACAGCAAAAATAGAATTAACACAAAGGCTGTGGATACCACACCTATGAGAGGAGGCATCATGGCAACATGATGCCTCCTAAAGTTCATATTGACTGGCAACTGACTCCAAAGATATTGAAGTGGGTGAAATAAAAGAATTCAAAAGAATTATTATAAAAATGATCAGAAAATTCCAAGAGAACACAGAAAAACAACTGAATGAATTAAGGAAGTCAATACAGGGTATGAATGAGAAATTCAATAAGGAGATAGAGATACTGAAAAATAATCAAACAGAAATCTTAGAAATGAAAGACACAATGAATCAAATAAAATGTTCAGGTGAAAGTCTCTCTAATAAGTGGACCATGAAGATAGAATCTCAGAGCTGGAAAAGAAATTCATTATATCACTATTATACTCATAACAAACCAGATAAAGACACATCAAAGAAAACAACAGACTTTATCCCTGATTAACTTTGATGCAAACATCCTTGATAAAATGTTATCAAATCATATTCAACAATGTAGTAATAAGATTGTACATTATGACCAAATTGATTTTATCCCATGGGTACAAAGTTTTTTTTAGAAAGTCACTTCTTTAGTTTTTTATTTGTTATTTATATGTGGTGCCAAGAATCAAATCCAGTGCTTCATACATGCTAGGCAAGTGCTTTATCACTGAGCTATAACCCCATCCCCTACAAGGATAGTTTAAAATATGCAGATCAACAAATGTCATTCATCACATAAATAGAATAAGGTAAAAAAAAAAAACTTAGTCATCTCAATAGATGCAGAGAAAGCCTTGAACAAAATTCAGCACCTATTCATGATAAAACACTGAAGAAACTAGGGATAGAAGGAACCTACCTCAAAATCATAAAGGCTATATCCAGAAAGCCCCAAACCAACATCCTAGAGAATGTGGAAAAACTGAAAGCATTTCCTTTAAAGTCTGGAACAAGACATGAATGTCCACTACCACCATGTTTTACTTAATATGGTACTAGAAATTGTAGCCAGAATAAATAGGCAACAGAAAAAAATTAAAGTGATAAAAATAGGAAAGGAAAGAAATCATATTATCATTGTTTGCAGATGATATGATCCTATACTTAGAAGATTCAAAAAGCTTCACCAAAAGACTGCTAGAGCTAATAAACAAATTCAGCAACATAGCAGGTTACACCATCAATATACAAAAATAATAACCTTTCTAGAAACCAATAATATGCTGAGAAAGAAATCATGGTAACAAATCCTATTCACAATAGCCTCAAAAAAAAAAAAAAAAAAAAGAAAGAAAGAAAGAAAAGAAAAGAAAAATAGACAACAACAACAAACTAAGAATAAATTTCACCAGGGAATTGAAAGACCTCTGCAAAGAAAACTGTAGAACATTAAGGAAAGAAATTGAATAAGACACAAGAAGATGGAAGGGCCTCCCATGTTCATGAATAGACAGAATTAACATTATAAAAATGTCCATACTGCCAAAAGCAATATACCAATTTAATGCAATCCCCATCAAAATACTAATGACATTCTTCCCAGAGTGAGAAAAAAAGTCTTAAAATTCATTTGGAAGAATAAAAGACCCAGAATAGCCAAAGCAATTCTAAGCCAAAAAAGCAGTGCTGGAAAGCATCAAATACCTGACTTAAAATTATACTACAGAGTTATAGTAACAAAAACGGCATGGTACTGGCATAAAAACAGACACATAGACCAGAAAAGGCATTTGATAAAATTTAACAAAAGTAAAAATGGCCCAAAGAAGTGTTGGTGATTTAGAAACAGAATCTTATAGCTTGTTGGTGGGAAGGTAAATTAATACTACCATATGGAAAACCCTATTTTGGTTCTTCCAAAAATTAAAAAATAGAACTACCATATGGTCTAGCAATGCTACTGGTGGGTATATATCCAAAAGGAAATGAAATCAGTATGTTAAAGATCATCTGCACTCAGGTGTTGAAGTACTATTCACAATGAGCAAGAAATAGAGACAACTGATGAATGAACACAGTGGAAAACTATTGAGCTATAAAGAGAATGAAATCCTGTTGTTTGAGGCAACATGAATGGGAGTGGAGATCATTATATTAAGTGCAATAAGTCAGGCACAGACAGACAAATACTGCATAGTCTCATTCATATGATTTAGCTCCTGGGAAATCTAAAAAGGTTGATTTCACAGAAGACAAAAATAGAATGATGTTTACAAAAGGACAGGGAGAATAGGGATCACTGAAGGATGGGGAAATGTTTATCAGTGTATACCAAGTTACAGTTAAATTGGAGCAGAAAATTCTGGTGGTGTGCTCTTGCATTGTAGGGTGACTGTAGATAACAATAATTTTCTATACATTTCAAAAACTACAAGAAAATTTGGAATTTTTTCACCATAAAGAAGTGGTAAGTTTTTTGAAGAAATAAATATACTTAACCTGATTTCAACATTATGCAATATATTCATGTATGGAATCATAACAGTACCCCATTAATATGTATTATTTTTGTTTTTAATGTATCATTAATAAATTAAAAAGAGCAAAAAGGGGATATCATTAACTAAATAATAAAAAATTCTAAAGCTAATGAGAGACATAAATCTTTAAATTGAAATTACCCATTTCCTATCACTTTTCTTCTCCTGTTTTAAAAGATAACTGCATGGAACTATAATTATAAAATTACTTTGATGGTCTTATAACATGTAAAGATGTAAATTTTGACAATAGCACAAGGGAGGAAAGGACATATATTAGAGAAAGTTACTTTATCACACTGAAATTATCAAGCATCAATCTGAACCAGATTATTTTAAATTAAAATTGCATTTTTTCACCAAATTCTGAGAGACTGAAAAATATCCAAAAATAGATACATTATTGTGAAATTTCAGTGCTTCATGAACAGAGAAAAATCCTAAGTAATTCCTTGGAAGAAAAAGGCATCACTTTATAAAGGAATGAGAATCGAACTGGTGTGAAATGATGCCTCCAAAATTTCAAGGAAAACAATTTAAGCTAGAGTTCTGTAAAGCCCTATGTGGCCTGAAGAAGCAGAGGAAAAATGCAGAAAAAGGAGGAATGAAGAGACGGGAGGTGGAGAGACTCCAGCTGGCCTCACATTTTCTGGTCCTGTTCCCTCATATGGTCCAGCAATTTTGCCCTGAGTTTGATGAAGTATCACTGCATTCTCATGTGAAACACCATTCTCCCTCCCTCTCTTTTTCTCTCCCTGCCCATTTGGTTGCAATACACTGTCAGAAGCTAGCTGTGAAATGTGCGTGGACCAGATAGGCATGGTAGCCACTGACTAGCTACCACGGAAAACCTGGTATATGGGAACTCCTAGAGAGAGGCACTCCTGCTGGTGAGACTCCTATTCAGCTCTGCCGGGTTCCACACAGCACCCGAGATGGAGTGACCTGCTGCAGCCACTTAGCCACACAAACTCCCAAGGTGTGACTTGTCAAGATGCCAGTCAAACTGTTGACTGCAAGACACCTTGAAGCAAGACTCCACCAGCTTCAATCTCATCCCTGCCTTTAATGTACCCTCTTAAATAAATGACTGGCTATTCTTTTCCAGGTCCTGTGTGGACTGGAGGAAAATATCAGATGCTCCCTTAATGATATTTTTCTGACTTTGTCTTTTATTTCTTCACTAATTACTTCAGGCTTTTATTTTCTCAGGTGGCTTATCCCTTTGTGAGCAGGAAAGATTACCCTGGTGAGGTGCTCCCTGCCTTGATATAATACACTAACACGGAGCTGGGCATCGTGGTGTACTCCTGCCTGTAATTCCAGCTACTTGGGAAGCTGAGGCAGGAGGAATGTAAAATTGAGGGCAGCCTGGGCAATTGAGTTGAAACTCTGTCTCAAAAACATGATAAAAGGGCTGGGGGTGTAGTTTAGTGGTAGAGTAACACTGGGTTTGATCCCAGTATGGGGTTGGGGGCAAATAACACAGTGAACCTGAATACTATGTAGCCCTGATTGTCTGCTGAAAAAATTTCCATAGTTGGGATGTTAAGCTTTCTAGCCCAAGTTGCCTTACCCTTCACACAATACAGAATTCTGAACTGAGAGATAAAGGAGTCAGCAAATGAAGGCAGAAGTATCAGCCTTATTGCTGATTAATGTTAAATTGGAGGATGTGTAGTTGTGTGATAAAGAGAATTTTCTAATGTTGAATTTCAGAATTTGACCAAATTATCCACCTGTCACAGGCCTCACAAGAAAGTTGTGGCCTCCACCTGAAAAGGCAGAGCCTTTATCACTAAGCTTACCTTGAGTCTAAGAGTGGACCAAAGCACAGCTCTCTATAACCAGACAAATCTCAGAGAGAAAACAGGAGAAGGGACTAAGGTACACAATCACAGTCCTTACTTCTGAAGTCATTCATCAGATAAGACTATCCTCCTTTCCTTGGGATAAGGAAGGGATGAGAGAGTGCAGGAGTTTTATACTACTAGACACCCCTCTGCAAGGATTGAACCAGTGGAGGGAGATATACACCCATGCAGCCTCTTGGAGCCTGGTAAAATTGCTAATTCTCTATTCATTATTGTGTCCGCCATGCACACAAAGGCAGAAATATCCTTTTGTCTACACTAATGCAGCAGTAAGGCTGTTACCATGGAGAAAAGAAGACACACAAAAATTCATCTGATGATGGAAAAAGATTTTGAAACATCTTTTCAAGTAGATTTTTCTCCATTTAGAGTAGGTATAGGAAGTTGACATAAATAACTTTTGTTATGTCTTTTTGATGAGTTACAGGCATAATTTTATATACACCATAGTCTTTTACCACCCTTACAATACTGCAATCAGTTTGGGGTCACCAAATGCAGCATATGACCAACGACCATTTCTTCATTGTACTTCATTTACTGTGACTGAGATAATGTGACAGATATTATTCTGTAATAACAATGATATTTTCCATAGAAGTCATTCTTCATGGGCAGATAGCTCATGATGGAAGCTTGTTAAAAGTTTGGTTTCCTCTTCTCTTCTTTCTTGGCCACACTCTTCACACAGCATTTGAAGGCAGTTAATATGATGTACACAACCAGAAAAATGGATCAAGGAAGTTCAGCACCCACCAACCATAAAAATACTTCAGTCAACAGTGGGTCAGCAATTTATGGTGGTAGTGCATGCTTGTAATCCCAGCTACCAGGGAGACTGAGACAGGAGTATTGCAATTTTGAGACCAGCCTGGGAAATTTAGGAAGACCCTGTCTCAAAATTAAAAAAAAAAAAAAAAAAGCAGTGAGGACGTAGCTTAGTTGTAGAGTGCCCATGGGTTCAATACCTAGGTGAGAGAGATAGAGAGAGAGAGAGAGAGAGAGAGAGAGAGAGAGAGAGAGAGAGTTAAATATACATGGTCCCATAAGAGTATATTGCTTAGTGATGTCATAGCCATCTTAGTTTGTGCAAATATACTCTGTGATGGTCTCACAATGATGAAACTGTGTAACGATGCATTTTTCAGGATGTATTCCTGTTGTTAATCAATGCATGACTGTTTTTTATATTGTAGCTCTTGCAGAAAAGCTGGTGCTTGTCATAACCTGGGTGTTATTGAGACAGTTAGCCCAAGGTACTAGAATTAGATGTTGTTCTTCCAGTCTATTAATAAGACTGGGCAGAAAGTTTTATTTTCCATGTCCATCAATATAATTAAGATGTAGGGAAACCTTTTTTAAAAAAAATCCCAGGAGGGGCTGGGGATGTGGCTCAAGTGGTGGAGCGCTCGCCTGGCGTGCGTGCGGCCCAGGTTCGATCCTCAGCACCACATACAAACAAAGATGTTGTGTCCGCCTAAAACTAAAATAAATAAATAAATATTTAAAAAAAAAAAAAAAAAATCCCAGGAATCTTGTAAGCACCATTTTAAGAGGCAATACAATAGACTAAGTGCAGAATTCTTTTCCTCTTTTGATAAAAGATAAACTTCTTTCCTGACATGCCCAATTTTATAGTGAAAATGAGATTTGTCATTAGTGGTGAGAAATCACAATGCCATCTGATAATTGTGGCTATATTACTCAGAATAATTAATTATGACAGACAACTCTGACACCTCCAGGGTTTAACACAACAAAAGTTTATTTTTCACTCTCATCACAGTCCAATATTGGCCAGGCAAACCTCCATCTTCTTTGACATCTCGAATGCTCTCCAAGTTTGCCTCCACTGAGAAACAGTGATGAGGAAAGCATACCAGCTCCTACTTGCCTCCACCTGAAAGGGAGATATTTGGAGGCCATTGGTAAATCTAGTCTAACCTAACAATGAAGGGCAATGGGAAATGCATAATGAAACTATAAGCTGGTCTCAGAAGAAAGTACTCTAATAGTAAAGTGTCCAGCATAATTTTTAAAGCGCTGCTATGGAGAGCTAAGAGGGGTATTTGTTAAATACAGTTTGTCATTGTAGCCAACCACAGCTCTCAGGCCATACTTTAAATATGTTTATGTTAGTAGTTTATGTCAGCAAGGCAGCCCTAATGTATTCAGATTCTATATTTTAAATTCTTAAAACCTATGATCAGAAAAGTATTAATCTTCAGAAACTCTGGAGTTTTTTTTTTCTTTCTCTTTGCTAAACATATTAGGGAAAAAAGTCTTATTTTTGTGCATAGGACATTTATTTCTAATGAATTCTTTAATTTCTGAGACTCTCTGGCTAGCACTCTCATATCGATTTTGCTTCAGTTAAAAAGCATTAAAACGCTATTGACAAAGCCTTTTAAAAAACCATCCTATGGGCTGGGGTTGTGGCTCAGTGGTAAAGTGCTCGCCTAGCATGTGTGAGGCACTGGGTTCGATCCTCAGCACCACATTAAAAAGGGGGGGGGGGTTATTGTGTCCACCTACATCTAGAAAACAAATAATTTTTTTAAAAAATCCTGTGACATTATTTAAGAAATCTTTAAGATTTCTGTGTGGAGATAGATGGTGCCACTCTGCAGTAAAATAATTAGCATACACCAGACTGTTGATCTTACATGTGGAGCATAAATCTCCAGATGATGAATGACTAATAGTGCTTGGGAACATTTTCTCACAAACTCGTCAGATGTGTTCATCTTAGAGTACACAGAGAACTAAGTGACCCTATTATGGTAATTGTGTACATACAGGCAAAAGCAGCACAATATACACTGTTCAATTTGCTTTAAGATGAGTAAGTTTCTCAACATAAGAATGCCAACAAGTGGCCTGTCTTCAGATAGTTTAATTTGTTTTAGTACTAAGATTTCCTGCTTGAGTTGTAGTCATTTGCAGTAATTCCTGAAGGTGGATTTGTACTGTTAGTTTTCACTATTCTTAGAAAATGATGTTATAGGAAAATTTGAGTTTGTTGAAAGAAAAGAGCAATAAAAGATGTGTACACCTTCAGCAAGACTATTCTCAATTGTTTTATAACTATTCTAGCTGCCAGATGTTTGTTTTCAAGAAACTCAATGGAACAAAAACCACAATAGTGGACTATATAAATGTACATAATGTTACATATGTACACAAAATTCAGAAACACATAGCTTGAACAACTTTCAAACATTTTTTACTCCATTTTACACGTTACAGATAATTAAGTATGGTATTTTGAATTTAAATTATATTTTAAAAGAGAAAAGCTGATAATTTCATACTGTGCCTATTGAAGAGTATTAGTGTGCCATAAAATTTATATAGATAATTGCATTTTTAGGAACTACTCATATGTTTAAACATTGTCAGTGACTTTTAAGGTTGTCTCAGTTTACCACAAGTTATAACTTGATGTCTTCTCAGCAAGTCCATGAAAATGCTGCTATCTCTGAGGATGGGTACAGGATGTGAGAGTATTTATAGAAAGAAGGGACTTAGGTAGAAGAAAGCTATTTTGGATTTTCTTTTCCTCCACAGTGAATCTCTTAAATTAACCAATTAACAGATTTAAGTACACAAACTTATTTTTAAATAAATTCAGTCAGGCTACATACAAGTGAAGCATCATTTTGAGTAAATTGAAGTGGTAACCCTGAAAAACTGCTTCACCTATGTTTTATGATGGCATTTATTATCACCAAAACAACTAGCCATTTAAGTAGACAATTGCTGTGGCTTGATTTGTAGGCTTCCAATGTGTTATCTTAATCAACTATTTAATATCATTTTGGACACATATTGCTTTTTAAATAAAACTTATAAAAACATCTTCATCAATGAGTTTGTCTTCTGATTATGTTAAATAAACTACAAATGCAGATTTCTCCGCTAATGGGCATATATTGAGGGAGGTAAGGTTAGTCACATATATATAACTGACAAAGTGATTTTTACATATATAATCCACTTTTCAGGAAAGAAGGAGAATACAGTGGCTAAACATTGGCTTGGAATAAAGTTTTCTGGGTCTAAATTCCATCTTAATCATGTATATGCTATGTAACTTTTTGTCTCTGCGCTCCAGCTTCTTCAACTATAAAGGGAGGAAAATACTACTATGTACTTCACAGTGTTGTTTTAATGAATAATTAGATTATCTTTATGAGAATTTAAAATAATTTTGAAATTAAAGTCAATATTCATTTTGCATGAACTAAATGAGCACACTTAACCAGGTGCTGTCCATGGTCCTGAGATGAGCTCTGAATCTTAGACTATATGACATAATACAAGCAATACAAATGGCTTGCCTTTGTCTATCAAATAGATGACTTTCCATTCAGTCAGGCTATATACAAGAGAGCCATAATTTTGACTAAATTGAAGTGGTAACCCTGAAAAACTGCTTCACCTATGTTTTATGATGGCATTTATTATCACCAAAACAACTAGCTATTTAAGTAGACAGTTGCTGTGGCATGATTTGTAGGCTTTCCAATATGTTGTCTTAATCAACCATTTAATATAGTTTTGGACACACTTTAGTTTTTAAATAAAATATATGAAAATTTCTTCATTAATGAGTTTGTCTTCTGATGATACAAGTTTATTAAAGGACCAAATTGCCAATTGATGCATTACTTTTATTTCTATTCATCATCAATATAGACTACTAGCCTAGCTGTTAGTAAGATACAAAAGACATGTAAGCAGAACCTTTCTTATCACAAAATATACAAAAGACATGGATGTTATCTTTCATTTGGAACATTTCTGAATTACAAGTTGAAACAACTGTAAGTCTCTTTGAGTGATGTGGGAATCATGACAATAATATAAAATTTAACTATACTGTGTAAAATTATTTATGTCAGCATTTCATACTGATAATTTGATGATTTAAAGTAAAGGGAATGAAAGGTCAACAAGAGTTGAACAGACCATGCTGAGGACAATAAATCAGAAACAAGAATCCAAACAAGTCCTCAAAACAGGTAGTGGCTGAAGAATATGAAGTCCAAGTGTCAAGTTTAAGAATTAAGATAAGTCTGGAGATATAGCTCAGTAGTACAGCATGTGCCAACGTGCACAAAGCTCTGGGTTTGATCTCTAGCAACACACACACCCACCCACACACACACACACAAATCAAGATAAGATAAATTTGGTATGATGGCACATGCCCATAATCCTAGCTATCCAAGAGGCTGAGGCAGAAGGATCACAAACTCAAGTCTATCTGGACAACTTAGGGAGACCCTATCTCAAAGTAAAAATATTTTTAAAAGAGGTGGAGATGTAACTCAGTAGAAAAGTGCATTTGATCCCTATTACTACAAAAAAATAAAAAAGATAGGGTGATAAAGACATGAAGCAGAGTGATAATGGGGAAGAAAAGAAAGCCAGTGAGTAGGCAAAAGAAGAGCATCCAGGAAAAATATATGAGAAGGAGGTTTAACCCTGATTTTTTGAGCTTCCTTTGATGGAATATACAAATAGCCTTGCTTCATTTAAATAGCCAGGGATGGAAATAAACACTACATAACCTTCTATTATTCATTTAATCTCTCTGAACCCAAGTGTTTCCTCATATGTCTATGAGGACAGTAAATTACAACTTGTGCTAATATTAGAAGAATAAAATGCAATAACATATGTAACTCATTGTTTTGTTTGTAATGTAGTAAGTACTTGATATTCAATGCTGGCTTCATGTTTGACTCACAGGGGAACTCTTACACTGTTGCCTAGGCTTCACCCCAGACCCAATTAAATCAGAAGTTCTAGGGGAAAGTCAGCCATTGGATATTGCAAAACTTTCCCCTATGTCCTTAATGTACAGCCAACATTAAAGTCACAAAATTAAACCAATATCTACTGCCTCATCTCTCTTTACACACTCTCAGATACAAATATTTAAATATGTATGAAAGGAGACTCATTAGTAGAATCTGTTTAACCTGATAGGCGTCCTACCTATGGTTGTATTTATGTGTTAACTTAGTATGAAAGACTATAATATGCAACAGGTTGTTAAAGTACCATCTATTAAGCTATGCTCAATATTTAAGACTCTTCCAAATATTATATTACATATTGTATAATTTTTATGATGAATTGTATCTTCCTCTTATATGAGAAGGTGAGTGCTATAAGGGCAAGATATTGTCTTTTTGCTTACCCTTTATTTCTAGAGACTGGAACTGAGCATGGCATGTAGAAGATATTAAATAAAATGTTTGTTGGGAGGGAGAGCAAGGGAAGAAGATTACCTCTAGATAGGGAATAGGGGTGGGAGGAAAAGGGAGAGAGAAGGGGAATAGCATGGATGCTGGAAGGAGATCCTCATCATTATACCAAATACATGTATGAAGATATGAATTTGGTGTCAACATACCTTATAAACAATCAGAGACATGATAAATTGTGGTATAAAGGTGTATTAAGAATTGTAATGCAAAAAAAAATAATAAGAGAGCTCATGTATAATGGCATAATTTGGCATGAACATACTTTATATAGAGAGTTATGAAAAATGGTGTTGTGAATGGATAATTATGATTTTAATGCATTCCACTATCGTCATGTATGTAAGAAATAAATAAATAAAACATGATGACCACTTAAAAAATGTTTGTTGAACGAATGAATAAATGAACAATTTTTAACCAAGAAAATGACCACCTTCATACTGTAATCTTATATTCTTTATTTACCTGAAATAATTGTTACCCCAATAGATCAGTAAGTACCTTCATGATGTCAAATATGAATTAAGGTAACAATTGTTTGACAACAAATTAGATAACCTACATGAAATAGACAAATTCCTAGAAAGACACAAACTATCAAAACTTACTCAAGAAGAAATGGAAAATCTGAACAGATATATAACAAAACATGGAATTAGTAATTTTAAGACTTCACACGGGAAAATCCCAGGTCCAGTTTGTTACATTGGTCAGTTTTATCAGATATTTAAGGAAATATTCACACCATCCACAAATTCTTCCAACAAATAGAAGGAGAAAGCACACATTAGTAAGAGTACTAACCTATTCCATGAAGCCAGTATTGTCATGTAGCAAAACTAGACAATCACAAGAAAACTGCAGAGCAATATCTCTTAGAAACAAAGATCTAAAAATCCTCAACAAAATAACAGGAAGCCAATTTCATATGAAAAAAACTATACAATACAACCAAGAGGGATTTATTCCAGCAAAGCAAGATGGTTCAACTTATAAAAATAAATTAATATAATACAGCAAATTATAGAGTAAAGGACAAAAGCCACATGATCATCCTAACAGGCAGAAAAACTTTTGGAATAGTCTAGCCCTTTCACAATAAATGCACATGTAATTTCCACATATTGGGGGGATCTGTTTAACAGCTTGTCTTAGGTAAGTGATCTTTGCTTATGTCAGCAAACAGATTTAGGAAAAAGATGAATATGGTGTCAAATTAGAATAAGGGAAAGGAATTTAATTTGTAATTAATATCTTTACCAATAGGAAAAGGAAAAATATTCAAAATTTTATTAAAATGTCTTAATGCCATCTCTACTGGACAAATACCCAGGAAAACAAAGAAAACTAAGGATTCATGAATCCGGCATCATCCCTTCCTGCTAATAGAATATATTTGCTACAGCCATCTAGCGGGAATTGTGCAGTAGTAAGACACACAATTACAAAGTTCAAAATTGTTCCCAAATAAAGGAAGAAAGAAACAAAAGGAAGGAGAGAAGAAAAGAGGCAGGAATTCACTGCCCTCGCTTTAGAATATATAAAAGTTTCATTCTCAATTATTCAGATATTTCAGAAATTCAAGTGTGTCTAATAACCAAACTCATGCCTAATTTTATGTGAAAAAATGAGTCACTTATGGACAAAATGATTCTTGTGCTAAAATAACTTAGTATTGGAAGGAGCCTGCTGGAAGTGGTCTTTCATTGTTCTTATTTTAATGCCTCAACAATCCTTTGTTCAGAGCATACTGCAGGACAAATACATCTTTTGAGTGTCAGATTTCATATGCCTGCATCTTCTCCCAGTCCCTTACCTGTCATTATATGAAACTTTTATGACTAACTTGCAGACAAAGGCCAGGAACACAAAGAGAGACAAAAAAGAGACAAGTTCGGTAAACAACAGATCAGCAATTTAAGCTCCACTGAGAAATTCAGTCAGACCCCAGACTGCTGAAGGGGCTAGATTCAGGTGTCATTGAAACTGTTGAGTCAGAAATATGATCTTTAATCTCCCTCATGTCCTGCTGTTAGAGGTGCTAACCCTGCTTCAACTACTAAGCAAATTACAGAATCTCACACCAATTGCTTAATCCCTTTGTTTCTGTTTCTTTACCTGAAAAATGAATCTGCTAACAATGAATTTTCCTTTGATATACAATAAAAATATTGCAATAAAAAATAATTAGCAAATCAAGTGACAGCTATACACTGCAATTTATTCTACAATAAAGATGTTGTACTGCAAGTATAGAAAGGAGAACTTTGATTTCTCAATAGCAATAATAACCTACTTTGTGTAGGGTTTTACTATGTGCAAGGAATTGTTTTAAATACTTTACTAGCTTAACCACTTACATAATCCTTTTTAGAATCCCCAGGAATTCCATATTCCATCCATAAAATGCAAAGAATAATAATTCTACATCAAAGAATTGTTGGAAAAATTCCAGACATAGGGAAGGGGAAACACTCAATAAATATTAGCTTTATTGTTTGGTTCACAGTCTACTCTTTTGCATGCCTTAAAAACTGACAAATTTGTTTTTCTACTATTTTTGGCTCCTTTTTCCTCTCTCAGGACAGCACAAAGTCATAGACAGTCGCATATACAGATTCTTTCCATGCCCCATGATACAATTTCTAGAACCTGAAATTTTGGAGATGCATTTAAAACATCAAAGTACATTCTTACTTGGTAGCTTCTCTCCTTTCCTATCATTCCCTTTTTGTTGAGGTTTGTGCTATGCTCATTTTAATAACAGTTCTAATATTTGAATCATATGTTTAAATTTACAGAGTATTTCATATGTACTCTCCCTAGGCAGTAGTCCGTAGAACTGAACTTTAGAATGAACTTTGGAGTTAGTTGTCTTGAATCCTGGCTCAGCATTTACTGATTGTGTAATTTGAAGTAATTCACCAACAGTAGCATCAGTTTCCTCATGTGTAACATGAAACTAATAAAAATATATACCTTCTGGATTTGTTTGTGTTTTTATATTTACTTGATTGTTTAAGTACTGATGATTGAACCCAGGGGCACTCTGCCACTGAACTATATTCCCAGTGCTTTTAATTTTTTATTTTGAGACAGGATCTTGCTGAGTTGCCCAAGCTGGCCTCAAACTTGAAATCCTCTTGCCTTAGTCTCCCCAAATTGCTGGCATTATTGGCGTGTACCACTGCATCTGGCTGGGTGTATTTTAAGTGATATAACAGTTGGCCTTATCCCTGAAACAGTAGGAAGTACACGTAGTAAATGTTAGTGGAGACTCTTATTTTCAGTAATAATAGTGGTTGAGTTTCCAACATCTATTCCATCCTGTAGAGTTAGTCTTAGTTACTCTCGCACACTTCCTCTTAGAGTGACTGATTCGGAATTGGCAATATCTCATCACTCTGTGAGGCAGTAGGGAAGTCTTCTGGGAAACTTCTAGGAAAAATTTTCTTGTTCCTAAGGAATAACTGTAAAAAAGAACTCTGACTCTTAGAAGACAAGAATTGTGTGGGTTTATGTCCCACAATCCCATTGTATAATGGAAGTTAAATAAATATTTGAGGAAATTTTAACCTAAAAGTCTTCTTTTCAGCTTGATGATCCTTAATAAAGAACTGGTAAGGAATGAGGCTGTGCTGAGAGAGGGCAGCTGCAGAGAGGCAGAGCCAAGCCTTTTTTATATTGTTTAGATGGTTTAGTTAATTATATTATGCTCTGTCTTTCCCTGTCTAGCATTTCTATAGGACTTTCCCATACCTTTTGTTGTTTATTTGTTGTTAACCAAATTGCCTAACAACTTAATAAATGTGATTAATTAAAAAAACACTCCTAATTTGTAAATGAGGGTGGAACTAGAATTAATAATTATAGGTCTTAAGATAATTTAAAAAGGATAAACACCCTTGTGTGTCTTAGTTTGAGCTGCTAATGCAAAGTACTGTAGATGGGTGGCTTATAAATAACAGAAATTTCTTACAGTTTTGGAGGCTGAAGTCAGGCTGCCAGTATGATTGGGTTCTGGAAAGGGGTCACTTCTGAGTCACATAGTGCCATCTTTTCATTGTATCCTCACAAGGTGGAAAAAGGACTCGGGTGTCTCCAACTTCTGCTTTAGAAGGACACTAATTCCATTCATGAGGGCTCCATTCTGAAGATATAAATTATATCCCCAAATCTCTATATCCTGACCCACCATATTGAGGGTTAGGATTTCACCTTCTGCATTATGAAAAGACATGCACATTCAGTCCATAGCAGTGTAATGACAGATTCAATGTAGAGAGAAGTAAAGGTGTTTCTGGCATACACATTTCTCTGTGAATTATGTTTGCTGTTCCACTCCTGGATTACCTTTCTTTAATTCCTTCTAAGCCTTGCCTCTGCCATTAGCTCTCCAGAGAACTTCCCTGATCCTCAGGCTGAGTTGAGCTCCTCTGTGTGTCCATGGCATCTGGGCAAGCTTTTTCCCAGCCCCGTGTTTTGCTAAAATTATCTGATTATATATCAGGATATCTCTCTGGGATCTGAACTCCTGTTGCAAAGACCTTGGCCTCATCTCTACATCCATGGAGTGAAGCACAATACCAGCACCATGCAAGCACTTGCTAGGTGTTTGTTTAATTTAACTGAATAAGACTGGTAAATCCAGGGAATAATAAAATGTAAGTAACCAAGAAGGGAGCCACGTGTGGTTGGGGAATGATGATTGGCTTTAATTTCATCAGATTTGAAATAATGAGTAGGATGTTCATGACTGTAAAATGCAGAGGTCAAATGTCAGGGATGGAAATGGTAACATGTTTTCTTCAGAGAGGGTCAAGATCATGGGTCTTGGAAGCTGACTGTTTAGGCCTGTATCCCAACCTGCCATCTGCCAGCTGTGTAAACTTGGGGCAGTCACTCAACTTCTTCAGTCCTCTTGCCTCAGCCTCCTGAGTGTCTGCAGTTACAGGCATGTGCTGTCCCTGGCCTGAGATCCTTTTCTAAACATATTTAGATTGTTGAAAGAATTGGATCCTTGCAGTTTGGGGACTATAGTAATTTGCTTCTTCAAGGTGAACATCTCTGCCACTTCAATTTCTTCTGCTTCAAATCTTCTCCTTTAGGAAAGGCCTAGACACCCTTTAAATAGACTACCCAGTAAGGTCAGGCCCACCCGGATAATATCAAAGTCAGCATTAACTCAAAGTCAACTGATTTAATTACAGGACTGAAATCCCATTATATTCAGAGTCCTACAAACACAAAGTAGCATCATAAGGGTGCATATATTGGTAGGTGGAACTCTCTAGAACCATTCTAAAATTCTGCCTACTGTAACATTTGGAGACTTGTTATAAATGCACAGCCTGAGGCTTTACCCCAGATTTTCTGAATCAGAATCTCAATTATGGGGTTTAGTGATTCATGGCCTTCACCAGGTGATTCTAATGCAAGTTAACATTGAGAACCACTGCCTGACAGCACTAAAGAAAATTGTGCAAAGGCCTGAGATGTACTGTGTGATCATGGGAAATCAAATAACTTATCCAGGCCTCAGTGGACTTATCTGTAAATTGGTTTGGGAATTCATCCTTTTGTTGGCTTGACTATAACTGCAGATGGTGACATATTGATTGTTGTGGAGTCAGGCCTTACTCCAAGCTTCCACTAACACTTGTGCTGAAGCCTGCTCTTACCAGCTTAGAAGAGCTGTATGTTAAATGTCCAGAACTTTTACAAACTGGTTGTAAACCTTGATTGCTTGAAATTGGTTGCAGTGGGAGTATTTACACCAGGAAACTTGCAAATGCCACAAATCAGGGAGTTGGTGCTTGGTTCATCATTGCTGGCAGGTAAAGCCAGCTCTTCTTCCTCAGCCAGGCTAGAAAAATACTCTGCACTAATTTAGAAAAATCCTTTTTGTGTACTTCTAAAATTTTAAGGAACACAATTTTACAGTTGTGAACTAAAGAAGAATAAGAATGTCTTGGAAAATGCATTTGGGAACTTGAAACATAAAGACCTGCTTAGTTTTAAGAAAGTGCAAATTTGTTCAAAGAAGTTGACTAAAATGGACTGTTTGGTTTGCAAGAAATACTATGTGAAGCAGAAAACTACACCTAGCTACCTTCTTACAGAGCGGGATGGAACAGAGCAACATACACACACTCACACCTGGGGAGGGGAGGAGCCCTACCCATCCACATCTGGAATTAAAACTTTCCTTCTGGTTTCTGAGGAGCCCTTCCTCCACCACATCCCAGTATCTCACAAGTATGCACTTGGACGTGCAGACCCACATTCTCCCCTTCTTAATTTCCCCTCTTTCCTCTCAGCTATTTTGCATATTTCCTCTTGCTTCTTCTTTTTTCTTTATCTTTTCTTCTTTTTCTCCTTCTGTACACCGGATGGCAAGTTGGAGCAGGCAGATGGGCCAGCAGAGCCCACCCCTGCAAGCAAACTTCAGGCCATTTTCAAGGTAAAGCACCTTATTGATTGTAATGATCATGTATTTATTTATACATATTATGTATCTATATGTATAAAAAACTGCATTACCATTTTTATCTTTTAAAAATATATAGCTCTGAAGGGGCTGAGACTGTAAGTAGCTCAGTGGCAGAGCACTTGCCTAGCATGTGTGAGGCACTGGGTTCTATCCTCAGCACCACATAAAGATGAATAAATAAATATTGTGTCTATCTATAACTAACTAACTAACTAACTAACTATATATATATATATATACACACACACACACACATATATGTATAAATGTGTGTATGTATATATGTATATATATAGTTAGTTATATGTATAAATGTGTTAGTCATATGTATGTATGTGTGTGTATGCATATGTATGTATATGTGTGTGTGTGTATATCTGAAAGGTTTTTAAGTGATGTACCCCAAGCCCCCTTTCCCCATAAGACCTGTTTGAATTGTGTGATTTTGCATAAATGGTGAATTTTAGGAATGTATACATCATATTATAACAGAACTATCTCCTTCATAAGGTTAATGATCGATTTCGTATGTACAAAATACTTAGGATAACAGTTGCAGTAAATATTAAATTAAATAATGGCTTTTTTTCTTTAATGAAGAAGGAATTGAATTAGATAATATTATTCTAAGACTTCCAATTCCATGATTTTGTGCATCCTAGAGTCTCTGCCCTCTTCTTATACTCATGAGGTGGAAGGTGTGAGGTGGCAGGCTGCAGGCTGCTCCCTGCTTGCTGCTGGATGTGCAGGTCATGCCACTGCTCCTGAGGAGATAAGAAATCACTGGAACCCAGGGTTTTTACTTTTTCTTAAACCAATGACCAATTGGGCAAAGGCGATAAGCAAAAACTATATTCAAAGTCTTTAAGTGTTTCTTAATTTCTAAAGTACAGTGGGAGTTTCCTGGTTATGGTAAATAATGTTCTATAGAAGAAACTCCAGGGCTCTTAGTTGCTTTGGCTTAGAAGGTTAGAGTCAGAGGGCAGATAATAGCCTCTTGATAGGCAGATACTTCACTCTTGAGTTCCAAGACTATTCCAACTTTGTGCCTGAAGGGAGAAAGTCTCCAAAAGTAAAACCCAGTCCCTGGCAGATAAATGCCTAAGGGGCAAAGAGAAGTTCATTTTTATTTCCCTCATCACATTGTGAACTTTTCAATAGCAATTCCCTCAGCCCCCAGCATTGAGAACACATATGCCCTGGGTAGATTTTTTCTTTTTTATAATGTATGCCTAAGGAATATGCTTCTCTCTCTCTCTTTTTTTTTTTCCTGGTCATGGAGAAGACTCAAGAGCCACTATCACCTAACTTGCCCCCACCTCTCTTTGTAGTGCTGGGACTCTAACCCAGGGCCTTGCACATGGTACTAAAATTTTCTACCCCTGAGTCTACACTCTTAGGCTTCACTTCTCCCCAAACTGTCTTTACATCCTGATTTTTATTGAGCCAAGGGTAAAACAATAAGACAGATTCTCCAGATGTAGCCATCATTTGACACGTGGGTATTCCTCCACTCTAAAAATGTGATGAGTAAATTTAATCTCATGTTACTAGTCCTGCTTATCACTCTACAAAAACAAATGATTTTTAAAAGATGGTTTAAAAAGAATGAGAGGTTGATTAATTTTACTCATTGAGTCACCTCTTCTGAAGTAGATGGGTCACTAAGAATAAAGACAGTCTTAAATTTGTGGTTTTGTTTTCCAGTCTAAATTGTATTAAAATAATACCAATCTGTTTTTTTTAGAATGATGGCTTTCAAGTGTGGTTCACAAACCCTGGTCATCCTGAAGCCTTTTCAGAAGGTCTGCAAGATCAAAAGTAGTTTCATAAAATTACTAAGAAGTAATTTTTTTTCCATTGTGAAATTTGTCTTGGTAGTGCAAAAACAAGCCCCTGGCACCTTAGCACAAAGCAAGGCAGTGGCACCAATCTGCACTGGTAGTTGTTGTATTCTTCATCATTATGCACTTGTAGTTAAACAAACAAGATCTAGTTGCACTTAAGAATGTAACAAACAAGATCTAGTTGCACTTAAGAATGTTCCTGGTGGGATGCGGGGGTGGGGGGGGGGAGGAAGGAGAATATCCCTGGTGGAACAGTAAAAACTACAAACTGTATGAAATCTCAATCTTTGAGAATATGTCATTTTAATCTGTGTGAGAAGTAGGAAGTACTTATAAAATACCAGAATCCAGTGGTTTTCTCAAAGTAAAGCAATAGTGCAATTGTTTGAGCTGTAAGCCAAGCTAGCTACTTTTTGTTTTCCTGAAACAATTCTAATTTGAAAGAACTACTGGCATATGAAATGTGCCTTTTTGGGCCTCTTAAAAATGAGCCATGCCAGACATGGTGGTGCACGCCTGTAATCCCAATGACTCTGGAGGCTGAGGCCAGGAGGATCACAGGTTCAAAACCAGCCTCAGCAACTTAGCGAGGCTCTAAGAAACTTAGACCCTGCCTCAAAATAAAAAATAAATAAAAATAAAAATGAGCCAATTAAGTCCATCACAATAAAAAACTGTAATTATTTGTTGTCAATGAAGAAATTCCAGCTTTCAAGTGAAAATTAGAATTTTGGATGTTTCCTATTTATAAGAGTTGGACAGCTCTCGATAGTTAGGGCCTTCTTTGGTGATATGAGTAAGTGTGATTTCTTAACTTTTGTGAGTAAAAAATGCCCAAAAATTGATGACCTGAATAATTCAGTGAAACATTGTTTTTTAAATGATTAATTTATGATGTCACAAAATCAGAGTAGGTAAAAAGATCATGTAAAATACAAGACCAATGAATTTTCAAGTAACTAAGTGTAAAAAGTTCATTGTTAAGGTTTCATATTTTACATTGTGATCAATCTTGCTGTAGTATTCAAAAATACCCACAATTAAATAAGAAAATTATTAAATTAGTCTCTCCTTTTCCAACTAATATCTGTGTGAGACCACTTTCCCCATATACTTTACCCAAAGTGGCACATGCGATTGAATACTGATTGAATGCAGAAGTAGATAAGAGAACTCTTCTCTTCTGTATTAACCAAGAACTTAAAGAGATTTAAAAAAAAAAAAAAAAGAAAAGAAAAGATTCCACTAAAGTTTAACTGGTTTCTAAAACTAAAAAGACTCATTGACTTAGAGTTCTAAACTGGTTTTAAGATGTAGTTTTTTCACAGAGTGGTCCATGAACCACTTGCCTCAGAATTATTTTAAAAATTTATGTATGATAGTCACCCCTTATTTACTAATTTGCAGTTTCCCTTTCTATTATTTTATTTATTTATTTATTTATTTATTTATTTATTTTTTCCTTGCAGTACTGGGGATTGAATCTTAGTGTGTTACTGAGGGTGGCCTGGAACTTGCAATCCTCCTGCCTCAGTCTCCCCAGTAGCTGGGGTTACAGGCATGTGCCACTGTGTCCAGCTTGTGGTTTTCTCTTTTTGTGGTGTCAGTTCCCTGCAGTCAGTCATGACCCAAAAATATGAAATGGAAAATTTCAGAAATAAATAACTCATAAGTTTTAAATTGCCTGCCATCCTGAGTAGCATGATGAAACCTCGCACTGACTCACTCTGCCCCACCTGAGATGCCCAGCCTTTCTTCGCTGCATACACTGCCCACTTAGGAGCTACCTTGGTTATCAGATTGACTGTTGGAGTGTCATAGAGCTTTTATATTGGGTCCAGTACTATTCATGGTTTCAGACATTTATTAGAAATCTTGGAACATATCCCCCAATGAATATTCCTAGATATCTCTAGTTATTCCATCCCACATTCCTGAAGTGGACTCTAACATCATAGTGTAGGAAAACCTCTATGTCTGAAAAACTTCTCATTCTGATGCCCATATAGGATCCTGCAGTGACTCTATGTCTAGATTGCCTACAATGTGTTAAAGACCTTGGGTGATTCTGTTACTGTCCTGGAACCTCAGTTTTTTTCCCCCATAATAATTTGTTTCTGTGATCTTTCCACAATAAAAGTTTATTCAGAGAACCTCAGATTAAAAAAAAAAGGTTTTAAAAATATTCTATAAGAACTGGGGTTGTGGCTCAGTGGTAGAACACTTGTATAGCATGTGTGAGGCTCTGGGTTCAATTCTTAGCACCACATAAAAATAAATAAAATAAAGGTACTGAATAAAAACATTTCACATGTGGTCATTTCTCAAATTACATTCGTTAAATGTCCAAAATACATGTTGTAGAGCAGTATCTTTAACATTTGAAAATATTTTTAGAAATAGTCTTTTAAAGGACATTTAGAAATAGACTGGTGATGTATTATCCACCAGTCTCAGGAATTTACAGCAGTTTTGTCCTTAATGCATATCAACTGAGTTTTAAACCCAAAGTGCATTCCTCCAAAAATAATACCTGAAAAGAGAGACTAAAGGGAAACTATAAAAAAGATAAATGTAGACTGCCCACCCAAATAAACAAACAGCAGTATAAAACTCAAATATAAAATGGATCTGAGGAGCCATGGGCCCCTGAAAAATGAAAGCTCTTTAAAATGAGAGATGATCCTCCCCGCCTGGGGGCTGCGTAAGGAGAGAGATGTGAGATCCCTTTAATGTTCTTACTAAGCCCCAAAGTCCAAAGCTCCCTTCCCCCAAAACCCTGAAGGCAAGGGCCAGCCCACAGTTCCTAAAGCTCACTTGGAAGCAGTCCTTCAAGAGCTTTAAAAGTTAAAAGCAAAAACCTTAATCTGTGGTTCTCACAAACATCCATTTCAAGCAATTGCAGCTGTGGGAAAACTGTGTCCTCTCTGCCCTTATTGGGGAAATGGGGCTGTCATTTTCTATCTTCACTTCCAGTAAGATTTAAGTCATCCAGCAATTCCTGATAGGGGCCCATTGTATATCTTTCCTTTGCATCTCCAATGCTGGTGTATCATTTTAAGGCAAGGCGATTACTCTGTCAAAAGGGAATATGCTGGGGCAGGGGATGTAGCTCAGTTGGTAGAGTGCTTGCCTCACATGCACAAGACCCTGGGTTCAATCCCCAGCACCACAAAAAAAAAAAAAAAAGGAATATGCTTATTGGATTCAATCTCATGACTGTATGAGTCTAGGATCTGAGTTCTTAACAGCTACCCTCTTCTGGATCCTTATCTGAAGAATTGAAAAGTGTAACAACCACCCTGGGTGTGAAGGGAGAATGAAGAGGGAGCCCCTCGGTGAAATTTTTAAAGCCCAATGATAGTCTTCAGAGAATCATTCTAATATATAATAAAATATCTAGCTTTTACTAGATATTTTACTTGCATTTTAACACTTGATTTTTTAAAAGTGCAATTTAATTTGTTGCCCACTTCATTTGTGAGTGGTAGAAAAGCTGCCACTTTCAGGGACGTGGTACCAAAGCTTTCTGATTCCTCCTTTTGTCTTTGTCCTCTTTTGCTGTGCGCATTGGTCAGGATTGACGGAAAGGTTATGGGTAGGGATTTTGTATTTCCCACAGCTATATGGAAGACAATATTGATCTTTGAGCTCACTCTATAGTTATTCATGGTTCTTTGGCACCATAGTAGCTCTTGTAGACAATATTTGATTATACTTTCTTGTATGGCGCCTGAGAGGTGTGGAGGTTTGAAGAAACCTCTGTATCTGAGAGAACACTGTTTTTAGGATTCATTGTAGGGACAGTTGCTAGGAGCTCTAAAATGGTGGCATCTCTGAATTTTTGTATTCCCTCCAACCCTCAAACTTCCATGCTGAGACTGAAAGCATAGTTGTTAGCTACCCCTATCATTCTTTTGTGTGAGTGTGTGCTCCAGTTCTTCCCCCAGTGGAATCCTTTCTGGTGTTTTATACTCTTAACATTGTCGTTGTATTCAGTCTAAAATTTACTTAAGACATTTGGGAGTTATATGGTCATTGACTTGCTCTGTACAGAGTGGATGCGAGGCAGAAGCTAATGAAATAGTTGTTTCTTTGCCCAAAGGAATGTCAACAGCTAAGGGAAATGGGGAGAGGACACTGCTATTCTAGAAAGCAGGTAATAGTTTCTCAATTTTTTTTGGGGGGGGTGCAATTTTTCATTATCATCATACTTTATTTCAGGGGAAAGAAGGAGTCTTTTGAGAATTACCAGTCTGAATTTTACAAAACATGTATTATAGAATATTTTAGGAGAGGTCTTTTGCTTAAAATCAAATACTCAGTGTAAATGATTAATGTCTGCCTTGTTGACAGACAAGGTGCTCAACAGCATTCCAGCTAAAATCTTTGCAGAGTTGTAACTTAATTTACTTAATAAAATAAATATTATTGTTATAGTGTTTTTGTATCCATAATTATGTTTAATCTTCACAGCTATGCTTTTTATTAAGTATTACTGGTAACACTCAGGATATTAAAGAACTTAAAGTCATGAATAAAAAAGAAGAGCTGCCATTCAACAACCATTTACCATACACCATCTTCAATTAATTTAAATCACTAAAGTTTTCTTAAGAGATGATAGGATCTCATCCTGAAATTCCCTACTGAGAACCGTAAACCAGTGTCAGTATAACATGTAATCAAAAGAAAATGGGGATGTAGCTCTGTGGAAGAGCATTTGACTAGAATGCACAGAGCCTTGGGTTTAATCCCTAGAACCATTAAGGAAAAAAAAAAGAAAGAAAGAAAGATGGGACTTCAGAATGTGTGTTGAATGCTATTTAAAGCTGTTTCATGGTATGCTACTGAGAATTGTATTTTCATGTGGATAGACATACTCTGGTTTGTTTTTTTACCAGATGACCTTGAACAATACTGAATTTGTTCAAACTCCAAAGATAATTCATATTTTAAAATCTTTCTTACATCATTAAAGTATAGAAAAAGGAATATATTACTTAATCCTTTTCCAAGATAGAACAATTCCAAGTGAGTTGGACACTAAGAGCTTTTTAAGAAAACTCAAAATTTGGCTATTCCTAAATAAAAGTCCTGTAAAATATTACTCACAGGGCTATATATAAAAATATCTTTCACATGTTACTTGGCTTAGTCACTATCTTTGCTAGCATGGACAACCAACTCCTGAAGTTTCATCTTCTATATTTGGGCTGGAAGCAGATCTGTTTCAGCAATTAATCTAGCATAAAGTAACCTCCTTAGGTTATTGCAGCACCTCTCTCAGGTCACCCTTTTATAGACTGAAGTCAATTCTGAATGCTGTTAGACTTTCTTTGTTAGGTTCTTAAGAAGATTAAATAAGGCAAATATATAAAGCACCCAGCACAGTGTCTGGAACATTTAAAAAAACCAGCACATGTTAGTTGTATTCTTATCTCCTACATTAAGTCTCTCATTACCAACTTATTCAGACTCAAACCTCAGTTATCAGCACACTAGTCCTACAGTGTGCCTTCTATCCTCCCCCATCCCCACAGCATTCCCAGAGACACCAGCCTGCTTAGCCCTCTTTGTCCACAGGAGCCTACATATCTGAAATATCTTCCCTCTATCTTGTCTCTAATTCAGAGTCTAGCTCATCCAAGAAGTCTTCCTGATTAAGTCAGTAGTTGGTCAGTTTATTAGCTTATCTTTCTCCTGAGTTTAATGTTAACCTTGGTGTTTTGTAAAGAAAGAATTCACAGAACATGGAGTGAAGACATAGAAGTATCCTTTGCCTAGGTATGGTGGGGCATGCCTGTAATCCCAGTGACTCAAAGAGCAGAGACAGGAGGATCCAGGTTTGAGGCCCACCTCAGCAACTGAGTGAGGCCCTGTTTCAAAATAAAAAATAGAAAGGGCTGGGGATGTAGTTCAGTGGTAAAGCGCCCCTGGGTTCAATCCCCAATACCAAAAACAAACAGACAAACAAAAAGATACATCTTTTGCCTGTTCATCCATTTTATAGCACACAGCAGGCAGTTGGATTTTAAGAAAAAATGTTAATTGAATACATGAATTGTTCTTTTTTTTTTTTTTTTGAAAACAACTGATCACTGTTTTTGTTTTTTTTTTTTAATATTTATTTATTTTAGTTCTCGGCGGACACAACATCTTTGTTTGTATGTGGTGCTGAGGATCGAACCCGGGCCGCACGCATGCCAGGCGAGCGCGGTACCGCTTGAGCCACATCCCCAGCCCCACATGAATTGTTCTTACTAACTCAAACCATTCTGTGAGTGAAATCGAAGGTACAGAAAGACTCAATAGTGAAATACGGAGAAAAGGAACTAATCATTTTTTCTTTGCACTTGATTCTAAGCAGCAGTGATTTTAATTAGTGAAAATAACTATTTGGTTTATATGATTTATTTATAGTAAATAATGTTTGGCCCTTAAAAATATAAACATTGTCTAAGAACAGTGTCCCTAAGTACATCATAGCAGAGTTTCACTGAGTATGGAGATACTATTGGCCCCTGTATCCTATCCACGATACATCAGCACACAGTACAAAATAGTTAGCCTTAATATGCTCAGGAAAAGATTTTTTTTTTTTTTTTTTGGTTTTGGAAATTGAACCTAGGGTCTTGACCTGCTAAGCATGTGTTCTACTACTGCACTTTATCCCCAGTCCCAACACTTTTATTGCCATAGGATTTGTTGGTTGTCTACCCCATTTCCACGTTCACAGTGAAACTTGGTTTTTATAGAGATATTCACCAAGTTCAGCCCATGGGACAGAGGGGAAGGTTACTCCAGCCTCATCCTGAATGGGCTTTAACTAGACTGTGGCAATAGTAGTGATCTCATATCTCTTGCCTGGATTGGAGAAAGTTACCTGGTTTAAGCCATCATCAGCTCATGCTACTCTGTAGGCAATGGTATCTGTTTAGCCAATCAGATTAAAAGAAAGGCATTTTCTCTCCCCCCCCCTTCTTTTTTTGGTGTGTGTGTGTGTGTGTGTGTGTGTGTGTGTATGAGTAATAGTACACTTTATTGAAAGTTTGAAGGAAGGGGAGCCTGAAGAAGGTGAAGAACAGGTTTACATCATGCAAACACAATTTAAAATTGAACATCCAAACAGTTTTGTTAAGCAAGTTTTTGAATAATTGGGGAAGAAACTAATTTGCTCTCTGCTGGGTATCAATGAGGACACTGTGCCTTGTTATTACTGGTAATGATGATTCTGTGTGCTGGGGAAACTTGTAGAAAGAAATCCACGCTGTGAAAGGCAAACAGTGAGATGGGACTAATTTGAGTTGTTAAATCAGCCAACCCAGTAGCCTTTTATTATATGACATAATGCATTTTATTATCACTTAAGTCAGTTCAAAAGCATCCTAACTGGTAGCACTACCAGTGGAAACAAATGGAAATAACAATGAAATTTTAAGATCTTTCTAAGCTAATGGACATTATGTAAATATACATTACTGGATCACATACTTCCTAAGATTATTCCCATCTGTGAGTAGAGTGTAGTGTTTCTGTTCAGGTTCATGTTCTTAGGAGGCTCTTTAGCTTTCTATACAAGAGCTTTCTGATATTGAAGACCATGGACCTTGTTGAAGCCCTGTGGCCACAACATATAATTGATGAATTCAGGTATGTGAACAAACTCCTTTCCCCAGAATGTGACTTCTCTTTACTTAAAAATATACTTTCAAATAAGTGCTGGGGTGAGCCTTGGGGGTAGAGTGCTTGCCCAGCATGTGCAAGTCCTGAGTTTGAGCATCAGCACTTAAAAAAGAATAACCTCAATAAAACCAGAACATCAGGACTATTTTTACTTAAATAACTGTTGGTGTGACATTGTAGTTGTATTTTCAGGATCATTGTCTTTTTTCATAGAAGAGTTTCCAAAACCATTTTTAGTTGAATTCCATACTGTCCTCTATATTGGCCCCCATTGCCTGAAAAATAAACAGCTTTCAGTATGAAGATTAGCAATACCTGAGCAGTCTATTTTTGAAATGAAGAATATTATCAAGTTCTCCAAGAAAAGTGTATTTCCCCCAAAGGGTGACTTGAGTGATTCATAAGAATAAACTCTGTGTTTTTATTTACATGACATTCTAGAAAATAAATTAATATAAGCATACTTTGGATCATTTGCATCTTGTAATTAAAACTGGTCCACAGCTTCTCTGCCTGAGATCAATTTTATGCCTCCAGTAGAGTTAATGCCAAGTGATACTTCTTGAATTGTTGCCAAGTGCTGAGAAAACACTGGTGGGCTTGATACACTAAGGGTGTTTTTCTCACCAAATGAAGGCCAAACACACTCTTGACGGGCCATGTGAGCTAGGTGTCCCAGTAGTCCAATTAGAGGGAAATGGAAAATTGAGTCATCAAACATTAGCATGCCAAACTTAAATGAACTTTCATCTCAGCACTCAATTCCATATTAACGTTGCAAGCAGGACTTAGTTTCAAACAGCAAGATTTGTCATATAAAATCAAAGTTGTTAGCTTGGCTTGCTTTAATAGCTTTTGTTTGTATTTAATTGAATTTGTTTGAGATAGGTGAACATACAAAAGCTATAAGCATATAGTTTTTATATCCTATTTATCTAAGTACATATTTCATAACATCTCAGTTTATTAGGAGCAAGCTACATCTATCTTTGTTCCTCGGTTTCCTAATCTTTAAAAGCTGGTACTTGTATTATCTACTCAGATTTTGCGAGGATTAAATTATTTAATATACGTGATATACTCAAGAGTATGTGGAATTACAGTAAACACTCTGAGTTAAGTCTACTCTGCTACTGATACCTTGACTACTATTACAAATAAAACAACTTAAGCCCACACTTAAGGTTCATCATGAGTTTTTCCATTTACAGGGATATACTAGAGTTTGATATCTTCATTTTCTCAGTTCCTGCTAGAAATGTAGCATCAAATCTGTGGCCTACCAATAGCAAAAGTGAGGTTATTGCAATAGGTCTTTTTGGGACTTATTTTTTTCTGTTCCTATCCATATTTTCCTTTCTTGTTTACTCACACTTAATTTATGACGTCTTGTTGTAGTTTACATGTCTTTTAAAGCCATCTTAAGTCCATTTTGGAACAGAAGATGTAGTACTAAAAATCCACATTCGCTCTTAGATTGTGGGATATAGGGCATTTAATAGACAATAAAGCTCACTGGGACATACTACCACACACAGGAAGGATCTCAGAACTCATTTCCTGGACTGTGAGATATTTTCTCAGGAGTAGGAGTATAATATAATTGACCACAATTATCTTCTGTCCATTTTGTGAATGTTGCAAGTGTTTGTTCCAGTTCCATAAAAATCCCTCATGTAGTATTCTTTTCATGTTTTTTTTTAACTTTCTCACAATGAGTTTATTTAGGAGACTTAATGTTTGTTTACTTTTTATTTGGACATCTGATTTTTTGATAATTTATTTTTTTCTTCAGAAGAAACTATAGGTGTTTATGGTAAAAATGCTGTTTTTCAGGTCCACAAGAACAGAATATTATTCGTGATGACAGTTAAATAATTTCCGTTTCCTGATCTTTCTGCTCCATTTTCTGGGCCAGATTTCAAGCTCAAACATTTTGTACTGAGATAAATGAATACCCTGCAGGAGATTTTTCGCTGCCTATTAGAATTTGTTAAGTGAGATGAGAAATAACATGATTCATCAGGTGTTGAAATTTGCTACTTATAGTCCTTGGGAAAAAAAATACCTGTCAGTGTATTCAGAACTATTTTGCTTTAAAGCAATTATCACTTCGTGTTAGGAGGTGAGATGGAAGAGAGAAAGGAAGTGAAAAACTTCACTTGTAAGCGTCATCCATATCTGTAAGAATGATTATTTCCCAATTAAAATTTTCTACTCAACCTCACATTCAACTTGTATCTAATTTTTTTTTACCTCCAACTGCATTTATTTGATGAGTGACTTATTAAGTCAATATGAAGAGAAAAATGGAACTTTAGGATTTCTAAAGGATAAACTTTGTTTCTTTGTGCTCCCCAACATCCAACCAGTTCATATATAGTAAATGATTATTCTTTTATTAATACCATAATTTCTGCCTGCCGGACTTACCTATAGCCTAAGAGCAGAACATTTATTCTTTCCATGTTACTTCCTTTTGCTTTATATGATCAAGGTCAACCTTTTGCTAGCAAAACAAAGTTAGCTAGCTACGAGAGGCTTTTCATAGTATCTTTGTATAACTCAATCACCAATTTTAAATATCCTTGAGATTGAAACACAGCAAATAATTTTGATACATAGAGGTTTGATCTATGAATTAGTCTAATACAAAAATAACATATGGTAAAAGGATATGAATAGTATTAATAGAGGTATCTAATGTGTTTACCCATCTCTTCCCTCCACATCTCATGGATTATTACCCTAAGAATAAATGTGTCCCTCCCACTTCCATCGAATCCTGACAGCAAAGCTTTTAAATTCAAGAACTGAAGCTCTGTGAGACAGGAAATATTTGAAGACTTAGGCAGACCTAGTCAGTGGGTCTCTATGGCATGTCTTGAGAAAATCCTCTTATTGGCACTGATGTTCTATTTGAATAGATAGATTATTCTCAGATAAAAAGTTCAGAATTGTTCATGAGAATTTAAATGCTCCTTGAAAGGTTACATTAAGGCTTTTAATCATTGAAATTTATTTAGCAAGTTTTTTAAAAAATGAATACATGTTCCTTGTTCAAAAAGCAAATTAAAGCAGGTCAAAACAAAGGGGTATAGAAAAAAAAAGTTTCTTTCCCTACCCATACTCCAATTCCAACCCATGTTTTTGTATCTTCCAAAGATGTTCTTTGCATATATGACCATCTACTTTCAGATTAATTTTTTTTCCAATGGAACAATCTATATATGTCTATCTAGAGAAAGAGAGAAGAAAGGATAAGAGTATTTTCCTCTATATACTTTTATTTCATGCCAAGAGAAAATCAATATTAATGACATTAATAGCCTTTAATCAGTGCACTGATAAAAAGCAAAAACTATGTTTGTTTGTTTTTGAACCAGGGTCTGAACCTAGGGCACTTTACCATGAGCTACATCCCCAGCCCTTTTTATTTTTTTTTAATTTTGAGGCAGGGTCTCACTAAGCTGCATAGGGTCTCACTAAAAAGCTGAAGCTGCCCTTGCACTTGTGATTCTCTTGACTCAGCCTCCTATTTGCTGGGATTTCAGGCATGTGCCACCACACCTGGATGTTTGATTATTTAAAATGAGGAGATAGTCTATACATTATTTGTCAAATATCTTCTTGCTAAACAATATATGATTGATTCTCTAAAGAAACATGAAACAAATTAAAAAACTATAAATCTTACTTTTTTCTTTTTAATAACTATATATAATGCTCCTTGGAATGGATATACCATTACTAATTGCCAGTGAAACAATGTAATATTTATTAAACTGTTGTAATAAAAATTCTTACATGGGCTGGGGGTGTGGCTCAAACGGTAGTGCGCTCGCCTGGCATGCGTGCGGCCCAGGTTCGATCCTCAGTACCACATACAAACAAAGATGTTGTGTCCGCCAAAAACAACAACAACAAAAAAAATAAATATTAAAATTATCTCTCTCTCTCTTAAAAAAAAATTCTTACACAGTAGTCTTACATTCACATGTGTTTACTTTGATATCTTGATATCAAAGATGTTATTATTTACTATTTAGATACTTAAAAGTGAGATTTCTGGGTGAAAGGATATGTGTACACTATAGTCTTCAGCAATATGCCCAGATTTTAAAGTGTGACAATTCATCCTCAAATGTCTAGCAACAGTGTTTGAGTTTGATTATTTTTCCACATCTTTGAAAGCAATAGAGTTTGTTTTTCTTTGTCATTTGCCTGCTGCTGTTATTTTTATTTGCCCAGTAGGGTGAATATTTTTATCATTATTGGCCACATAATTTCTTCTTTGGGGAATTAACAATTCATATCCTTTATGAATGTTTTATTGGCTGCTTGTGTTTTGTTATCATCACAAATACTATTATTATCATTAATATAGAATTCATTATGTATTGGTGGTATAATTGGTGGCCATATAGTTTGCAAAGATATGTTTCTCGCCAGGTATGGAGACACACACCTGTAATCCCAGAAGCTCAGGAGGCTGAGGGAGGCAGATTGTGAGTTCAAAGCCAGCCTCAGCAACTTAGTGAGGCCCTTAGCAGCTCAGCATGACCCTGTCTCTAAATAAAATATAAAATTGGGCTGGGGATGTGGCTCAGTGGTTAAGCACCCTGGATTTAATCCCTGGTACAAAAATAACAACAACAAAAAAAGATATTTTCCTCATCATTGAATGACATGAGAGCAATTGAGTATAATGCCCAATTCCTGGAACCAGACTATCTAGGTTCAGATTCAGATTCCAAGTTTATTATTTAGTGGTGTTTAATCTGGAGTACTGAGTCATAATAATATTCATTTTTAACCTCAAGTTTTTGGTGTAATGAATCATCTCGGAAAGACTAACAATGAAATGTCCTTGCATATCTAGGATAAGCTCAAATTATTGCTCTTTTCGTGTATTTCTGGATTAACTAGTAGCTTATTTGTAATTTTGTATCTATGTTGATAGGCAAGACTGACATATATTTCTTGTTTGAACTCTACTGGGTTTTGGGTTTTGTCAGTAGGGTGTTACTCACCACATAAAATGGAGATTAATACATTTTTTATGAGCAAAAGTACACTAAATAACATGGTTTATCAGTATTTTAAGACTAATTCTATCTGTAAAACCATCTGGGCCTGTAGTTTTCTAGAAGGTATATCTTTTGTTATCTTGTATGATTATTGGTCTGTTTTGGTTTTCATTGTTAGGCTAACTTTTCTAATTATATTTTGCTGGAAAATTACCACTTCTCTAAGGATTTTATAATTTTATAATTATAAATAAGATTTTATAATTATAAATAAATTTATAATTTTATTCCCACAAAGTTGCCCATACTTCCTCAACAGCTTCTATACCCTTTTTCTTTCTTTTTTCTTTTTTTTTTTTTTTAAATTTTTTTAGTTGTAGATGGACACAATATCCTTGTTTTATTTATTTATTTTTGTATGTGGTGCTGAGGATTGAACCCAGTGCCTCAGGCATTTGAGGCAAGCGCTCAGCCACTGAGCCCCAGCCCTAGCCCTCTATATCCTTTTTCATATCTATAGTTCAATTTATCTTTTTAAAAATGTATATATTTTACTTTCATGTTTTTTTCCTAATCAGGCTCAACCCTGCTCAACCCTGCTTTTTGAGTTTGTTTTTCTTTTAAGAACGAGCTTCTGTTTCAGATTGCTTTTCCAATAGGAGTGAGTTAGTAGAAGGGAAGAGGGTGGAACTCAGGCAGAGAGGAGAGCCAGTACAGAGGAAGGCCCCACCGTGGGTGGGAGGGAGGCGAGTAACCACCGCTCTGCTCTGCTCACAATTTTGCCCATAATGAGCACTTCAGGGTTTAGATAAAGTCATTGCTTTCTAGCTAACAGATTGTCAAGGGCAGCTTGGCACGGTGCTGGGATGGCAGAGATTTCAACTAGCATGGCAACTCTGATAGGAAGCTGCTGCCTGCTTCTTTGTGCTGAGAAAGATACTGACACCATGTTTTGGACAATAAATTTAGTTATTAGATTTGGGTTCAAGGTTTGGCTGTTATTTACTAGCTGTCTCTGGCATATTCCAGGCCTCAAACAACAATTTCTTGAATGACTCTCTACTAAGTGCTCTTAAACTCACTGAGCCTCCCCATCTGCATCTGTATAATGAAATGGTAGTAACAACAGCATGAGTTTATTGTGAAGATTAAATAAATGAGTGTTTTTGCATGCAAATGTTTTCTGAATTACAGAATACTATGCAAATGTAAAATATATAGTCTGAAAGTATATGAATTAGACTATTGGACTATTAAGCCATCTATTGAACACTTACTGTGGTTTTGTTTCCCTGGTCCTTGTTTAACAATTTATCATTCAATAAAAAGTTATTTAGAAAAATAAATTTCAGCAGCAACAGGCTGCTCACTGGGATTTGAAGCAGCATATACAGTTTACCTGATGGTAAAATGTGACCCCAGGGCTTCCTCAGTCCCTGAATGTTAACTTTGTAAATATTTTTTTCTAATTTAGTAATTAGGTCAAACAACATTTCTGACCATAAAACCACACATTGATCTAATTTAACATATTCCACTCATTTGAGCTCTTACAATTTCATCTGCTTGGATAATAAGGAAAATTATTCTGATTATTAAATCTCTGAAATATGATTTTCTCCTTCCCTAAATTTAAATTTCCTTGTTTATATCTAATTTGGCCAAGAAAAAATATCCCATCATTTTGATTTCAAGCTCTCCCAAGACTACCAGCAATTGGATGCCTAAAATAACTGTAACAAAATAAATAGCTCCAAGTCAACAAGTCATGCCAGGTGTAATCAGAAGTAAATATGGGGAGATGCAGTCATTAAGCCAAGGCCTTCAAAACTTTGAGATTTATGTATGATTTTCCTAGAGAATCATTCATGTGTTCACTTTAAACCCTAGTGACTCACTCAGTTGCTTTATACATAGTTTAGGACAACAGTTGTCCTAATCAAGAATAGCCATCTACATCAAATATTACCAAAAATCAAAGTGGTAAAAAAACTGTAGCAGATATGTAGGTTGAATAAGTCTAGATAGAGATCTAATATACAACATGGATACTACAGGTAATAAAATTGTACTAGATGCTGTGTAGGATTCATGCTAATGAGTAGATCTTAGCTTCTTTTGCCACAAAACAACAAATAATGGTTGTAACTATGTAAGAGTATGTATACAATTTTAAATCTTAAATTTACATATATAAATTCATTTATATAATCTTAAATTTTTATATATGTATGAATTTGCCCCACTATAGTGACCATTTTACTATCTGTATGTATCCCATAACATAATGTTGTACATTTTAAACATATTCTGTTAAATATATTTAAAAATAAAACTATATTTAAGAATAATAAAATGTGTTTATTTTCAAAAACAGAGCTCCATTTTAATTTTAACATGTTAAACCTTAGCCTACACTCAGTTTGTCCTCAAGCAGAAACACTATTATACTGAAGGTCATTTTGAGGTCAGCATTATTTTTCAACAGTAACACTGTTCACAGGCCTCTCTTAAATTGGCAGTTGTTGTCATTTTCCCCTCTTTTTTCTTTTCCTTTGACCTGAAAATCACAGGGCAAGGCCATTGATGCCTAAGCTTTATCAGGCTGCCCTCATGTTACAGCCATGACTCAGTCTCAAATTCAGAAAAGGAAAGCTCAATGATTAACAGAATCAGGGAGAAGGGCTGTCTTGGAAGCCTGTTACCCGGTTCCCAGAAAGTGCATCTTATTCACTTAAAAAGTTTAGGGTTTTAGTATCAGCATGCAAAGCTCTTGACTCCACATAACTCACTAGCTTGTCACTCCTGGGTATTAGATCAGCTTGTCCATCCAGGTCAGAGGGCATGGAACCCTTAGACAGAGGCGGTGTCATCCTCACTGGGGCATCCTGCTCCCTGGACCTTCTAACTGGGGAGCATTTCTCACTTCACCTCACGGGGAGTCTCCAAACTATCCTGTTTTTGGAGAAAAAATCCTCTTTCAGGAACTTTAAGTGACTCTTGGAAGAATCATGGCTTACTTACTGGAGGGACTTCTGTGAAATAATGCAAAGTGCCTAGACTGTATTTTCAAGAAAGGAAAGTTAGAGCATCAACTTGTTCACGTATCGCATTTGATAGTCAATCTCAAATGTATTTATATTTAACGTTGGGAGTATTTCAGTGCAATATTTTTGAGAACCATACATTATAAGGGCATAAAACTGATTCCCTTTTCCTGTCTTCTCATTTATGACCCCCAAAAGTGTAAAATAACTCATGCTGAACCCAGAAAGCAATTATAAATATCTTTGACTTGGATTCCACCTTGACTGGAAAGATAAGCAGTTAGCAGTTTATTATTGTTTGTGCCTTAATTATAAACTTTTAAAAAAACTGAAGGAGATCTTTGTCATCACCAGTGTATATTTCAAAACCACTTCTAATTGAGGTGATTTATAATAAACATATGCAGTTAAAATTAAAAGTTTTAATTTTTAAAATCAAAAAAATTTTAAGTTCATCTCATGGGCAGTAGTTTTATGAACTAAATTAGAAGGTTTGCCAGAAATGAGAAACAGTGCTATAAATAATTTTGTTAGTCTTAGTAAAAAGAATTTTATATTAAAAAACATTAACAAAAATCTGCCTTATGCTGGAGAAATCTAACACTTTAGAAGTTTTAAAATTGGCCAATACAGTTCCAAGCATTTGCTGCTCATGCTGGAGATACTAGTGCAAAATAATAATGGTGATAATTTTAAAGACATCAGTTTAGCCAAACTATCATTTATATAACTCATAAAAGTGCTAAAATTATATTTAAAATCAATTTAAACTACTATCTCTAGTAATTGAGCATATAACTTACAGTTATTAGAGTTATAAATTGGGTTAGGCCTGTATTATTTGATTCTTAGGTTTGTGGGTTTTCATAAAACATGACACAAAGCCCTTTAGAATAATCAGAACTACTGAGGGCTAGCAGTGCATACAAAGGACAGGGGTTTTGTTAGAGGCAGTTGAATACAACCCAGAAATTCAATGCTGCAATCATACCATTTGTACCACTCAATTATTTACAAAACATCTGGATCTGAGCACATTTAGTCATGGACCCAAGTTCATTAACATATCTTAATTCTGAGGCTACACTATTGGTCTGGTTATAAACATTTTCTTCTCCACATTGGTGTTAGACTGGTGATATTTCACCGTATGATAAAAATTTTGGCTAAGTTGAGGCTTTAAAAATTATTCTTACTTTTTTTGCAATCCTACCTGTAGCATTGACAGCAAGTGTGTGCAACCACATCTTAACCATTGACCAGTTTTCCAGTTTTACAAATTCTCAAGTGTTAGATTTTTCAGTTAAAAGGCAAATTTTGTGAGTTGCCTTTCTCTTATTAAATCCTTTAATATTAATGAACAAGGAAGTATTCATTAATCTATTTAGAAGAAAAGATGTATAATACCAGACTGTATAGTGCTTAGAAGTTTTGGTCTTTTAACAGAATTGCTAGACCTGTGCATGATTTCAAGCAATGTTCATATTATAGTCATTAACCGAAAAATAAAGACAAAAATATGCCATTGTATTCACCATGTGAAAAATAAAATCTCGTAATATCATAGGCATGGAAGTTGCTTATCATTTCACATTTAGTGCTTTGTTTGAAACTGACCCATGACCCATTTGAGATCAAAGTTCATGCAACTGGCAAGTAATGGTTGCATTATTGTGTGTCTCTGACATGTGAAATACACAAAAAAGGAATTCATAGAGATAAATTGTTTGGAATGAACAAGTACTCTCTAAGCTTTAAAGACTTTCTCAAATTCAAATGAGGATAAAGAAAGAGAAATTATTAAAGGTATCCAGTTTTATTCTTTCTTTTCCCTCCCCAAACGCTTGGGATTCCTAGTTCTTAAATATTTTTATGCCTTTCAGAGTGAGTTTCATGGTCCAAGACGCACACATTCACTAGACATGACAGAACTTTTCGTAGTGGACTACTGCTATATTTCAGCTATGTAATGTGTTAAGAGGCTTTTATGTCTAGGCTTAAATCTCAACTGTGATTTACCATATTTGGTGGAGAATGTGAAGGGAGGCAAATAAATTCAGAATTGGAAAACAGTGTTCCTTGTAACCTGCACATGGCCAAAGTTACTTCCATGTACACCTCTGTGCCATGCACAGGCCAGTATGGCAAGGAGGGGGAAACCTCATGTTTCACCAGAAAATCCACAGCTGTGTAGGGTTCCTTATTGCTGTCTTTCCAAGCCAGAGGATGAATCAAGCAGGAATGGGAAGGGTTATTTTTTTTTCTCTCTTTTCACCATTTTCTAAAGGAAGAAGAGCTTCTTATAGGCTTTTGGGAGAAGAGGTAACAGCTTCCAGGAAAATATTCCACATTTGAGAGGTTGGTTGTTGGGTTGTTGGGCTCAGTATGGCTAGGAAGAGGCATTATTTTGGGCTTAATTCACATCTCTGTGCTTAGTAGATATCTTGGAAAAGTCACCTGTTTTTGTGATTCAGATTATATTAGAACAGCCATACCATTTGCCTGTGGCTGCTTTCATAATACAACTGTAGAGTTGAGGAGTTGTAACAGACTGTCTTATGCTATCGTCCAGGTGTTTTTATTACCTCAAAATTCATATGTCAGAGGATTAATCCCCATTGCAGCAGCACTGGGAGGTGGGTCCTGATGGGAAGTGTTCAGGTTATGATGGAGCCCTCATTTTGCTCTTACTGTCCTTATAAAAAGGGAGTGTGGGAGTAGGTTTGCTTTCTCCTGCTGTGTGAGGACTAGCATTCCTCCCCTCCAGAGGATGTAGGCACCATCTTGCAAGACCCTCACCAAACACCAGATACCAGTGCCTTGATCTTGGACTTCTCAGCCTTCAGAAATGTGACAAATAAATTTTTGTTCTTTTTAAGTTACCTAGTCTTAGGTATTCTATTAAAGCTATACAAAACAGACTTAATCTTATTCTATCACCATCCCCAAGGACATCAACCTATTAAAATGTTTCTAAGACAAAATTAATTATAATTTACATGAATAAAATCTCAGCAGATAAGTGACAGATGTTTTTTAGTAGGTACTTTCTCCAACCCTACTGGAAAATACCCATATCTTTAGCTTCATACAGCCTTTGTTTAAGCCCATTTTTAATAAACTGAAGATAGTATGCTTGCTTATTTCTCTATTTACTGTTTGGGTTGTCTTTTCCTTTCCTAGACCACCCCTTGTACCTGGGAAATTCCTACTGTCCTTAGGACTTAGCCCAAGTTTCCCCCAAGATGTTTATTCACCACTGAAGCATTTTCCAGCATACTGCCATCTCATCCCATTATTTTTCTTGTGGATACTTAATTCTGAGTATCACAGTACATACTATTCACTTTATTAAAGTATTTTTACACTATAAATATTGATCACACTATATTCTAATTATATTTCCTCCATTAAGATTTATACTTTGAGAGTGTAAATCATCTTCCCTCACTCTTACATCACCAGGGCCTAACATGGTGCTTGGCATGTAGTAGGTGAAAAATGTGTAATAAATCAATATTTATTAACCTTCTTTAGTCTAACCTCTCATAAGCAAAATTCTGGATACCTATTTCACGTCCACACATAGAGAATTTCTTTAGAAAATTTCTTTGAATATAGTGAAAGGGAAGTGGGTGAGTATCAACAATTTTACCCTTGTCTGTTATAGAAACCTTTTGTTCTGAGCACTGCTAATAGTCATAAAATTTCAAGATAATTTTTTTTCCTGTGGTGAAAAGTCACCAACAAGGTCATGTGCTTAGAAAGTATGTACTGTAGTTTTTATAAGCTCAGGTGTGCCAAGGCATTGATAATGTGGGTAGTATTTTCTCAAGAATGAAATGTTTCTGAATAATTTTCCCATTACATCAGTATACAGAGCATTGAATCCTACAATATTAAACAAATCCTTCTTTTTTATTTAACTATACCGGAAAGCTTTATAGAATTATATATTATTCATGCAGGACTTTATCATGGAAGTAGCAAGTGAGGACTCGAATACAAAACACTATTAATGTTACTAAGTTTTGGAGAACAGGGATATCCTGGACTCTATTTTACCATGGGCTAGACTTTTCTCAATCAAGTTAAAACTTAGTGGGTTGGGGATGTAGCTCTGTGATAGAGCACATGCTTAGGATGTGTGAGGTCCTGGGTTCAACCTCCAGCACACCAAAAACAAACAAACAAAAAAACCCCAAGTTAAAATTCACATTACTGTTAATGCCACTTCTGAAAACCAGCCTCAGTCAGCACTCATCATTAAATAGAAGAATGCAAGAATGCATTCAGACAGATTGTAAGGTATTCTGCAGTTAGTGGAGGACAAGAAGACAAAGGATGAATCTCCACCCCTGGACAATGAAAGGACAATTTTTTTCTTAGTTGACCAAGTGATAACAAAGTGACATTTATTGTTTGTTTGGCTTAGCATTCACTTTCTCTTCTTTGGTACATTTTCTCCTATAAATATTGATCACACTATATTATAATTATATTTCCTCCATTAAGAAGGAGTGCATGTGGTTTTGGTGGATCTGACTCTATAATTACTCACCCTAGACTCTGGAGTCATGTCCTAGACAGAGGCAATCAACATTTCCATCACAGTGACTGGTTCAAGAATGGGCATATGCCTCTCAGCCAGTCCAATAAATCTCATTCCTCTAATGATAAAATATGCCAGGACTTTCCAAGGGCTACCACGTTGACTGGGCCTGCCTGGGAATGCTGTTGCTGCAGGATAGAGAAAAGCTAAGGGCTGTAGAGTGCTGGCAGCATTATTCAGCAGTACTGAAACTAGGACTTCCTTTGGCTTTTTCAGTTATTCTTTTTTATTGGTTCTTTTTAGTTATAGATGACAGCAGAATTCATTTTGATATAATTATACAAGTATGTGATATAATTCTAGTATATGATGGTGGAATTCATTGAGTTGTTTTCATATAGGTATATGGAAAAATTATGTCAGATTCATTCCACTGGCTTTCTTTTTCCTCTCTTCTCTCCCTTCCCTCCATTTCCCATTGTCTATCCTACTGAACTTCTATTCTTCCACTCAGCATCCCCCTTTTTGTGTGTTAGCTACCATATATCAGAGAAAACTTTTGGCTTTTTGAAACTGGCTTATGTCAATTAGCATGATAGTCTCCATATCCACCCATTTCCTGGCAAATGTCATAAATCATTCTTCTTTATGGTTGAGTAATACTTCATTGTGTATATATACCACAATTTCTTTATCAATTCATCTGTTGAAGCACACCTAGGTTGGTTCTATATCTTAGTTATTGTGAATTGTGCTGTTATAAATATTGAAGTGGCTGTATAGCTACCGTATGCCGATTTTAGTTCTTTCAGATATATACCCAGGAGTGGGATAACTGGGTCAAATGGTGATTCCATTCCAAGTTTTCTGAGGAATCTCCATACTCCTTTACAGAGTGGTTGCACCAATTTGCAGTCCCACCAGCAATGTATGAGTGTGACTTTTTCTCTACATACTCGGCAACATTTATCATTACTTTTTTTCTTTCACCGGGGTACTAAGGATTGAACTCAGGGACACTCAACCACTAAGCTACATCCCAGCTCTATTTTGTATTTTATTTAGAGACAGGATCTCACTGAGTTGCTTAGCGACTCACTTTTGCTGAGGCTGGCTTTGAACACACAATCCTCCTGTCTCAGCCTCCAGAGAGGCTTTATTGTTACTTATATTCTTGATAATTGCCATTCTGATTGAAGTGAGATGAAATCTCAGTGTAGTTTTAATTTGCATTTCTCTAATTGCTAGAGATGTTGAACATTTTCACATATTTGTTGACCACTCATATTTCTGTAAAGTATCTGTTATTCTAATCAATAAATAACTGATTAACCTAATCAATAATTAACTGATTAACCTAATCAATAACTGATTAAACTGAGTCATGATTTCCACTGGTTACAACCAAAATGTTTGTCAACTCCAACCTACAAATAATACTGTAATAAAATTAAAAAGTTACTGGGAAAATTCCAAGAAGTTCAAATAATGGGAAAGTAAAATAAAACATAAAGAGAATGAAATTAAATATCTTTGAAAGCTAGGTGTGGTGATGTACACCTGTAATCCCAGTGACCCAGGAGGCTGAGGCAGGAGGATTGTAAGTTTAAGGCCAGCCTTAGCAACTTGGTGAGGCCCTAAGCAACTTGGTGAGATCCTGTCTCAAAATTAAAAAATTAAAAAATTTTTAAAAAGCCTGGGGAGGTAGCACAGTGGTAAAGCAATCTGGGTACCTACCCCCCCCCCCAAAAATGTGTGTGTGTATATATATCTATATACACAAATATATCAACAAATATGTGAAAAATGTTTAACACCTCTCTCTATATTATGTATACACATATAAATGTGTATACACACATTTATATGTTTTCATAAATATATATTGTTATAAATAAATATAAATATTTTATTAGTCTATTTAAAAAATTATATATAATCATGTATTATATACATTTATGTATTTATATATACCTTTTAAAATTTTTTATTGATTAATTAATTTTAATTAGGTATATATGACAGCAGAATGCATTTTGATTCATCGTACACAATTACAGCACAACTTTTCATTTCTCTGGTTGTACATGATGTAGCATCGCACCATATGTGCAGTCATGCATGTACCTAGGGTAATGATGTCCATCTCATTCCACCATCTTTCCTGCCCCCATGCTACCTCTCCTCCTGTCCCTCGCCTGCCCCTCTTAAGGATCAGCATCCACTTATCAGAGAGAACATTTGGCCTTTTGTTTTTTGGGGATTGGCTTACTTCACTTAGCATGATATTCTCCGCTCCACCCATTTACCTGCAAATGCCATAATTTTATTCTCTGTTAATGTTTCATTATCTATTCATCTGTTGAGGGGCATCTAGATTACTTCCACAGTTTAGCTATTATGAATTGAGCTGCTATGAACATTGATGTGGCTGTGTTACTATAGTATGTCCTTTGGCTATAGACCAAGTAGTGGGATAGCTGGGTCAAATGGTGGTTCCATACCAGGTTTTCTAAGGAATCTCCATACTGCTTTCCAGATTGGTTGCACAATTTGCAGTTTTTTGAAGGCAGCTTCAAAAATTACCCATATTGCCTTGGGGAAAAAACTCAGTGGGGAGTGTGAGAAGAAAATGTTACTGTATTTTTGTTTTTTAATTCCACAATTTTGAGTATAGCATAGTATAAAGTATTTTAGGTATATTCAGGGCATTAATATTTTGAATATAATAATTAAGTACTGGTATAATTTTTCTTTACATGTTTTAAAATGGTTAATTCATTCTTTTAAAAATTTATTATGAAATATTTCATATGCATGCAAATACATGGGAAACATAAAGCATAAATATATAAAATGACATACAACAAACACCTGCAAACCTACCAGTGTGTTTAAGAAATATGTTATTACAAGTAAGTCGAGGTTCCTTGAATCCCTCTCTAGCGAATCCCTCTTTCTCCCTCCTATAGGTAGTTGGCATTCTGAAATTCTTGTTGTCATTCCCATACATTTTTTCATACTTCACTATATGAATGCCTAAACAACATATATTGTAATTTAGCATGTGTCTAAGTTTTATAGAAGTGAAGTAAAACTGTATGTTTTCTTCAACTTGCCTTTTAAGATGAGCATTACAAGATTCATTCATTTTTAATACAGTATAATATTATATTTCAAGTTCTTAACAGGTTGGGAATCTGTTGGGGTAGAGGGAAATCTATGAAATGGAATTTTCATTAATCTTTAGCAAAAATTTAGCATTTCCTCTGATTATAAAGTAGACTACTAACCAAAATAGTATGTTTTTTGTCACCAGTAGAAATCACAGACATTTCCATATTACGTTGTGATTGATAGAACTCAAAATACAGATAGAGCTCATTATTATGTTGAAAGTATTTGCTACTATAACTTATTATTTTATGTGTTAATAAAACATATTACTATAATATGTTTTTAGGATGCTGATACTAACTATATTTCAATTTAATTTCTTTGTCATCCTTTGTATTTTATATAAAGGCAATAAAAATGTTTAAACAATATCCTCAGAAGAGCTCCATAGCTCTCTTCAGACTTCCAAAGAGTTCCTTCACACAGAGTTAAGAACCTTTGTTCCCAAGCATTTCACTCCTAAAGAGAAAAGAACATGTACATTTGCGCAAATACTTCTATGAAAATGTTCATGGCAGACAGTTCTAAACATAAACTGATTGTAAACCACATAAAATATCCAACTAAATGCAATGAATTTCCAAATTAACTTCTCTTTAATCATGCTAAAAAGAAAGAAAAGAAAAGAAAGAAAGAAAGAAAGAAAAGTTCACATTCTAATGAGAGTATGACAGTCTGCACAAAATAAGTGATGGAGGAGTAGTTAGAATAGAAAGGGACAATGTAATCAAAATATCTTACTTTACAAATTTAAAAAATACGTGTGACCATGTGTAGCCATTTCTTTTTTAAAAAAATATATTATTTAGTTGTAGATGGTCACAGTACCTTTATTTTATGTATTTATTTTTATGTGGTGCTGAGACTAGAACCCAGTGCCTCACGCATGCTAGGCAAGTGCTCTATCACTCAACTACAACCCCAGCCCTATGTAGCCATTTCCAAGCTCCTCTCAGGGCCTTGGAAGGGGTTAATGCAAGTGAAAGGACCAATACTTAAGTAGTCTGTGACCCTAGTTGGGAGAGAGAGGTCCAATTTTTATTATTTTTTTGTGCAAATAACAAATCGCCTCAGAACATTTATTGAAAAGTCCATTGTTTCCTCTTTAGATCTGCAATGACAAATGCCATATACTGTTTCCACATAACTGCAAACTCACACTCATATGTATCCACTGAATGTACTGTTCTGGCTTTTCTTCATGGTTGATGCATGCACGTGCACAAGTGCGCACACGCACACAGATTTAATGGACTTGGTTTCCTACTTTTTGAACTGAATGTTTGTCTTTTGTATGAAGTCCTTCAAATTGTATAGCTAGTATGTGATGCCTTTGTTAAACTTGCTGATTTTTTAATGATTTCTTTTACTTTCTATAAGCCCAATAATCCTAGAAAATCAAGCTTAATGATAAATCTAGTTGTCTTGCAGGAAGAAGGCCTCCCAGAAGATGTACTATTCCATACAATTAGAAGCACATGTCTCTGTCCTTAGAGTTTTAGATTTTCATTTTGGAAATACCTGGTGAGTTTTGGAAGTCATTTATTCTTAGTTTTATTTTTGAAATATTTTTTTAAATTTCTAAATTTATTAAATACCACATATTGTGGATAATTCCGATATCTAAAATCTTTGTAATTTGATTGTATTTATTGTTTATGATTATTCACAATTTCTGCTTTCTCACCACATTAGTGATTTTTTTTCATTGTGAATATGTTCCTTGAGGCTTCATCAGTTGGAATTCTTTGAAGCCTGATTTACAATGAGTTTTTTTTTTTTTCCTTCCTGGAGATGATATGGATTTGGTTCTGCCAGATGTGTGGGAACACTTTTAATCCAAGACCACTTTAAAATTAATTTTGGCTTGAGGTTTTTTAATCAAACAGAAGTGTAAATTTGGGTCAGAAACTCTTTTTTTAAAAAATTATTTGAACCTTGTAGTCATGCATAGTAGTTGGGTTCATTTTGACAAAATCATACATGTAAGGTATTCAACTTCAATCCCCATTCCTCTCCACCTTTCCCCTGTTCCTTCCCCCTGTTCTTCCTTTTCTACTCTAATGATTTTCCATTTGCTCCTTTATTTATTTTTGATTGGTATTTTCTACATATACACAAGGGTAAAATTGCCTTTGGTACATTTATATTTGCACATAACCTGATTTGTTAAATGCATTCCATATCTCCTCCCCTTTCCCATCCTTCCTTCCTCCCTCTCATTCTCTACCTTCTACTCCACTGATCTTCCCTATATATTTATGATGTCTGATTCCCCTCACTGCCACCTTCTTTCCCTTATTTTGCTCTAACTTCCACATGTGAGAGAAAACATTTGTTGGGTCAGAAACTCTTGAGAGCCAGATCGTAGTTTCAAATTTGGTAGGACTCCTGTCATCACTACCCTCTGTCAAGAATCAGACCAATAAGGGGGATATATATATATATATATATATATATATATATATTTATATTTATATTTCCCCCTGGTTTACCTTTCCATTGAGGGTCTAGTTATTTAGGAATGTGTCACAGTTTTATGCATGGAGTGCCTATCATGGTGTTATGAAAACTTTCTGTATTCCATCACAGACAGATACTTAATGCACTATAAAAGTGTCTAAATCCTCTTAATTTCTGTACATATCTCAACATGGACAGGCAGCAGATAGTTTGTGGACTGATCTACAAACTATACGTTGAGTTTCACAGTCCTATCATTCTTCCCACTTAGGGCGGACCCTAAGCTTTATCTCATGTTCCCATACACCATATGGCCATCAAAGTGGAAATTCAAGGACTATTGAAGTGGGCAGATGTCTCAGAGAGCTGGGTGGGTTGGATACTCACTGTTTATCTCTGGATTCCTGCTTTCACTTCTGTTCTGAGCTCCAAGAACTTCTGTTTCTTACTAGTTCTGTTGAACTGGTGTGTTAAAAGAGGTTCTTCTGCCCCATGGGCTAATACTCCCTTGCCTAAATGAAATGTATTCATATAACCACCGAAATATATGTGCTAAAGTATTTTTAACCACATAGTTTATGGCTTAACAATGGCCAAAATTTGAAAATAGTTGTACACTGAAAATAGTATAAATTTTCATTAATAATTAGTTAATAGTGATTTGCCCATATACCCATATACTGCATAGTAATAAGAATGCCCAAACTCTTGCTATAAGCAAAAACACAAATTTATTCTCAAAACCATAATTCTGAGCCAGAGAAGCCACATATAAAGTCAAATATATTGCATAATTCCATTTATATAAAGCTTGAAAACAGACAAAAATAATCACCCTGAAGACACAGTAAGTCCTTTTTAAAAAAATCATTCCTTGGGGAAGAGCAATTGCTTAAAGTGGTCATGAGGACTTCTACCTAAGGTTCCCTGGATGCTGCTTGTATCAAGTGCTCCATTGTATTTTTCTCTAAATGTGTGATTTGTTTGCTTATTTTCATGCAAATGGTATACTTGATTTAAAAGTTTACTTAATAAAAAGTATTTTAAAAAATAGCTTGCTCAACAGCAACAATTTCTCAAGCTGCAAAAGCCTGAGGAGTAGTAAAAGCTAGATCTATAGCACTGGGAAAGAAATTTGGTGACTAGATCCAGAACTAAAAGCCTGAGTGTGTGCAGCATATTCAACACACCTCTTTCCCTTTCATTCAGGCACAGACAAGGTCCTGCTCAGTTAGGGCGCAGCTTATGCCAGTAGCCTGGCTGGGCCAGTTTCCAGCTGCACTGATCTTTGTGTTAAGTCTTCAATGTACACTTTCCTTTTCATTGTGGATACCTTCTTATACAAAGGTGTTTTGGTCTGAAATAATTTTTTCCTCCTCCCCTTCATTTTATCAAACTAAACCCTTATAGATCCTGGCTTTAGCCTCTTCCACAATTAAGCCTCTATTGCCTTTTTTTCCCTCTCTGTCACTTTTATTTCCCTTTAGATACATATTACTTTTAAAACTCCACAACTGATCATAGTAATAGATGTTAATTCTTTCTCTCTCACTGAAAGGTAAGTTTCATGGAGCAGGAACTGTTTTTCCCCTGTGTCTAACACAGTATGTTGCATGTAATAGTTGGTCAGTTAATATTTGTCAGAGTAAACAAATGTGTGAATGCCCTTTGATACTATCTAGAAACTTCTGTAGACAATTACATTAAAATGTTATGTTAGATATTATTTAAATCTGGAGAAGACTTAAAATTTTTTTTCTCAAACTTTTTTTGGCATCCTGATATTCTATCCTTTGATTCATTGCCCAGTCAAATCTCCCCATCACCTTATGTACTCTAGTCTCAGCTGCTTCTCTGGGCTCATTCCATGCCACCCTTCCTTTTCTTGCTGAGCACAGAACATCCTAGGCATGGTGCTGCTTTAGTGTTTTCAATATTCTTTCTTCACCTTGGCTGGCTTGCTGTCCCCCACACATCCACAGGGTGGGCTCTTCTAGATTACTGCAGTTTTGGCTCCCATCTCACTCTTCTAGAAAGGCTTTTCTCAACTCCTCAATCTAAGGTGACTTCCCTGCCCTAGACTCTACCGCCATCATCCTGTTTTATTTCTTCATGACATCTTCAGTGTCAGAAATTCTCTTGTCTGCTCCATGAGTTTCCTGTCTCCAACACTAGCTTGTAAACTCCACAGTGACAGGCTCAATATTAAATGTATTCACTGCTAAGCCCATTGCATCTAGCATTTTGACACACAGGAGGTTTCTGATAAATATTGGTTGATTGAATGAATGCATTAGCAACTAAGCATTTATCCATCTTTTCGGTATAGGAACTGTGCTGTTTGAGAGAATTTTTTGCAGATGGACATAATCTGAGTCTGCATTGTGTGATACAGTACCTACTACCACATGCAGCTATTGAGGTAAATAGTGTATACTTGAAATGTTGCTAATGTGACTGAGGAACTTAATTTTTAATATAATTTAAGTATCTCCCTATGGCTAGGGCCTACTCTGTTGGTTGGTGCAGCTCTAGGAAACCTAATTTAGGATGGGGGATCAGGAAATTCTTTCAGAAGCCTGAGACTGTAGTGAGAAATGAGGGTCAGGACACTGAGATCTGGAAGCAACATTTTGCTCTACCACAAGACAAATAAGTATTGGTGGTACTTTTCTGCTAGCTAGGGTTGTAGATAGTGGTGGGGCCAGAGCCTTTGGAACCAGCCAGGCTGCCTTGCATTCAGGTTTTGTCACAGATTTTGGGCAAGTTATTAACTTTTCCATTCCTTCCCTTGTGAAATGGGGATAATTTTTTTTTTTTTTTTTTTTTTTTTTGCCTCTTTAGGTGGTGTTAGGATTAAATGAGGTTAAGGACCTACAGCCTATCTATAGCCTGTGCCCAGCATAGAGCTACAGCATAATGACTTGTTAATATATCAGACAGATAGATGATAGATATAGATAGATAGATAGATAGATAGATAGATAGATAGATACCATTGAACCTGTGGGGATTTAAAAAAAATTATAGTTGTAGATAGACAGCATGCCTTTGTTTAGTTTTTAACCTGATGCTAAGGATCGAACCCAGTGCCTCATACATGCTAAGCAAGCGCTCTGCCACTGAGCTACAGCTATAGCCCCCATTGGGGATTTTGAAGTAAGGGAGAACAGTAGACCGCTGTAAGTGGCCCCTTTCTACCTGTCTAAACTCGGCTTGGCTGAGAGGAAGAAAAACAATCTCTTCCTTTTGCAACAGAGTGATTACAGAGATCTCCCTTTGAACCCTGTTTTGCACCCATCCACCCCGCCCCAACTACAGGCAAAGACAATTTCATACTCTCATTTTTCTGTACACGCGGGCTTATCTGGGCTTGGTGGCAAGCCCAGGGTGGGTGGGGAGAGGCATTAAAATCTGGCAACCCGGTTTCCCCATCTCCGGATGCCGCAGGGCTCCTGCCAGCCGTCCTCAGTTAAAAACGTGCTTATGGATGATTTCACTTCTCCGCAGTCTTATGTGCGGCAGCTCATTACTACCCGCTTCATCACTGCCGTCAGCAGCTCCTCTGAACGCCTTCCCCTCCCCCCATTTCAGGGACATTGGCCATAACTGACATTTAAAGGAAATAAATACGGACTTAAAAAATTATTACACCCATCTCCGCCTGAAGAAACCAGTAGCAATGAATAACAGTCCAGCGAAGAGCGCCTGTCGGGTCTCAGCTCCGCCAGCCCTTAGTGCCTCACAATTCCCTACACCCGAGCAGCACAAATCACCATTTTCAGGCACCACTCGAGGCTGCCAATTCCGTTTTCGCTTAATCTCATTTTAAATCCGGCTACAGATGAGGCTCTGTCGCTGCAGCAATGAGCTAGGCAGGGGACAGCGGGAGGGACTCGAGGTCTGGCTGGGAAGGGAGCGATGGGGGCCTTCGCGCTTCGGGACCGCGGGCGGATCCCCAGACCTAAGCCAGGCTGTCCTAGCTGCTAGGCGGCGTGCCCCGAGGGGCGCGGGGCGCAGCCAGCACAGACAAAGAACCCGCGCCAGCGCCGTCCCTTCCGCCCTTTTTCTTCCCTTGCGCGTCTTCCCAGTTAAAAAGAAAAAAGAAAAAAAAAAAAAGGGAAATCTAAGGTCCAAAGAGGCTGGCCGCCTCCTTTTGCTCTTTAGGACAGCTGGGCTGGAGGTTTCCTTTCCCCGGGGCTTTTACATCACTCACTGCAGATTCGCGGGCTCAGTGGCCCCGACAGCGCCCCGGCTCCAAGCAAGGGCTTGCATCCCTCCCTGCCCTTCCGGATGCTAACCGGGCGCGGGCCAGGGCTCCGGGGAAGCGTGCGTCTGTCTTGTGCCTCACT
>NW_026000142.1:26195683-26265977 GCF_001458135.2 Marmota marmota marmota
ATGGAGCGCAGTTGCTGGGCCCCGCGGACTTTCCTCCTGGCACTGTTGTTGGGGGCGACGCTGAGGGCGCGCGCGGCGGTGGGGTATTACCCCCGCTTTTCGCCCTTCTTTTTCCTGTGTACCCACCACGGGGAGCTGGAAGGGGATGGGGAGCAGGGCGAGGTGCTCATTTCCCTGCACATTGCAGGCAACCCCACCTACTACGTACCGGGACAGGAATACCATGGTAGGTACCACAGCATCTTCACGCTCTCCGCCTCCCCAGTTCGCCCTCGAGCGCAGCTTTTTATCCCCTTCCCCCTGAGGGGCCATTTCAACAAGAATCGTGATAAACCTTACCCCAGCGTTGCGTTCTGTTGGGGGGAGAGAACAAAGTTAGTGGAGAATGGAGTTGTGAGTTGGGATTTGTTCTCCACCCCTTCCTTACACACTCCCCTGACACATCTCTTCATAATGTACTGGTGCTTGTTCTAAACGCCTGAGAAATAGTGGAGGCTTATGTCTTTACCCATCACTCCTCATTCTTGCAGCTGAAACGTTGAGTGAACCTGCACATCTTCCTTTCTTAACCCCATTACTTGGATTTCAGACCTTTGTCCTGTTCCTGGTCCTCTCTGGTGGGTCCTGGGGTGGCGTTGAGGCTGTCACTGTTATCTGCCAGACAGGCTGGTGACAGATTGAAGCGTCCGGGTCTGTGGCAGCCCCATGCCACCCGCCTGCCCACAGCGAAGTTCCGGCTGCTCAACAGCCGGGATTCCCTCTACTTCCATTCAGTGTCAAACAGCCCTCCTGAAATGGAGCGGCTGCTTCCAGCTCTATTCTTTAAGTTAGTCGTTTGAAATGTCAGCAATTGATGATTTTTCTGATTTCTCTCTTTTAACGTGGTGTTTCTTGTTAGCATTGTCTTTGTGATATTTAGTAATGACTTTGTCTTTTATCTAAACAGCTTTAATTTCCAGGTAGGAGCTGAAAGCCCCTTATAAAAAGAGGATCCCTTCTTAAAAGGGATCATTATGCAGTCCTTCATCAAGGTGAAACATTTTTGAAGAAGTAAAATTTACCTTCAAGAAATGCAATTTCATGTAGTGCATGTATTCTAAGCTACAAGTTGAGTATGTGAAAAAATAAAAATACTGTCTATTTTCTCTATTCCTGCTGGGACTTCTGAACATTTCACATCTATGGAGCTTTTAAGTAGTGACAGGCACTATTTAATTAGAATTTCAATGCAAAAGTACTTATACCCAATCAAATAGAAACTATCATCTAGTAAGCTCTTGTCATAGTTTCTTTCCCTAATAGGCTAACAGGTATTGACATGGCAGAAGGTAATCTGTGGGGTGCTGGAATGTCAGACATGCATGTAAAAATTATAAGAATCCTTTATAGAGTTTTCTATTTTTTAAAAAATTATATCTGGTTTAAAATTTTAGCCTAAATAAATGCTTCCTAGATGTTTAAAACACTACTTTTGCAATTTCCTGTGGCATGGTGTCAACCTTGTGTGTGGAATTTTATAATTAATTTTGGAAGATTAATTCTCTGTAACTAGTCTTTTCTTTTTTTAAATTTTCTATTAGTTGCTCAAAACATTACAATGATCTTGACATATCATACATTTGATTCAAATGGGGTGTGAATTCTTATTTTTCCACGTGTACAGTATTTTAATAAAAATACTTACTGCATTCTCTTCCCAAAAAACAATCTAGTGCTTTTCTGTGGTCATGGAAACCTTTAAATTAAGGACCAGCCAACACGATGGCAAACCAGACCTAACTCAAAGACTGATTGATTGAGCCTGTCCTTACTTAGTGTGACCCTTAGTAAAGATGTTTGCCTGTTATTACTTGTGAATGAGTGTGACAAGTCACTGAATTAGGATTAGGCTAAAAGGTATGATTGTCAGGTTGTAATGGAAGACTATGTGATGTACAAAGTCTTATTTTTTTTTCTGTTTTCAGCATCCTTTGTAGAGTAAGTGCCATGTAGAAAACTGAATAAAAGCATTAACATATGCTATAGCTTTTGAATTTACTCTGCAGTTAGTTACTTTAATTCTGTCCTTAAGTCTGATGAAGAATGAATATTATAAAATAAGAATAATACTTGAAATCAGATATTCTGGGTGGGGGGAGTCAAAACTTCCACCTCTTTTCTGCCAACAAAATAAGTAGAGAAATTTTATTATTAAGTTGAAAGGTCAAAATATTATAAACTTTGAGAATGATATCAAATTTTAAATACCTGTTACCTGTTTTATCAGGCATTTAGATTTTTGGACTGTTGGTAGCTAGAGGCCTTCAGTGAGAGTTTTTCCTGTAAAATATTCTAAAGGTAGAAGAAGTTGTTTAAAAATGAAGTAATGCCAATATGTCTCTTACTTTTAAACTTTTGGAAATTAATTTTAAAAATTAATTATATAGCATCTATAAGAATTGACTTGCTGATAGGAAAACTTAACCTAATATACGTTTGTAGTTAGCTCATTTCGATATGTGACAAAAATGGAAGGCCATTTGGCCAAAAAAATCTACTTAAGCTAAGAAATCTGTAAAATGTTAGCTTGAAAACTGATTTCTAACTTTCTTAATCTAGCAGTTATCCTGGAAAAATCAGTCCTGTCTATAATTTCCATTGAGCTCATCATTTGAATGAATGGTTTTTGGGGTGGAGAATTGATAGTTATGAGTGTTTTTGTTTTGTTTTTTTTAACTAGAAAGAATGCATTGAGACAGAAGTGCATTATCATAGATCAGTCGGTGACCCTCTGGGACATGGTCTGTGTGACAATCTAGAAAAAATATGGTTCAAAATTATAAGTTCCTGTATGTATCCCATTTATTTAAAAATTTCTTTGTGTCAAATCTTTGACACAAAGACAAAATATAGTACTGAAGAACGTGAAGTTTGTAAGAATTAGCACAGTTTTCAAACATTAAGTAGCTTATCCATCTATTTGTAATATCTGTGGCTTTATCAACAGTGTGTGGTTACATCTAACAAACTCTTCATGTGTTTACGAAATGGTATCATTTGGTATCTCTGTTTTCATCTTCCTGTATGTTTTAAATTCTGTTGTATATGATTTTCCTGTGGGCACTGTTGGTCATGATGAACTATGATATCTTTCCATGAATATACTACAAGGTAGGAACTCAGCAAAAAAGAGGTATCATGTATATCATGTTGAATTAGAAAGGCCTCTGAGTCAGAACTTTTTTTCCTTGGCATTTTTAAGGGGTGGGGCACAAATCCTAACATAGGTCAATTTCTGTAATGTGGTTTCCAGGCTCCAAACCTGGATTTTTTTTTTTCCGCCCCCAGAAAGTTTCAAGTGATGAGAAAATAGGAAACAAAAACCTGGATGATCCACTCAAGTAGCCTTTCTCTTTACCAGAAGTGCCTCAGGCACTGTTCTCTCCTAGGGACAAGCTCAGTATTGTCAAGGGGGAGGGTTGGGTTGAAGTCTGGCCTCTCCATCTCCCACAATACTCCCTCTTCCTTACCTGCACCCTCAGGTATATACCTGCCATTTTTGTTTGAAACCCCTCTTCCTGGCCTCCAATTTGTCTGTAGTGGATGTGATTCCTCAGTATTAAATTCTCCCCCAGTTTTATTTGCAACTCTAGAAGGACTTTTTTTTCTTAAATTAATGTTGGTATCACTGAGGAGTCTTATATTTTGGAATAGAAAACCTTTTAGGTACCCCTAAAGTCATTTCAGTAAGGACTGCCCTTTCACACGAATGACTTTACTCAGTCACCATCAGAAAGGAGAGGTCATTCCTTAGAAAATCATTGTGCATGAAAGCCAAGAATAGGTAAATGCATCTGCCCAAATACTTGTGCTTTGGTGAAACAGTTTACCAGAATATCTAGAATGATCTAGAATCCCTGTCACTTTGGTGACATAAAATGTGGCAAGTATTGATTAACAGTGAGAAATATGCTTTGAAATGGTGACTGAAGGAAAAAAAAATGTCTCCAGCAGAACTGAATTGGAGATAGGGCATTCTGTTTTAAAAGGGAGATTTTATTGTATTTTGTAAATCTAGCAACAATATCAGTAGTCCTTTTATTCTACATTTCCACTCCATTATTTATGGGAAAAAAAAATATGTGGGCAGGGCAGGACAATAATTTCCCCACTGCTAAAACTGAACATTTATCTTTAAAAAGGCATAATTAGAATAAGGATTAAGGGCAGTTTACATATGTTTTGAAATCAACTGGTTGTTATTTAGAAATCACTATTCAAAGCAAGAACAATGTAATGACGTTTCATGTACAGGAATGATATTTATGTCAGACATGATTTTTGAAAATATACTCTTAGATTTAATTGCTTTCAAAGGAGTAATTTTATTATTTGAATTAAAGTAATCTGCTATGGCTAAAATAGGCATTGTTGATCAGATGTATGGTTCTTTGTCCTTTATATGTTTTCCATCCTGGAATCAGCATATTTAAACTGTTAGAATCATTTGTCAAGTGCAGTTTATAAGTGAACTGCAGCTGTGTCCGGCTTATATATGACTATGAAAATTGGGCATTTTAAAGCATTTTGCTCTACTTGTCACATATTTCATCTTACTGTCTACAATTTATTTCAAACACATTTTACTGATGTGGTTCAGATTGTTTCTGAAATCATAAATCTTGCCTCATGTAATTTATATTCTCCCTGTGTGTTCTAATTCTAGTCTTAAACTAGGTCTTTAGAATCTTAATTCAAAACATCTTATTTAGGCAGAATTTTTTTACTTCATTCATAGCACTTCAGTACTAGAAATCATTTAATTAAGATGGTTCCTTCCAATTTTTGTGAACTTTATTTTTTAAAATATTTTTATTTTCATTAAAAACGTAAAAGAATAAAATAGGGTAGATTATTATTGCAATCATTAATATACTTTTTAAACAAAACTATCTAATTCCAATTTCTTTAAAAATAAAATGATGGATATTTTAATAAGATTTTAAAGTTAGTATTATTTCAATTTTTCAGAAATCAATTTTATTCAGTAGAAAATATTTAAAATCTGTCTTCCTCTTGAGAATTGGTAAACTTTATAGAATGATCTGGGAGTCTTATGTCATGATTTGCATATTAAACCACAATTGTTTGATTGTTTTCTGATTATTTTAAATGCTACTTTGAAATTTATTGTGTCTTTAAATCTTGTATCAATAGTTGCTGATATGATAACCCTCTTATTTCAAATAGCTTTTGCTAAAACAAAACTTGAGTGACCAGTATAATTTGAACATTTACATTTAAAAATTTTATACATATACTCAAAACAAAAATATAAAGTTCTTAATGTGTTATGGAAACAAAAACAGTGGATTACCCTACACTCCATTAGGAGAAGAAGGAAGATGGTGCATTAGATTGGAACAGCAGGTTCATGATGAACAGAGAGAAGGAGTTTGTGTTATGTCTGAGTAATGACACATCACTAACAAAAAAGGAAATGCATTTATCTAAATTTGTGTTCCAAGAAACACTGGGGTTATTAATTCATTCCCTCCACCTGATTTTAAAGTCATTCAAAAAATAACCAAACTCTCTGATTTTTATCTTATCAATTTTATTTATTTATTTTTAGTAGTATTAGTATTAGTAGTACTGGGGATTGAACCCAGGAGTGCTTTACCACTGAGCTACACCCCAAGCCCTTTTAAAATTTTATTTTAGTTTGAGACAGGGTTGATGAGGCTGGCCTTGAACTTTGATCCTCCTGCCTCAGCCTCCTAGTTCTGGGATTATAGGCGTGTACCACCACACCCAGCGATTTTATCAGTTTCAAACAAAGCCATTTTAAAAACACATTTTTACAATTTGGGATTAAATTTTCAAATATGAAGATCCTAGGAGTTAAGGTTATGGCTTGGTTGTAGAGCACTTGCCTAGCACATGTGAGGCACTGGGTTCAATCCTCAGCACCACATAAAAATAAACAAATAAAATAAAGGCATTTTATCTATCTACAACTACAGAATTTTTTTAAAAAAATTTAAAGGTATAATAACATTAAAAAATATCCTATGTGGCTGATTAAACACAGCAATGATGTACTTATGAAAAAATTCTTGGCTCTAAGGACATTCATTCCTCATGAAGTTATCTTCCTTTGGTGTCCGTGTGTGGCTCAGAGTAATTTTCATTATGTCACTTGCCATGCCTATCTCACTAAAGGCAGAGCTTCTGAAGAACTGAATGCTGTTCCTGTTGGTTACCTAATTATTTTAAACGTGTGCTTCTCTACTATTTTAAAGATACTTTTTTCCTCTTTTATTAGTGGTAGGACCCAGGTATAGCAAATGGATTTGAGGATGTGTGTATAGCAGGTAGGTGAGTTTTTACAAAAGTGCAAATGTTGATTTGAGGTACAAAGCAGCTCTGATCATCCAAAGACAAAGGTAAGGTAATTAGGTAGCCTTGAATGCCACAAAGAGATAGTTATTGGATTCAGGCTTTGCAAAGTATGCTTTTAAAAACCTGGATATCCTTTAATGTTGAAATCAGATTTACATAGAAAAATAAAACTTTTCATTGAAAAAAATGCAACTTTATTGATTAAAGGACTTCTAGGAGAGCTGATGCATATTTGAAACAGCTGATTGTTGATTATAAAAACCAAGGGATGTGAGAAGGACTGATACCAATAGTGCCACATTCAGTGTCTCTGCCTTTCCTGCTCTGTCTCCCTCTCCTTCCACCTTGGTTCTTGCTCTCTCCTTTGATCCCTCTTCCTCCTTATTTAAATTTTTTTAAGTTGTTGATGGATGTTTTATTTATTTATATGCAGTGCTGCTCTACCACTGAGCTGCAACCCCAGCCCCTTCTCCTCATTTTTCACATTATCTTTCCTTTTTCTTTTTCATTCTGTGTCATGGACCCCTGCTTTCCCTCTCTTTTTCTGTTTTCTTTTCTGCTTCACAACTCTGTTCTTTTTAAATTTATATCATCATCATCATCATCATCATCACCACCATTTTGTGCATGCTAGACAAGTGTGACAACCCCATTGCTTATTTTTTGTTTTGAGACAAGGTCTTGCTGAGTTACTGAGGCTGACCTCAAACTTGCAGTCCTCCTGCCTCAGCCTTCCAAATGGCTGGGATTGTAGGCATGTGTCACTGTTCCCTGCTGCTTTTAATTTTTTTTTTCTCTTTCTCTTTCTTCCCTTCGGGTTTCCACTTGTCACCATCTCTACTCCTTTTTTTCCCTTTATAATATGAAAAATGTCACTGCATTTGTATAAACAATTATATTGATTTGCTATTTGCAGTAACTGAAGTGGATAAGTAGGCTTTATATAATACATTCTTAAAATATCAATTTTATCTTTCTATGAAGTACATTTGCTTATTTTTCAATTTATGGGCTAGTTATTACTTAAGAAAAGTGGTTCCCTCCTCCTCCACTATGAAATCTCTCAGAAGAATTTTCCAGCCTATAGTTGTTTAGTTCTGAGTTAGCTGCTTTCCTTGCTATCAGTTATGTGGTCAGGCTACAGAATCTGAAGTTTGTGCATAGAAACAAATAGGATGTACGTGTTGCAGAAATTAGAAATGCACACTGAATTAGTATGAGTCCAAAAGGCCACTCAATTTGGAGATATCTTGGAAGCTTGAGTGCTCCAAGGATTCGTCTAGTAAATTGATGGAGGCCTGACTTATCATTGCTCTGTCATTTCAAGTTGTCTCATGGCTTGCTGGTCTCATTAGCAAAGCTCTTAATTATGGTTGTGTAGCTTCCAACATAGTGATGCCATCCTTTTCAGGTTGTTGGCACTTAATAAGGGGGTCGATGTGGAATAAAGCAAAGAATGCTAGATTGAGAGTCAGGAAGGGAGGTACTGTAGTCTTTATTGAACATAAATCTGTTTTATTGTTTTGTACCATGTGAGTTCTAATGTTTATTTCAGCTAAAAAATTCAGAGATTCCATAGCCAAGAACCCAGACTTAGCAAACCTAAGAGCGAAGCCCAGAGAGGTACAACAGTGTAGGTTCAAGCTTTTGCAGCAGACAAACATTTGTGCATATCTGGCTCTCCCATATGTTACAGGTGTCCCTGTAGTAAATGAACTAACCTCTGTAACCCTGTTTCCTCACTTTTTTTTTTTTTTTTTCTGTTTGTGATGCTAAGGTCCAAACTTTGGGCCTTGCGCATTCTAGGCAAGCACTCTGCCACCAAGCTATATCCCCAAACCCCCTTCTTTTATTATAGAAGTAATATTTGTCATATTTCAGAGTGGCAGTTACTAAAAAAGTCAATATAAATAAAGTACCTCACACACACAGTAGGTAGTTACTAAGTGACAGTAGCTATCATCTGGTTCATTTGCTCTACTTGAGATAAGGACAACCTATACAGATAAGGGTTCCTCACTCATGTGTGTTCATTCTGTGCCTTGTCAATGTATGGCACATTTCCTGTGAAATTTCAGATACATTATATTGAGGAGGGTCACAAAATTAGGACAAAGCTTATTACCAATTGTGAATGATTAAAAAATGCTTCCCATCCCAAACTGATGTATGACTTGCCTGTAGTTATAGTAGAGTTAATTAGTATAGTTTTATCCAACCAAAACTTTTGTTAATTTAGACATTTCCTAAGCCAAACATTCCTATTTATTAATTATTTGTCTTGAGTTGATTGGTTGTGATAACAACTAAAAATTTGTGTGTTTAGGTGGTTGTCTTGGGGAAGATGTTAAATAAAAACATCAATTTAATATATTTTGTGAAATTCTATAACATATTTCTACAAAGCTATGTAAAATAACTTTAAAATACAAATCTATTTCAGCAAAATTAGAACTAAGATTGATTTTGATAGTAGACCCAGAGTCTGCCTATCAGACTGCCTACAGAAACTAAGGTTCATGAGTGTTCAGGTGGTGAACTGGAAGGCTAATTCATTTACAATAAAAAATATACTAATTAGGATAAAAGCATTGGCCAGTGCACTCTGTCTGCTATACCAAAGTTGATGTTGGTAGACAATGACCATTATTAGTAGCTTGTATGGGAAGTGTAGAGTTAGATGATCTTAATGGCAGATTCCAGAATTCATAAGTTTCTTCACCCAATTTATGCCACCTGGTATTGTTGGCATCTTCCGTAGATATTATGAGAGGAAGATTGTCCGGTTTCAGGGCTTCATACTGCCTCATTCTGAAGCATATATTAATTATTGTCTACCCAGTCATCACTAGAGCTCCCTCTCTTACTAATTGATTTTATTCAAATCAACAGTATGTTCAGTTAAAAATATCTCTGAGGGCTTCCTTATAGCTCCATGTAATTCAGGCATATGAAGTATAAAGTCTGCTGGTTGTAATCTTTGGGAAGCTCTTGAAATAATTGATAAAGGGGATTTTTTAAAAGTCTTAGAAGATTTTTTCTGTATCCTTATGTATTTTTTCTAGCTAGAAAATGATACAGTCATCTTGTAACCTTTTGGATAATAGCCACATAAAGGTTGATGGATCAGAAGTTTAGAGGAAGCCTGGATGTTTATTTATATCCTCAGACAGCTAGAACAGTCTTGAAATAATTTTTGGATTTCTTATAAGAAAAGTTATCATATTAGGTCACATTTCTGTTATATGCAGCTTAATGTAATCATAATTAATATGTATTCTAAACAATGACCCAGTTGGCCTTCTCTTGTAGATCACTTACAATTCTTGTATCAAGCTCTGAATTGCTCTGGTCCTTTTATAGGATTACTTTTGGTGATCTTGATGGAACTCAGATGTTTTCTAAGAAACTTTTGGCAATAAATTAAAATTTATTTAATCTTTAAAAAAAATTCTCAAAACATCCCTTAATGTATGTTACTTCTGCAGGTGGCAATGATGGTACATTTCATGTGAACTTTTCTAGTTCTGCTTTGAAAAGGTAACCTATGCCTGACCTCTAATTTCTGGAGTTTCTCATGCACTGACAATTAATGCTTGTTAGTTTCTGCCACTGAACTTTATTTCCCGACTCTCCTATCTCTCTAAAATGCAGTGTCACCATATGTAAATCCTGTTGACATTTAAATTACATAGATGTGTGACATGGTTGTAAATCTGAGCTCTGCCTAACCTTAACCTTGTTTGTTATTGTTGGCTCATCCTCCAGGGCCAAATCCAAATTTGTCATTTCTTTTGCTTGTAATGTATTGACAGAGGAAACAGACGTCTGGTCTTACCTGAACATGTACTCGCTTAGTTTAGGCCATCTGTGTTGTGAATGTTGAGATATCCTATGGTCACAGTTCCAGTTCTTTTCTTACTTCCTTTGTTTGTGTAAACACTTCCTGTACCCTCATCCTACAAAATATGTTATATGTCTAGTGTTTGTGATGGAGAAATATAAGCAAGTTACTTGGTTCTCAGTTCTTAGAAAAAGTGGGTTCACATTCCTATATTGAGCACTGATAGAAACTGAAAAAAGGCAACTAACAGACTTTTGAATAATGAATTACAATAACAGCAAATCCTAAAGTAGCCCTTAATGTATACTAGGCACTGGTCTAAATGCCTTACATATAGTAATTCTTGTAGTTCTCACAGAAACCACTTTTAAAGGTAGGTACTTTTTATCTCCCTAATATGGATGCAAGAACTAAGTCATGGGTAAGTGTTTGGCTTAAGATTGCAAAAGTTCTATGTGGGAGTTCTCAGCCCATCTTGCTTCAGAATCTATACTTCAATGCATTTATTTTTAGAAATGATGATTATTTCTGGAAAGGGAAAATAATAAGTGATAAAAGTAATTTCAAGAAAGAGAAAACAAAACTAAAAGCTAATTCTGTTATTGAATCTTTTTTTTCTTTTTTTTTATTAGTTGTTCAAATCATTACAAAGTTCTTGACATATCATATTTCATACATTAGATTCAAACGGATTATGAACTCCCATTTTTACCCTATATACATAATGCAGATTCACATTGGTTACACATCCACTTTTTTACCTACTGCCATACTAGTGTATGTTGTATTCTGCTGCCTTTCCCTCTACTATCCCCCTTCCCCTCCCCTTCCCTCTTCTCTCTCTNAGGGCATCTAGGTTGATTCCACAGTCTAGCTATTATGAATTGTGCTGCTATGAACATTGTTGTAGCTGTGTCCCTATAGCACACTCTTTTAAGGTCTTTAGGGAATAGTCCAAGAAGGGGAATAGCTGGGTCAAATGGTGTTTCCAATCCCAGCTTTCCAAGGAATCTCCATACTGCTTTCCAAATTGGCTGCACCAATTTGCAGTCCCACCAGCAATGTACAAGTGTACCCTTTTCCCCACATCCTCGCCAGCACTTGTTGTTGTTTGACTTCATAATGGCTGCCAATCTCACTGGAGTGAGATGGTATCTTAGGGTGGTTTTGATTTGCATTTCTCTGACTGCTAGAGATGGTGAGCATTTTTTCATGTACTTGTTGATTGATTGTATGTCCTCCTCTGAGAAGTGTCTGTTCAGGTCCTTGGCCCATTTGTTGATTGGGTTATTTGTTATCTTATTGTCTAATTTTTTGAGTTCTTTGTATACTCTGGATATTAGGGCTCTATCTGAAGTGTGAGGAGTAAAAATTTGTTCCCATGATGTAGGCTCCCTATTTACCTCTCTTATTGTTTCTCTTGCTGAGAAAAAACTTTTTAGTTTAAGTAATCTGTTATTGAATCTTTAAATAAGATTGCAACATCAAACCAGGAAAATGTTATTCATGTCAAAGAAGGCTGGAGGAATTCCACCAAGTTCATAGTTTTTGGCTAGACATTGTTTTTTAGATAAAGCACAAGCAAAGATGTCATCTAGCTTACCTTCTTCTGAAAGTGTTAACATGCCTTTAAAGTATGATGGCAAACTAAAATATAAAAAGGTGATTTTCAAACTTATTCAAAATTTATTTTTAACACTTTGAGAATATAATTTTTGTTAAGATTTTAAGATAAATTGTATAAGATTTGTTCTTTGCTTCACTAATAGAACTTGAATAGAACTTGAATAGGACTTGACTATGAGAGGAGAATTTAAAATTTAGAAAGGGTCATTTTAAGAGATTTGCATTGAAGTTTATCTGTTTGTAATATATTCCATTCTTTAGGAAGCTCTTTTTGGTGTTATCACCCTGTGAAACTGACTGACATAGCATACAATGGAAGTACTTGGTGATAACCCAGAGCTTTCTGAAATGTCTGACTTGTTCAGTACTCAAAAGTCCTGCTCATACAGTGATATCAAACCAATGGAATAACATTTACTTTGTACTTAACTTTCTAGGGTTATTTTTCATACATGGATTAGGTCTTTTAAAAAATTACTTTATGTTTAGCTCATTTGAATGAGGGGGGAAACAAACCCCAGCAACCTCTAAGCACTCAGGCCCTTGCCTCCAAATAATTTACCTCCTGCCATGGAGGACATACAGGACTCAGCTCTAGATGTCATGCCTACCAGGCGAGACATAAAGCATGAAGTGTTGCTAGGAAGTGTCTAGTGAAAAGAAGCAGGATCTGCCCTTACCTCGTGCTTCCATTAGCATACAAATGTTTCCTGATTTGTTACCTTTGTAGTTTATGCCAAAGTTTGACATCAGATCTGAACCAAGATCCATTGATCCCTAGTAGAAGTAAGATCAGAGGGCAGTGGACAGATTCAGAGCTGCCTAGTTAGAACCTATGAAGGGCCTGAAAGTTTTCACGAGGAGAAAAAAAAACTTTCATCATTGAACTTTTAACAACTCTAAGGACTTTGAACCTTTATAAAAAGTCACCAAAAATCTAGAAAGGTTCCACATACAGATGTTTTCTTTTCTCAGTCTCAAAGGACCAGATCTATTTTCCTTCTCTCCTTTTCTGATGTGCTATGCTAAATTGTAGCTCTAGTAAATCTCTGAGCTCAAGGTAGGCCGGTAGGAAGCCACAAGACTGCTCACCTGATGATCTGACCTGATGCAGGTGTTAAAATTTTTAGAGTATTTCTTTAAAATATAAATGGTTTATGCAAGACTGTTCATAGAAACTGAGGCAGACACTTCAACTCCACCTAAATTACGGAATATTTTAAGCTTATAGAAAACTAAAATAAATGAGGATTCAAAATTGGTATCACTAATGAGTACCCAAGGGATAGCCATCTGTATTCATTGAAACAAAATGCAAATACTCTAGAGATCAGACTCTTTACAATTGTTAAAATAATGCTTATTGACTGGGTCTGCATTGTACAGTGATTTCTGCTCATGCAAGTTGATTCTTTCCCAGCTGTAACAGTCATTCCCAAGCATTTCTACAGCATAATGAGCAACAGGGAAGCTTGGCAAACTAGTTAGAATGGGAAATCTTGAATGAGTTGTGTGCTTGGTTGCCATCCTGTAGAAGCAGCCATTAATAGAATTCTATTCAGCCTTTAAGAAGAACATCTTGTCATTCAGCGTGGAGGAACCTAGAGGATGTTAATGCTAAGAGAAATAAGTGAGGCACAGAAAGACAAACAGATGATTTCACTTTAATGTGGAATCTGAAAAAGCTGAGTTCATGGAAGTAGAGGAGAATGTTGATTATCGGAGCCTCTGAGGGTGCAGAGGTGTGGGTAGGGAGATGTCAGTCAAAGGATACACAATTTCAGTCAGGAGGAATAAGTTCAAGAGATCTTTTGTGTCACATGGTTACTGTAGTTAGTAACAATATATTGTATACTTGTTATGAAATTTAAAAAATCTCCAGGGCTAGGGATGTAGCTCACTGGTAGAAAAGTTGATCCTCAATTTTGTAAACTAATGGGACAAATATATATCAAATTTAAAAAGACATCCATTACCTTGATTAAGACAAATGTTTTCAGAAAAATAAACTTCTTTTTTTTTTTTTTTTGCCCCCCTTGGAAAAGTAACCTAACTCGAAAAGTTATGACCTTTTAAAGACTGTAGCACTGTGCAGTTGGGAGAGGTGGCAGGCGTGTGAGGGTACTCTGGTGTCCAGCAGCAGGAGTCAATTCTGGCTAAGAGGCAAAAGGATTGATTAATAGAAGGTGAGTTAGATTTGGAAGGAAAGTCCAAACATTGCACTTACAAATGATGCCAGTGTCTTATGGCTGGGCATGGTGAACTGCTAAAAGTATCTCGATGGCAGCAACCAGGAGAAAGGTTTTTCTGGCCCCACAGTCTGGATGCATCCTTTTTGACACCTTTCCTTTCTTGGTTTTTAGATCTGAATTCCTCAAACCACAAATCTTAGTGGTTGGGCTGTAGCAGAACTGTCCTCTTGTCATCCATAAAGATCTAGCCTAAAAGTGATTTGCAGTTTGTTGTTTTGTGGGAGTGTCATTCTCTTCTGAGAATTTCACATGGTGTGCAGATTGCCTGACTTTGTACCAAAAGCCCAGATACCTTAGGATGCTGTTGACACCTCTTCACTTTAGACCATCAGGAATCTTAACATTCTGCAAGAGTCTATCAAAGGTAAATGAGTGAGTGCATGCCTCTGCCTTCACAGAGACTATAGAAAAATCATCTCTATATTCACTAGGAAAATGTCAAAATGCTTCTCTCCATCAGGTTTTCAGGACCAGAGCAGAAATAGAACTTGTCTCCGATGATCAATCCCTCTTCCTTGATTCACTTTCACCACCTGACTTCTGAGATTTCATGCTCTGGCTTTCTTATGTCTCTGATTGCTGCCTCCTTTGCTATTTCTGCTTCTTCCTGATTCTGCAGTGTTGGGTGCCCAGGACTCTATCTTTTCTCCTTTTCTATTTTCATCTACCCTTTATCCCTAGGGATGTCACTCATTCTAATGCTTTACCTGCCATCTTCATGCTACTGACTCCTAAATGACTTTTTGACTGTCTTGTGCCTGCCAGTCTTACCACCCACCTATCATCTCTGCTCAGCTGGCTGTGGGAGCTTCTTGTCTCCCTTACTCTGACATGCCCACACTAGCTCTTCTGGAGTACCCCCCTGCTCTATTAATGCCAGCTCAGTCTTTATAACTACTTAGTCCTTGGATCTTTTTTCTCTAGCATCCACATTCAATCCATCACTACAGTCTTTCTGGCTGTATATTAAAAAGCACCTAGAATCTGCCATTACTGCCATCACCCCTCATCTGGGTATGACAGTAGGCTCCTCATCACTTTCCTTGCTTAAACACTTATGCTCCTTTATTCTAGTTTTGAAACAGTAACCTCAGGGGTCTGGTTAGAACCAGAATCATGACACATCTCTGCTGATGCCTAAGGCAACCATTCTTCCAATTTCTCTGAAAGAGCTCTGGTCTTCCTCTTTTCCCAATGAGCCATTGAATTTAACATTTTTATCAACAAAATTGCCAGAATTTAAATAATAAATTATTTTTTTATCCATATGATTTGCCACTCCCCATCTCTCTTTGAAAAAAAGATAAATGCTCTATAAGACCTGGCTCTACTGTCCCTTTTCTCATCTCATTGCCTTCCTTTTGCTCCTCTACTAAAAACATGAGGGCTCCTTTTTTTGTTCTTTAAATATTGCAGCAGCTGAGTCCCACCTCAGGGCCTTTGCACTTGCAATTCCCCTATTACAATGCCTTTACTTGGAGAGCCTGGTGCTTTTACTCTTCCTAATTCGGGTCTGTACTCAAATGTCACTTCAGAGAAGCCTTCCTTGACCACACTATTTAAAGCTGGATACCCCTTTTCCCTGGTACCCATATCCCCTTTTGGTTGCTTTATTTCTTTTCATATGGTGCCTTGCACACAGCGGGCACTTTGAAATTTTTTAGTTAATGAATCATGAACAAAAATAGCACTTGAAATCCCTGTCTGATATCTGTTATAGTCAAAAATTGTCTGAAAGTGAAAATTCCAAAATAATCAAGAGAATTATTTATAAAGAGGGATTTGCAAGTATGATTTCTAAACTTTGGCCTTTTGAATTCATGATAATAATGTTTTTTTAAAAATCTGAAAACCATACTTCTGCTTTCCCACCCTCCAAACTTACAAAATTCTCATGAGTTCTGTGAGATGAGGCAAGGCTATTTATAGTATTTCATTGAATTGGCTTTACTTTAACTATAAGTTAGCATATCCAACAAAGTTCTCATAGCAATTAGTGACTGCAATTATTAATAGAAACTATAATAGATTAAGTTCTTATTCCCAGAAGCTTCTCTATGCTGTACCATAAATAAATCTGAAGCAATCTTGATGAATGGGTAGCTAGTTTGTATTTAAATTTTCATCTGAATGGGGATAAATAATGAGAAGGACAGAAACTAAAATAGCTTGGCTCCATACTCCACAGATATGCAACAACCTTAAAGGAAATATATAAAAATAGAAAGTAAAAAAAAAATTCTCCAAAGAAATCTTACAAGAGGAACGTGCTTGAGCCTACAGTGACCTCACTTTATCTGTTAAATACTTTGCTTATTTTTCAGTTTTAAAAAGGTTTCTTTTTTCAATATTGATTTGAAGGTCTCTTTATCAGTGTTGGTAATCCATGATAATATATGCTATAAGTATTTTTCCCACTTTTCCTTTATTGTTTGATTTTTTAATCTTTATTTTTATTTACATATTTTTATTTTTTATCTTTATTTTAATTTATTTGTTTTTATTTTTTATGTTTATTTTTATTTATTTATTTTTATGTGGTGCTAAGGATCGAACCCAATGCCTCTTACTTGCGAGGCAAGTGCTCTCTCTACCACTGAGCTACAACCCTAGCCCTTTATTGTTTAATTTTAATGTAATCAAATCCATCTATTGTTTCCTTCATACAGGATGAGCAGGACATAGTATTTACTAGTATGGTCTTTGGAATCAGATATTTCTGGATTTTAGTACTGACTTTGTTACTGACCACTGTGCTGCATCCTAGCCCTATTTTGTGTTTTATTTAGAGATGGGGTCTCACTGAGTTGCTTAGCACCTCGCTTTTTGCTGAGGCTGGCTTTGAACACACAATCTTCCTGCCTCAGCCTCCAAGCTGCTGGGATTACAGGGGTGTGCACCACCACGCGCAGCCAGACTTTGCTGCTTTTATTCTTAATAATTAATTCACATTATCCATGGTAGTTGTATTCTGTAAAATCTTGGTGAATACTAAATTAGTGAATGCTGAACTAATCTAGAATAAATGTAAAGTTAAGTGCCTGTGAACCTCTAGTCACATTTTCATCAGTTGATCAATACCTTACCTTGTTGCATGTGTATTTCTTTTTAAGAACACTTTAGTAAATAAATACAGTTGATTCAGTAACATTGGACCAGCAGCACTATGACTGAATACCTCCAGTGCATACCTGAATGTACTGTCTCTGTAAGGCACATCACTGCCATGTAGAGTATAAGGCACACACTAACTAACATTTAACACTGTCCTTGAAGGTCATTTAAAATAGTGAAATCATCAAGAAAAAGCACAGAAACGCAAAAATGAGATACTCAGTAGATCGTAAAGGGGCACTTGTTTACTGTATATGAGCTTGAAGAAGAAATGAGCCTTGTTTGACCTTGGCTAGGGATGTTACTTCTGACTACCCATTTTTTTTTTTTTCCTGCTCTTCATGAACATGGCCACAAATGACTAAGAACTTTGGAGTGTATGTCTTATTGGTCATTTCTAGTATGTAGGACTGTTATTGATTTTTTAAAAAAATTTTTGGTTGTTGATGTACCTTCATTTTTTACTTATTTATATGTGGTGCTGAGGATCGAACCGGGTGCCTCACATATGCTAGGCAAGTGCTCTGCCACTGAGCCACAATCCCAGCCCCTGTTATTGATTTTTAAAGTGTATTTTGTATCTAGGCATCTTATTGAATTCTCTGAATGTTTTTGCAAATATTTTGGGGGATTGATTTTTTTTTTTCCATCCATAGGAGCTATCTTTAAGGCATTTGAAATGATTAGAGCATGATGGAGGAAAAGGGCAGATTGCACATAATCCATAAAGGGCCACAACAACTTAATTTTCCGTCTTACTGAATGAAATTTATTTCCAATAGGTCATTAGGGCATGAAATTTTAGAACACTTTAGTTGGAGAAGTTAAAAACCCAGTTCATTAATTTAATTAATTAATTAACTAATTAATTTTTAAATTTTTTGGCGGGGGACTGGGAATAGAATCCAGGGATACTCTACCACTGAGCTACACCCCTAGCCCTTTTTAGTTTTTTATTTTGAGACAGGGTCTTATTAAGTTGCTGAGGCTGCCTCAAACTTGCAATCCTCTTGCTTCAGCTTCTTGAGTAGCTGGGATTACAGGTGTATACAACCATGCCTGGCTAATTATTAATCTTAAAAACATATCTCTTGTAATTACAAACTCCTCTGTTTTATGGCTGGGAAAATAAGGATGGTAGCATTATGCACAATAGATAAGATACAACAACAGCAGCAGCAGTAATTAAGTTTTCACTGTGAGCTGAGTCTTTCTCTAAACCCTTTGTGGAATTAACTTATTCTTAAGAGAACCTTTACAGGTGGATGTTAGTATGATTTCCATTTTACAATGGAGATAATGGAGACACAGACAGGTAGTGGAACCTATTAAATATCAATTTAAATAGGTTGTTTCTTTCTCATTCTGAAATTTTAATCAGCATTTTATATATCAATAAACCATGATAGCTCAGATCAAATTATTTTACATAAAATTTTATCTATATTTTATAGTTATTATTAGAAGAATATAAAAATTTGACATCATTTAGCATTTTTGGATGGTTATTTTAAAAGATGTCTTCTCATGGATTCTGTTTCCATCTTTTGAAACTGGCTCTGAATAGTCCAGTGCCTCTTATCCCAATTTGCAAATGAATTACAGAAATAGCTTAGTGAAAAGAATTACCAAGTTTTTACTAATAACTAGAGGGTTAGAGTAGATTTGAAAAAGGAAGCAGTAATATTTGCCTTGTTGGACCTTCACTGAGATTTAATTTCTTCTCCTTTACATTTACTTACCTTTCTAAATTTCCTATATACTTTTAATTTCCCTTTTTTCTGTCCCCTCTCTTCTTTTCATTATATATTTAATTTTAAAGATGATTCTTCAATTTTTCCTTGTCTTCTGTCTAAATAAAACATTTTGAAGTGGGCCATGTTAGTAATGAAAACCTGTTGCTGCAGACCCTGTTCGAATTACCCTATGGCAATGATTTCATCTCATCTTGAAGGGATTGGGTTAATTTTTCAAGGAAAGAGGCTTATTTTTATTTTTTATTTTTTTGGAACTAGGGATTGAACCCAGGGGTGCTTTACCATTGAGATACATCCCCAACATTTTTATGTTTATTTTGAGAGAAGGTCTAACTAAGTTATTCAGGCAGGCCTCAAACTTGTGATCCCCTGCCTCAGCCTTTCAAATTGCTGAGTTTATAGGCATGTGCCACCATGCCCTGCTCAAGAAAAGTGTTTTTGATGTCTCTGCCCACATTGGTTTTCTGCGGAGGCATCTGAGAGTGGGCTCAGCTACTCATTACTGTCACATAATGAGTTCCTCTGATCCTCTTCAGTTATTTCTCACAGGCCACCAACTGGTCCTCAGTAGCGTATGTTGATGCCTGCAGACCTGGATGTCAAGCCAGCTGATAAAAGGACATTCAGTGCTTCAGGCACCACCTCTGAGATAACTCCATTCACTCTTCTTCCAGTCCTTTTATTTCAGAGTTCACATTAAATAGGATTTTAAGACACCCTTTGCTTTCAGCCATATCTGACAGCCTATTTGCTTGAAAATTACATATCATGTATCATAGAGTACTGGTTTTGTTTTCTGATTGGAGAAAGAAATTTTATTTCCACTTAAAATCCGTAAACATGTGTACTTTGTGTAGAGGATTCTGGTTGGTCAGTGAAATAAAAAGGTTTGCTTTTCCCTGTCCCCCCTCCCCCCAAGGAGTTTGTCAACTGGTTTGAGAAAAATATACTCAAAAATAAAATCGAATTGCAAATTCAAGTTCCAAATAGTTAATGCTATGATAAGGAAGTGGCACAGGCCACTTGAGCTTAAACAAAAAGAAGCTCCTTTGGCCCAGGGTAATCAAAGATGGCTTAGGAAGAGAACTTGAGCTTAGGATTTTGATAGAAGGAAGGAGAGGGAAATAGTACTTAAGGCCCAAGGGCGGGGGTGGGGGGGGCAAACACAGAGGTGACTATACAAACATGTAGGAAGGGTTTAGTGACCAGAGAGTGCAACAGCCCTTTGGAACTGAATAGCAGTTTGGCAGAAAGGCAAAGGATATGGCTGGCTGCAGCAGGTTGGGTCTGATGATAGAGCCTTGCACACAAGCTGGAGGCTTCCTCTTTCAGTCTGTGGGCAGCAGGAGCCACTGAGAGTTTTTAATTTCCAGCTGGGCATCACAGGGGCCCTAACTATTCCTGTTAGGGTCCCGTTTCCTCTGAGAAGTGCTTCTGGTGTGCAGATTTGGGGTTCCCCTGGCAAGCGCAGACAACTACCTGAAGTAGCTGGTGATCACTGAAGGAGAAGAGGTCAGCACCCCCAGCCCCAGTGTCCATGGAGTATTTTGATTTCTCATGGGACCACGTAAAATGGACTGAAATGTGGAGACCTAAGGAAGGAAGGCCAAATGCTAGATCACTAGTCACTGTTGAGAGGGGACAGCCTGGTGCGTTTAGAGTGTGGGCTTTGTATTTGGTGTGGATGCGTTTGAATCTTGCTGTTACCACCACTCAATCTGCTTCCCTTTCTGTAAAACAACAGTGCCAATCTCTTAGTACATGCAAAAGGGCCATCTTGTTATCCAGCACACAGTAAATGCTCAATAAATGTTAGCTATTACTAGATTATTATCCAGGAGGATGGCTTCAGAACAACCTCATGGGGAAGTTAGACAGTTATGGCTAATTTGATTTAGGGACAAAATAGAAGACAGAATCATCAGTGACCCCCAGTGTCTGAGTTATTGAAATGATAGAAGTAGTGGCAATTTGCAGTAGTTTTGGAAAGATGTGCAGGTTCCTGTGTAAAGTTGTGGATTCATTTGGTGTATTATTTTCCTTCAGGAGCAAGATGTGGGAGTACCCTAAGACAACCAGTATTTAAAAAAGGACATCTTGTTTGTTTTGTTCATTTAATGCCTGTACTTGGAAATAAAGGTAGCTTTATAACTTATAGTACTAGTTCTGGCACACTTATCTCTAGTCTGAGCCATTTAGCTATATATTATAAAACAGAATCATGCTAGGCACAGTGGTGCCAACTTGTAAGCCCGCTACTCAAGAGGCTGGGACTGGAGGACTGCAAGTTTAAAGCCCGATTTGGCAATTAGACCCTGTCTTAAAATTAAAATAAAAAGGACTGGGGATGTTGTGGTATGTGCCCATGGGTTCAATCCCCAGCACCATATAGAGGGGGGGGAAATACCAAAATGGAACAGAATCACAATGATTTTGTTCATGTTTTTATATCCAATTATCACATTATCTGTGCAAAAATTGAAATAATTTAATATTTCTTAGTAAGTTCTAAGCCTAAAATTTGATGTGGCAGGAATAATTCAATAAAATATTTTCCAAATATTAAATACTGTTGACATAAGTGCTTTGGATTTCTTGGATTTCTAGATTTATAGGAAACAAAGGACTTTGCTATTTTGGCAAAAAGAGAATAGATCTGGGAATTGGATGGATCCAAGCAGATAATCAGGGAAATATGCAAATAAATTTGTTATCATTGCCCCTTGTGTCAACATTAATTTTCTATGCCTAAATGGATTTTTTAAAATAGCATCTTAGCTACTAAGATATGAGGGGACCAAGAACAACAATATATGACAAGGTCTCAAAAAACATCATGGTTTCATTATAGAGTTTCCATTCAAGTACATGATTTTATGAGTATGATGCTATAATATTCAGTTTTATTTATTTAAATTGTCATTTTAAAAGGCCACATTATAATGTATTTTCTACCAAGTATGCTGATGAAATTGCTCAGGGCAACCATTTTCTTTCTTGTAGACAAAGACATTTCATTGATTTTTGAGTTCTGAGTTCTTTTCAGCATGTATGATGATATATTAATTTATTATATTTATTCTGATGCACTTTGTGCTAGGTGGCCTATGAATATATTTACAGGCATCATTTTAAAAAATCCCTATCCTTTTGATTTAAAAATAGATATTTTAAGGCAGCAAGTTTGAAAAATCTTGGCCCTAAGGTCTTTGAAGGAAATAAATGTTCTTGGGACATGAGTATAAAAAGCACAGTGAGTTTATAGGAAAATGTGTTTTAATATCATTTCTGTATATAATACTACTTTTTAATAGTGTTTTTCAGTTTTCCATATTGCTTTATATAAATTATTTTATTCCTTTCAATAAATCTGAGAGGCAGCATTTTATCCATGTTTTTGAGATTACAAAACAAATTCAGAAAAAGTATGGCTTGTTCAAAGTTTCATTTACCTTTAGTGGATGGAGCTGCCATGCCCGGGTCTGTGGCTTCAAGTTCTGACTATATCTTCATGGCCATGGACTTACCCAGGTGGCCTCACTCAACTGTACTCAGTCCCACTTTATAGAGGTTTAAATGAGCTAGTGTACTGGAGAATCCTTTGGGGAACATACAGGGGAACCTATGCATAAAGATGAGTGAAATAGTAGAAGTTAAGAGCCTCATGTCAAAGATTTTATTATTTACTTTTTTGTTTTGAGATGATCAAAAGAGGAAAGCAAATTGAAAATTTCTGATGATGTTACACAGGCCGAAATTTTGGTGCAATCATTTAAGTAATTTAATGGATTGCCAGAAGTGCAATTATAGAAATTATGGATTTTGTTCTTACTGAGCCATCGGGGTGAGATATTATCCCTGTAGGTGACATCATGGGTGGTTGGTGCTAGTTGAGAGACCCCTTCCTCTTTCTGCAGGCCCTAGTGTAGAAGAAAGACACATGGCCTTATTCTCAAATTGGTTGTAATCCCTCTTGTCTGGTCATTTTCAGGCCACTATTTGGGAAATTAATTGTATATATTTAGATTAACATTGATTACAGAAGCAAAGATTTTTTTCCAATTTCTTTTTCATCTCTTTGAATAACATAATAAATACATCTACAACATCCCGATTTAAGGAATTAATATCTAATCTTTCTTAGTTATTAGTGTTTGATTCCTGTATCTACATCTTGTGATATTAGTGTCACCTTGGGTGGCAGATCACTTAACCTGTCTGTACTATAGTTTTCTTCATCTGAAAAGGGACCTATTATTATCTACTTGTCAGGGCTTTTTCTTCTCTCTCTCTCTCTCTCCTTTCCTTTGTATTCATAATAAAATAGTTCATTGATTCTTTTTTTTTTTTTGGTGCTAGGGATTAAACCCAGGGGTACTTTACCACTGAAATATTCCCCAGTCCTTTTAATTAATTATAAAACAAATTTTGAGATATGCACTCTTGAATTTGCCGAGGGTCTTGCTAAGTTGCCAAGGCTGGCCTGGGACTTGTGATCCTCCTGTCTCGGGCTCCTGAGTTGGTGGGATCACAGGTGTGCACCACTGAAATAGTTCAAACATAGAGAATAATTTAACACTGTGCATTGCTATCCAAGTATAATAAATATTAATATTCACTATGTTTTTCACAAAAGAGAAATAAAAGAGACAGGAAAAAGCTCCTTTGTTCCTTAGCTGGCTGCTACTCTTACCTAAACCCAGCTAGTCTGTTTGGGGAGATCCAGAATCCTGGAGTGAGCTTCCTTCCACAAGGTTGTTTTGATGGTGAAAGAATATCCACAAAGATTGCTACCTAAAACACCTGAAGGCAACTTTGTTAAGCCTTTATTTATCTACTTATGTGTTTGGGATTAAAATCTTTTTGCTTATTTCAGAGGGTGACACAAGCTCATGTACATAAATTGTTTTGTAATCTGTAAATTGACACAGAAAAGGGGGAGGGTAGACACACATACAGAGAGAGGCAGACAGACATACAACCAGCCTGAGTCTCTTCATGTTGCATTTCTGTTCCCATCTCTGGCTTGCTTCTCCTTCCTATTCCTGTCCTGGTACTTGGCAAAGCTGTGCTCTTTTTCTCCCTTGTTCCACTTTATTTCCTGACTTAGGGTGACTTGCTGGAGACAATGTAAATGAAATTTTACATTATTGTTGGTTTTACCCTATTTTTCACAGGCACATTCAAAATTATTTTCTATCAGCTAAAGGATGACTAGTGATGAGGATGATAATCTTTAATGAAGTTAAGTTTTTTTCTATAATTGGCTTTTAAAAAACCTTTTTGGTGACATTGTCATCTCAAAGTTGCATTCTGTGAGATTCAGACAAATAATATGTGAGCTACTTTGTTTTGGTGATAGCTGACTCATGAATTTATTAGTTCATTATATGTGCTACTTACACATACGTACACAAGTGTGTGCACACTTATATGTCACACACACACACACAGGTACAGAGGCATAACTTTTGAATGAAAAATCCAAATATCTGCTCTGAAATGCCTTTTAAGTTTTCTCCTCTTGGGAGGTGTCATCTTTTTCGCATTTCTTTGAATTGGAATCTCCTGGTGAGGTGCCACAGGGTTGCAGTGGCATACCACCTATCCATGACACTGACCTGTGTGTAGAGGTACCTCATTAATTTTGGTAGTGCTTGGAAAGGCCATCAAAAAGCATAAAGGACTAAGAGGGTGCAGACCAAAGGGAAAGACTGGGATACTGCTGTAACAACAGAAAGAAAGGGAGGAGGCCCACAAATTCTGAAGAGAGAGTGTGTGTGTGTGTGTGTGTGTGTGAGAGAGAGAGAGAGAGAGAGAGAGAGAGAGCAAGAGAGCGTGCACACGCACATGCCTGTGGTGTTGAGAGGAATGTGTTGAATGTGGCCATTCAGGGAATAAGGCCAGTTATGGGGAGTGGGTGTGCAGCTTAGTAGTTGAGGTAATGATATAGTTAGTGGTGATTGGGGAAAGGGAACAGGAACGTACATCTTCTGAAGTATTGCTTTCTATAACCAGCTGCAGGTTATAGGTAGCTGGCAGTATTAAGGATAAGACAGAAAGAAATGCAGTCCCAAAAAATAAAGAGAACTTTGGGAAGAACCCCTCTGACCACTACCACCAAAAAAAGTTTTAAGACAACATCTTATTTTGATTTCATGGTATGAGGACAGAGGCAGAAAGCCGCCTTCCCTCTGTGTTCAGGAGGACTCAGAATTTGAATACTACTATTACTAAAAACTAATTAGTATTTAGCTTGTGTTTCCTACTTCCAGACACTCTGCTAGTGTTATAAATGTAGCATCATTTATACATAATTCTCACAACAACTCTTTGAGATGATACTCTAATAACAACAGGTATTTGCACAGAAAGAATGAGGCATGAAGAGAATTAGGTGGCATTCCCATGGTCATTGAGCTGATAAGAGGCCAAGCAGAACTAGGAGTGATGGGGTGATTTCTAGACCTACAGTACCTGCTCTGAGTTACATTTGTTGTATTTGTCTCTTGGAGAAAAATAAGACAAACTAGCTCAGCAGCAGCACCTTGGGTTTATGTTTGCTTTGCTCGAAGGCTTATGAGATTGCCATCTCTCCACTGTGCACTAGTGAATTACCTGGCGAGTGAATTACTCATCTCAGTTCTTTTTTGGCATCATCCTGCCAATTTTATACTTTATTAGCTGCCTTTAAATGTAAATGATTGGAAGTGCAGGGGGTTGGGCAAAACCTCAGTTTATTGACTTGTTGATTCCTGTGCCTCGGTTTAGTTACCCTATAGATAAAGCAAAGGCAGATCAAAATATTTTTTCAGATTGTTATTGACTATCATCACTTTTTAAAAAAATTTTTCCTTTTTTAAAAAAAATATTTTATTTTTACGTTTTAGGTGGACACAATCTCTTTATTTTATATTTATGTGGTGCTGAGGATCGAACCCAGTGCCTCGTGCATGCTAGGCGAGCACTCTACCACTGAGCCACAACCCCAGCCCACTATCATCACTTTTAAAGATTAATTTGAATTTCTTAAAATTTAAAGTATACAAAAAAGATATATTTTGGGGGGAAATACATTGCTTTTTCATTAGAACCCAAAAGAACAGTTGTAGAGTATCTTCTAAAATTCATTTTCCCTCACAATTGTCATCACTTACCTTAGTTAGCCAAGCACATAGGAGCCTATAACAGGCATGTCTTCTCTCTGTTTATTTCTTGTACAAGCAACATTTAAAATCCCTATTCATTAGCACTTTGCTGACCAAACACATAGTCTCTAGTCATGTTTAAAGACATTTGCCTGCCCTATTAATTTACATATCCCTCTTATGCACACACTTCCCCAAACACCCACCATCCATAAAAGCTTGCCTGAGCTTGTTAGTGGTTTCTGAAGAGTGAAATCAGCTTACATGTGAGGAAAGCACCTTAAAGCACTTCTCTTTATTAGTTACACTGGCTTTGGTGCTACAACTCCTTGGAAAACAGTTTTGTTGTATTTTCTTTCTAAAGTATATTTTCAAAGAGAGGATTTGAGGGGCCTGATCAAAGTGCTAACTTTGCTTATTTATAGGCATCTTCACAGCAAATATAGACATGTATGTATACCATCATGCTCAGGTAAATAAAGATATGTAGATACATTTAACATAAACATTAGTTTTTTCTTAGCAGTCACTGTAGTCCTGGTTTGGACAACAGCCTTGTTTGGAGACAATTCTGCTATCAACCTATTGATTTACTCCTTCATTTCAAAGATGCCCTTACATTGTAACCAAGATGGAGGGAGACAGGAAATAATAAATAAATAAAATACATGCTAGATGAGAAAAATAAAGCCAAGGAAAAAGAGAGCAGGGAAGGGGAATAGGGAGTGTCAGAGAGTGCGGAGATGGGCAGCACTGGCTCACGCTCCACCAAAGGGGACATTTGAGTGAAGACTTGAAGGAGGTGAGGGAGTGAGCTCTGCAGCTCTCTCTGGAAGAAGAGCTTTCCAGGCAGAAGCAGCAGTGAGCACATGGGAGGCTCCCTCTGTATGAGTCATAGAAGGATGGACTTGTGTCTGGGGGGCGGGACATGGAGGAACATGAAGAGACTGGGAAGAGAACATTGCCAATAACAGAGTTTCATGGCCCTCCCTTAGGACTGAGTGAAAGGGAACCTTCTGAAGGGTTTTGAGCCAAGGAGCATGATCTTATCCTTTCTTTCTTTTTTTTTCTAAAAGCTCACTCTGCTGAATTGAGAGCGAACTCATGGAGAAGGTGGGTGGACAGTGGCAAAAATGAAAGCTGGAGAGTCCAGTTAGGAAGTTATGATAACATTATGGTTGGCAGGTGCTGCAGAGTTGAACCAGAGTGGTATCAGGGTTAAATTTGTTGAAGATGAGATGGGCCTGGGAGAGGAGGCTGGCTACAGTGTTCTGGTTTGAGCATCTTGTGGGATGGAGTTGGCATTTATTGCAATGGGAAAAACTTCAGGGAGAGGAAGTTTGAATGTGTCATCAAGAACTCAATTGGGGGCATGTAAAGTTTGAGGAAACTGTTGGACTAGCTTTGCTAATACCAGGGACAACTGGGCAATATGTTATTATCCTTCAGACTACCACTAATGCTTTATCAAATCTGCTATTAAGGTACATATTTTGCTTTCATGAGGATTTCCTGCAGATTTAATGCGTTCCCTCTTTGCTACACAGACGTTGTGAGCATTACTTAGCCAACAATTCAGGAATGACTATGAAATCTAAAAAGCCCCATCTGAAAATATTCAAATGCATACAAAATGAATGCAGATGCATTCAAGGTAAGAGGGCCCTGTAGGGGTGTGCAGAGGGCGGGAGCCACAAGTGGGATGGACAGGCATCACAACAAGATCCCTCTGTTAACTATAAATGTGCATTTGTGTGTGTGTGTGTGTGTGTGAGAGAGCGAGAGAGAGAGAGAGAGAGAGAGAGAGAGAGGTGGGTGGAGGCGAGTGTGCATGCAGGGCATGAACTTAACCTCCTTGGGCCTTCATCCACAGAGTCAATCAAATTCTGTCTGCTTTCTCTGTACTATAAGATAGTTATGAAGCTGAATTAGATAGGTAACAGTGTTTTATAAAGTATTACAGACATGTTAAAAACCTGGTTTTATGATTGAGTTGACCTCTTAAGATTAGATAACATTTTATTATAGTTAAAAACCAGGGGATTTTTTTTTTTTTTTTTTAGTTTTGGTTTCTGAGGTAATTATTGCAATTCCTCTCAATTTTTTTTAAGCAAACTGTATATGAAAAAGAATAATTTTCTTCCCTTAGTTTATTCTCTTTTGGAGTGCTGAGAAAAGTTAAAAAGTCTTTTTTTTTTTAAAATTTTTTTAACTTGAGACAAATTTCAGTGCAGTTCTCTCTCTCCCTCTCTCTCTTGTCTCTTTGTTTTAACTCAAGGGAACTGAGAATCAGAGACATCTCCAGTGAGAACAGCACGATGAAACTAAGGCAAACACACAATGCCCTTCTAATTACATCTCGGCAACATGAGTCGTTGATTCTTCTCTCAGTTTACTTTTCTTCTTTATGGCAAAATTCTTAGTCTCCTGGTACCTGTGTTTATGCTTCCAATTCCAAATATGAAGTGTTAATCTTCTCTTTGACTTAGAGTATCCCAAGACACCAAAACCATTCATTTGTCCTCTACCCCAACCTGCTTTTTTTCTTTTTGATGTTTCTCTCTGTCATCTTTAAGCACAAGTTGTAGAGTTGCCAGGAACATTCTCTTTCAACACTCTGATGATTCCATTCTATATTATCTGTCCAGGACAACAGTATTCACCGTCTACAGCTTCATCCTTAGCCTATTTACCTCCTTTTCAGTTCTACATTGAAATTTTAGCACTTCTAAGCCTTCTTAAACCCTTGTTAATAACCTCTTTTGGGAGAAAATATAAACAAGGTATTTTAGATTCACACTTTAATATCTTTTCCTTGTTAACCAAGCTTCTAGCCAAAGATTATAGATCAGTATGATTCCTAATTAAAAAGTTTTGAAAACTAGCACAAAGGAAAGATGTTCTCATAAGATTATTTTTTATTATGCCCAGAAACATGCTAAAAGAAATACTTTTGTGTCATGCTGATTTGAACACTCATTTTTTTTTCCTCATTTCTTAAATTCTCTTTGTTTTTTTCCTGGTCTTTTCTCCCCTTTATAGGAGATTAATTCAGCAATATTATTACCTTACTTTTCTTATTGAAAACTTAAAAAATTAAAATCAGTTTCACTGTGGTTGCACATCTTCCAGGGAAGCTATATGTTTCAGGTAGTGACTTTTCTAGAACTAAGGGGATTCTTACGACTGACCCCAGCATGGTAAGTAGAGCAGACATAGTGACTGAATCTTTGCTGAGTGACCACCTTGGATGTAGCACTTGAGAGTCTTTGAGGAATACAGCAGCAGGTAGAGGGTGAACTAATATGAGAGAACCTTGATAAAATTCCAGACACATTAAATAGTGGACAGAATATGACAGAAATCTAAAATATGTATTGATGAATTCAGAACAAATTGGGGGAAATCTTTAGATGCCAGAGAAGAGGAAGAAGCCAAAAAGACACTCAGAAAGAATGCAATTGGAAAGAATGGAAGCTAGAGTAGCGCATGTGGTATCTGGTCTTTATATATGCTCTAGGTGCTAAGAGTTTTAATGTCTGAACCAAAACTTCAGATCTCTGTGCTCAAAAGAAAGTTGGATCTGAACTCAGCACAAGATTTGAAGCTGGGATGGGTTTTTTCTGTCTCTGCATGAGAACCAGAAAATCTCTGTCTTTCAAATTAGCCCTGTGTCTTGGAAGTGGGATTTTTTTTTATCCTGGTTCTTTGTCAGGAAAAAGTTCACCTGAGAGAAAAAGAAGCCAAAGTGTTTTATGTGTAGGATGGGGCCTGATGTGCCTTGCTCAGTCTAAGATACCTGAGCTGAGAAAGCCCTGGCAAGAAGACTATCCTACATCTAATTGGAGTCCAAGAGGAGAAAGTTCAGCAAAGAAGACTGATACAGTATCCAAAGGGATAGTAGCAAGAGACTTCTCTAGAACTGGACCATGATGTGAGTCCTGAGATTGAAAATATACCCTGAATTTCACTCAGTAGTCTTATTGTGAATTTTGAATCAGTGAATCATCAAGTCACATCCATTCCTATGCTGCTGGAGAGAATAGCCTTAAGTTCTGAAAGGGAGAGATTTGATTATTTTATTCATTTTTAATTTCTAGAGAAATAAATTCAATAACTGTTCATGGCAATATATTAAAACATAATAATGCCACAGGGTCATTAGAGATTTTTTATGTAGGGAAACATTTTATATGTCATTGCGGCCACTTCTGTATTGTGGTTTATTAAATTGAGGTCTAGAAAAATTAATTGTATTGCTCAAGGTCTCAACTAAGCATAGATAAGATTGGATCTCAGACTTTCTGCCACATAGTTAAACAATATGCTATCCAAAAGTGTAGGTAGTTGAATCCAGTTGTCTCTATCTTTGAAATCTACCAAATACCAGACTTGAACTTCTGGGTGGAATCTGTCTGTGCTTTTCATGAGCAATTGATCTAGCATTAACTCATCCTTGTTTTATAAAGGATGGTTCATGGCTTTCTATTCAGCTGAAAAAAACTTTCTTTAAAATTAATCTTGTTAATTGTTTTTTTCTGAGGTTCCTTAATTTCTCTTCCTAAAAATCAGCATAAAAGGCTATATAGAAACATTTATTTTGTCCATATGCTTTTGAAATATTGAAAATAGCCTGTGCTTAGATTAATAACTTTTTATCATTTCACTTTTAGTTTGCCGGGACACAAAAATCAATTCTTGCCTCTCCAGGTTTAAGTACTTTGATAAGTATAAAATATGCTTGTGAATTTTTAATTTTATTTCTTAATGTTCATCTTATAGTTGCAGTGCTTGAACTTAGTTTGAAGAGTGTTTGGCATTTTAAGTACTTCATGTTTTTTTTTTTTTTCTGCACCAGTGTTGCTAAGACCTTAATTCAGATACTCTATACTTGGGAAATGACTAGAAAGGATGTATGAAGAAAAGCTATTGAAGTCTTTTCCCAATAAAGGCAAATGGGATAAATAACTTTCTCTCTCTCTCTCTCTCTCTCTCTCTCTCTCTCTCTCCCTCTCCCTCCTTCCCTCTCTCTCCCTCCCTCCCTCTCTCTCCCTCCCTTTCCATCTCCCACCCTGTTCCTCACCCCTCTCTCTCATGCCATTCTCTTTCAAAATGTTTGGGTAGGTGCCTATCACCATAGTATACTTGGCAACTGTACTTAACAACTAGAAGAGACAGAAGCAGGGTATGAATTAAACAAAGCTGGTGAGTATCATTTATCTTTAGCAAAACAAATTTACTACAACAGCTAGTTGAGATTACATTACCATTTGGTATTAAGATTGGCATATTTAATACTCTTTATATAAAAGTGTGTGTGTTTTCCCTTCCAGTGCCTCAAAAATATTAGCACTGCCAAAATGTGATTTGTCAAAAGCACATTCCAGCTGGTCTTAGTGAAGCTGTAGAGAAAACTGAATGTTGCTAGTGATTGAATCACAGTATCTAAAGTTGCTCTGAGTCTTTTAATGTTCTTTGGCAAAGATTGTAATAAGCTGTGTGTAAGAATCCAAAATCAAACAAAAAACAACGTTTCCACTTGTTATTGTGAGTTTTAGATAGGGCGGTCTGTTAGCTTTCTCAAACTATTTGTAATAAATATGAGTTTAGGATACATTCAAGAGTTCCTCCTCCTTTGGAAGCCTTTTCTTGTCATGATATTGTCCCCTGTGGTGCTGATCTTGGAACAAACCTCCTTTTGAAGTCAGCAGGAATCTTGGAACAGGGATCAATGCACAAGATGAGAAAGAAAGGGAGGAACCTGGCGTTGATGGTTAGTCCCCACCAAAAGGCATATTGGGAGGTGAATGTCCTAGTGGCTTCACCTAAGGAGGAGCCAGCAAGAGGAAACACATTGTAATAAGGCCAGAGCCCGTAACCATGTTAAAATATCATTTTCCCAGTTATCAAAGATGGAATGAAAAACAAAAAGCAAAAGGCATTTCATCAGGATATTTCTTTCATCCTCTGTCAGTGTCATAGACACTTATGGAACTGTTCATCATCCTTGTGTTTAAACAATATCATGATTTTGAAGAGTCTCCTGATCCTCAGAAGATAAACTCTGTGTGTGTGTGTGTGTGTGTGTGTGTGTGTTTGTGTGTGTGTTGTGGTGCTGGGGAATAGAACCCAGGTTCTCAGACATGCTGTGCAAGTGCTCTACCACTGAGCTACCCAACCAGCCCCTGTGGATGTGTTTTTAGTATACCTTTCCTTGATGCTTTATATGAGAAAAATACTAGCTCTTCAAGTCTCCATTTAATTCAAATGTATTTATGCATTTGAAATAATCTCTAGTGAAGTCTTTTTTAAGGCCCCAGAGCTTTCCTTATAGTGGCAAATTTATATTTAGAGAAAGAGGGACATAGGGACAGACAGCTTAAAGCAATGTTTATAGAAATGCATCTGGAGAATACACATTTTAGTTGGAAACTGGAAAAGAAAGTTATTAATTTATGATTAAGTACCAAAGATGTAAAAATATAGATGTATTTATTTTAATATAAGTAAATGTATGGAATATCTGCAAATTCAAGAATCAGGGAATTGAATTTAGTTGGCACATAATCAATGTTCTGTTTCCTGACTTTGCTAGACTGAAAATGGCATGAAGAATCAAACTGAAGATTCTTTTTTTTTTTCCAGACTGAAGATTCTTAGTTATTCTTGTGCTCAGCCTTTTCCTCCCTTAAATTTCATCAAAAAATTAACAAAATCAAAATAAAATGGGATAACGATAAAACTATTGGTGCTAAACGGGCCATAAAAATGCAACAAATATCAATAGCACTCAATGAAAATTTATTTTCTTGATGATTTATTTGACAATTGTACAATGAAAAGATATTTGACTACCCAAATAAGAACTGGTGTCTATATATGTGGATATAAGTCCACTAGACTTAAATTTAAGGACACAAAAGTCAAAGAAGGGCTAGAAATACAGACTTGTGAGAGTTTAATCACACATACACATGTTTTTAGGGCAAGGGGTGTTAGAAGTTTTGATAAGAAAAGTTCAGGCTAACTCAAGTGTGCAGAGTGATAGAACACTTGAGTGAAAGGAAGGTCTTGATAAAGCAGGCTTTTGTAGAAAAAAACTGAGGTGACCATAGGTTCCACTTAGCCAAATGTACTTTATTTTCCTTCTAAAATACAATTTATTTCCTGTCTAAAAACTATTTTAGATTTTGCTTAGACATAATTCAAAGACAACATTTTGATATGTGTATATTTATGTGTTTATGGTTAAAGTAATTCAATCTTAACAGTTGGTAAGCTGATACATCAGTTGGTATAAGTAGACTTGAGCCCTAATAGATTTAATGGCTGGTCAACTTGAGAGAGGACTGGGGAATCCATTGGTTAAAACAAAACAACAACAGAACCCAGATACAGTTATAGTGATAGAGCATGGGGGATTCTTTTTTGATGAATAACATTTCAGTGTTATTTACACAAAAATTTTAAGTAACATTTCAGTAATCTCTTTAATATAGAAAGGGGAATAGATTACCACAGTATTATACAATGTTGGAGAGGAAATGTTTTCATGACAACCGCCTTCTAAGAGCCAAAAATTGTTAATAAAAACCATTTAAATGAAAAAAAATTTAAAAGATTCAGAATTTTCTTCTGCTGGTAAGGAGCACTAGGAAATACCTTTTTTTTTAAATTTATTTTTTTTATTGGTTGTTCAAAACATTATAAAGCTATTGACATATCATATTTAGGAAATACCTTTAGATGACTAGAGAAAGTGGATGCTAAAATCAATTAGTAATTTAATGCCTGTAGTATTTGGTATTTATTTTAATAGCTTAAGTGTTTGTATGAATATTGACAAATTCTCAAGAGCCACTTTAAAACACAAATATACATCTATTGTTTTATATAGCCTTTTTCTCCCCCGATATAGATTTATTGTTTTATATTCGACTTCCCCTTCCCCACTCCATGGGATTAGTGCCCTTATGAAAGAAACCCTGGGGAGCTAGCTGGCCTTCCACCATGGGAGGACACAGGGAGAAGATGCTACCTCTGAACTGGAAACAAGTCTACAGTGCCTTGACCTTACACTTCCCAGTCTTTAGAATTGTGAGAAATAATTTCTATTATTTATAAGCTACTTTGTTTATGAAGTTTTTAAAATAGCTGCCTTGATGGATTAAGTCAACATGGTTTTCATTAAGACATATGAGCTAATAGCTTGATATAAATTGCTTGCTTGACATTTTTGGCACGGAAGTGTAAATACAGTCCACTGAACTTCTTCTGGGCATTAGCCATCCATCTCATAGCTAAATATTGAGTGGAGAATTTATTAGAGATGTACAGTAGGAAAGAAAATGTCTTAAATTTATATTCGTAAAATACTAAACTCATTGATTTGTCCACTAATAATGAAAGAAAATGTTAAAATCTAGGATATTATTCCTCCTCCTCCTCCTGAGAATAGCTGTCTAGTCAGCTGAGGCTTCTATCACAAATTCTCATAGACTGGGTTTCTAAATAGCAATTTATTTTTTATTTTTATTTTTTGGTACTGGGATTGAACTCAGGGGCACTGGAACACTGAGCCACATCCCCATCCCTATTTTGTATTTTATTTAGAGACAGGGTCTCACTGAGTTGCTGAGGCTGGCTTTGGACTCACAATCCTCCTGCCTCAGCCTCCTGAGCTGATGGGATTACAGGTGAGTGCTACCCTGCCTGGCAAGTGATTTATTTCTTACAGTTCTACAGACTGGGAAGTTTGAAGATGCCAGTAGATCCTGAGTCTGGTGAAGAGAGTAGAAAGAGAAAAAGGAAACTCTCAGTGTCTCATTTTACAAGGACACTAATCCCATTCACAAGGGCTCCACACTCATGGCCTAATTACCTCCCCAAAGCCCTACATCCAAGTACCCATCGTATTTGGAATTAGAATTTTAATATACAAATTTGAGAGAGGGCAGGTCCAGATTTGGCCTTTGAACTTGATGCAGTCTTATGGAAATGACTTCTCAGTGGAGATTTTTTATTATAAATAATATGTTCCATTATAGATTTTTCATACATAGGCATTTTGAGAATTAAAACTTATTAAGAATGAATACAGGGCTGGGGTTGTGGCTCAGTGGTAGAGTGCTCACCTAGCATGCATGGAGCACTGGGTTTGATCCTCAGCACCACATACAAATAAAATAAAGATATTGTGTCCACCTAAAACTAAAAAAAAATAAATAAATATTTTTTTAAAAGAATGAATACATAATAGCTATTATAAATAGTAGCTATTATAAATAGTGGAACACACTAGTATTTAACCAGGAAGTATTTAAATCAGATATTCACTTAATAAAAACTAGTACTTACAAAAAAGAATATATATTTCAATTTATGTCAACCTGATATTAAATGACTGAATTATTTTACAAAGTCAATAGAGATAAGATGAGGTTTTAAAAAGATACACATACATACACATACATATATACTGATTATATAAAGATATATATGTATATGTATTTACTAAATATTCCTTTGCATAGATGACTCCTTTGAGCACTTAGAATGTGATTTTAGACATGAAAATGTAGGTTTTAACACAAGACATCTAAACAAAATACATGCAAGTGTTAAGTATTTAAACATGTTTTCCATATCTTATTGAGTACCTTTGCTGCAGTCTGGGCACAAAATCAGGAGCCACCACACAGTCTTGTAGATTCAAACAGCAACTCTTTATTCTCGAACTGTCACCGGCACTCTACATGCACGTTCTGGGGGAAATCCACCGGCACTCTACATCCCAAATACTCTCTCAATCCTGCGAGAACTCAACGGTAACTCAAGGAGTGGGCGGGTGCCTGAGGCAGCAGGATATGCCCTATTCCCAGCAGGAATCACCTTAAACCTGGAGCCACCCTAAACCCTGATCCGCCCTGGTCCTTGAGCAGGGTCACTTTACTCAAACTTCATGCAATGTCACTGCAAATGACCTGGGTCCAAGGCAAGCCCATTTCCACAATGGAGAGTCCTTCCTCTAAGCAACATGGGGTAGGCTGACAAGGAAATTGCCATGTGTCGTACCTACTTAGCTATGGCTCTCAGCATACCTTTATTACTTAGTGATTGTAATTATTATAGGAATTAGCAGTGCTAGATATTATTCTTGTTCATGTCTTTTTGTATTATCTGAATTTGTCTTGCTCTAGGAAGCATAGTGTTATTCATCTGATGAAAATAGCCATATTTTATACTTTATTCTTATATGTGGTTAGCTTTACTATATACACAGACAGAAATGAGTTTATTTTGGAAAAGGGCCATATCACACTAAAAATATACATAGATGTGAAAAAGTTAGAAATTTCAGAAGAACAAAAACCATAGAAACTATAATTCTTCTAAGCATGATTGACATTCAAAGACGTAACATTTAATACTATAGATAGATGTAATTTTTCATGTTAATATATACAGTAGAGTCAAATTGCAGCTACACTGGCAAACATAATGTTCATATTTTATGAATGGAATATTTGTATTGGAATGCACAGTATTTTACTATATCACTGTATTCATTTGCTAAGATTGCTGTAACAAATTACTACAGATTGGATGGTTTAAATAACAGAAATATTTTGTCTTACAGCTCTGGAGGCTAGAAGTCTGAAATCCACAGGGCAAGGTTGATTGCTTCTGTGGGCTTTGAAAGAATGACCTTTCTTCAGGCTTTTCTTTTTGGCTTGTAGATAACTATCTTTTCCATGTTTTTCTTCATGCTATACTCCTTCTATTTGTATCTATCTCTGTATCCAAATTTCCCCTTTTTATTTTACAAGGACATATCTTTATTGGTGACCTAGCTTGAACTTGTTACCTCTTTTGAAGTACAAGTCACATTCAGAGGTATTGGGATTAGGATTTTGACAAAGGAATTTTTTTGGGGGGGGTGGGGAGGCCCAATTCAACCAGTAGTCTCCATTGTTCTGTATCTGATGGACAGAGGTGCTTCCCTGTTAGGGTTAAAGAAACTGAATATGTTGCAAGACGTAATGAGTCATAGTTAATCTCCTTGAGATTTCTCAATGACAATATATGTAACAATAAAGTATTACAGCTATTATTGAATTTTTAAATGCAGCATTAGTTTTAAGGTGCCTGAGAGGACTTAAAATGGATGAATCCTTTGGAGGGATATTATTCTGTTTCCACAGTTAGTGTTTAGAAGATTTACTAGACTAACATGCAAACACTAATACTTTGTATTACCTCAAATGCCTATAGCATGTCACTTACATTAGTCTAGGGCAGTTCATGAAATCCAGAGCTTTAGTAAGCTTTTACAGATAATTCATCATGGATGAAAGGCAATCACGCCGCAAAGGCACTTATTTTTGCTTATTGTGAGTGTTTTTGTTGTTATTATCTCTTTACATCTGAGATAAATGTGCTGAGAATTACATCAAAAGCTTAATGCATTACAGTAGTGTTTTCCTCTAATGTAGAGATGATTGTAGATTCCATAAACAGAATTCTAAGGTATTATATATCAACTCTATTGTTATTCAATCGTCAGAGACAGTAAAGTGTAATACTTTCAAGAGACTGGAGAAGCACTACCATTAAATATTAAACATTTAAATGAGGAAGTGCTGATTAATTCATAATATTCTGAGCAGCTCATGAATGTTTAATACCCATCTCTTGCCTCAATTGGATATTATTTAACTGAAAGCCCTGGTCACTGTGGTACTACTTAGTTACCACTTTTAATTGCAGGCTCACTTTATAAAATTATTCATTTTTCTTTAGGTAAATATTATTTTGAATTTCTAACTGATTTTGGATCAATCTTTCATATGCTAGGACAAAATGAAAAATTAATGGTTAGCATGCCTGTTAAGCATATTGAACCAAAATTATCTTAAAAATGATAGTTGAGGTTAAGTTTGCATAGCCTTTTCAATAAAATTTTATTTATTTATTTGTTTGTTCTAATTTGTTATTCATGACAGCAGAATACATTTTAATTCACAGTACACATATGGAGCACAATTTTTCATTTCTCTGGTTGTACACAAAGTAGAGTCACAACATTCGTGTCTTCATACAGGTATCTAGGGTAATGATGTCCATCTCATTCCACCATCTTTCCTACCTCCATGCCCTCTCCTTTCCCCTCCCTCCCCTTTGCCCTACCCAAAGTTCCTTCATTCCTCCCATGCTCTCCCCACACCCCCATTATGGATCAGCATCTACTTATCAGGGAAAACATTCAGCCTTTGGTTTTTTGGATTGGCTTACTTCACTTAGCACCATATTCTCCAACTCCATCAATTTACCTGTAAATGACATGATTTTATTCTCTTTTAATGCTGAATAATATTCCATTGTGTATATACACCACAGTTTCTTTATCCATTCATCTATTGAAGGGCATCTAGGTTGACTCCATAATTTAGCTATTGTGAATTGTGTTGCTTTAAATATTGATGTGGCTGCATCACTGTAGTATGCAGTTTTTAAGTCCTTTGGGTATAAACTGAGGAGTGGGATAGCTAGGTCAAATGGTGGTTCCATTCCAAGTTTTCCAAGGAACCTTCATACTACTTTTTAGATTGGTTACACCAATTTGTAGTCCTACCAGCAATGTCTGAATGTGTCTTTTCCCCACATCCTCACCAAGTTTGCATAGTCTTAATGAAGCAAAAGTACTTTAGTGATAACTTTACTTGATTTTAATTATTAGATGATTTGTTTTTCATTTAACAGATATTATTTCACATCCATTATGTGCCATGGTCTTGGGGAAACAGTAACAGTTAACGTGACAGATGTAGTCACTGCTTCATGAAGGATTATGAAGGTCTGTTGAAAGATTGAACAGATAATTTAATTACTCAAATGATTATTTAGTTACAACGTGGTAATTGCTAAGCAGGAGGAGTATGAGATTTTGTGGGAATACTGAATGGTGTTTAGGTAAAGAAGCAGCTTGTAGAGAGAGTGACAATTGGCAGGAAGAGGAAGTGCATCCTGGGCAGAAAAGACCTCACACAAAGGCCTTTGAGGCCCATCAGTCTTTGGAAGCAGGTAAATTGAATCTGGTTTTAAGTCTAAAATAATGTTTACAGATGAGAACTACTATTCTCTCTAGATTAGGGTTAGCAATTGGAAAGTGTCTGAGAGCCATAGAGAATCAGTAGGGTGATCCCAGTTTGTAAAAATGGATTATGAGTTTTCGTGATCAATAGTGATCATAGGCAAAAAAATAAAATTACTGAATTTCTTTGCTAGGGTTGAGGATAAGGAAAGGAGTTTCATACATCACTTAATTTTTTTGTACTGTTGTTACTTCCTCTGGTCAGTCTCTTGAGAGCTTCTCCACCCCTTGGAAGGTCCTAATATTAGACAGTAGAGTTCAAGGACTCATGCTATCTGTGGCTTGTCTTCTCTTTCTGTGAGTGTGCTTAACTGTTGTGATAATTCTTGTAATTTTATGTTTGAGGTGAATTGGAGGTACTATCAGGTGGAGTTATAGGGAGGCCCATATAATCCTAAAATTGCCTGAGTGCTACTATTTCTGACTTTTGAGGGAGTGATCATTGCAGACTCTCCCTCCATGGGTTTAATGAAAGGATGGACTATAGGGGCCATACAGAAGGTGGTCAGCATTGTTATCTCAAACTAAAACAGGCACAGGGCCATTTCTAGCACCCAAAACTTTTCTGGAGTTAGAGTCTTTGGTGGTTTATTTGATAACATCAGAGTTTACAGAACACCCTGTATATGTTGTTAAAATTCAACTTTATGGCCCACCTTGCCACATTGGAAGCCAACGCATCCTGTTGTCTAGGAACCTGCTTATCTGCCAGAGTTTTGTCTATCAGGGATTCATCTTCAGGAGACAGAAGCATAGAAGTAGCACATCTGGCCACTCAAGCCCTCACATACAAGATAAGCACTTATGTCCCCTCAAGTTCTTTCTCAACCTTGATTGGTATCACCAAAAGTGAGAAGTGGAGGAGTTCCTTGGTGGTCATGATATAATCCAATGTAGTGCACCATATACAATTTGAATCACCCTTAACTTGAATTGCATGTGGCTGTTTCTGGGCCTTCAAGTCTTTTTCTGCCACCTCTTGGCAAATGAGCAACTGCAGTATTTCTCCCTGAGAGAACACAATGTCAAAGTATTCTTCCTCCTTTGAATTCAAGGAAGTTATAAATCTTATCTTTGAATTGCAGCCACTGTCCACCCACTTGTCTACCATAGTCTTGCAACTCTTTACAGTAAAATCAGAGTTAATAGTATAGATTATTAATTAATTTTACTTTGTTAAAACTACCAGTACTACTACAGGGCTAATCATCTACTTTACTACAGTTTTATTTCCAGTCTCCTCCAATAAGTTTCTGAAGGCAGTTGGTCCCTCCTATGACTTTGATGCCTGTTTGGTCATGAGACCAACTAAGAGTCTGTGGAAGTCTGGTCTTTAATGAAAGAACAGTATGTGGTGCTGAAGCCTGAAACCAGGTTATAATTTGACCAGGTTCAGCATTATTTTGCCATCTAGACAAGATTCTGAATTTTAAGTGAATTGTTGGTTCAGGGGAAACTAGTAATTTCTAATTTATTACTTCTGAAAGGAGCTTTTTAGACTGCCTCGATTTTGTGACCTCACATAGTACTTACTTAGTTCTCTGACTAATAGAGTTATCTCAGGAGTATATTTTCAAATTTATACTCTAACTTTATTGTAGCCTTAACACGTGGCTTCTGGCTTTCCCTTCATTAAATTGCCTGCACAGAACTTTAGGTGGTTATTCTAACAGACCAGAGGGCAAGATGGGGGTGTGTTTCTTGCTGAGGGCTGCTGTCATAATTTTAATCCAGATTGTGTCTCAGTTCCCCATCTTTTCTCCAACTTCTCTAACGTCTGTTATGAGTGTTAAACTTGCCTTATTTCTAGTAAGAGAGAAGACTGCCTCTTTCAAAAATGGCAGAGCAGGGTTACAATGATGTGATTCTTCTTAACCATCATGTATTATATATTGTGTTTAACTTAAGAGAAAATCATTGTCATCAATATTTTATTACTGACCCAGTCTTCACAGTGACACTAAAAAATGTAAATATATTTCTTTGAGTTTTGGTTCTTGAAACAATCCCAGTTGCCATTTCTATCAACTAAGAGACACAGCAGTGATTTCCAACTTAAACAGGTAAGAATTATTCTTAATATTGATTAAACATGCAGATTCTCTAGATCTTTCTCCCTGGTGCTTCCTGTCTAGAAATTCTGTTTCCTTCAATCTTTATTCAAAGTTGAAAACCTGCAGCGTTACTAAGTCCCCTAGGTGACTCCTACAGATAATCTGGTCCAATTTTGAGAATCACTGAGTTAGGAAATGTATCCCTTATTATGTTAAGCAAATTACTCCAGGAAGAGACAAATACTTCATGATCTCACTAAAAAGTCCAAATCTAAAATAGTCAAACCCATAGAAACAGACAAAAGAATGGTGGGAGCTTAGAGGGGTCTTAGGAGGAGAAGAATAAGTTTTAGTCAGGAACACTAAGTTCTGGAGATCTGTTGTACAGCATGGTGACTACAGTTAATTATGGTTTACTGTGTAACTTGCTAAGATTAAATCTTAAATGTTTTCAAAATATGATAAGCTTGTGAAATGAAGGATAGGTCAATAAAATATGTCCTTTAAAGTGTTAAAGGTAAAAACCTAGTTGCTTTTTAGAATAGATGTATACTTAGAATGTTTGTGTAAATTAAAAATAGTAAATCAGATTGTATCTTGTTTTAACTATGCTTTTAAGCCAAATACCAAGTAATCATATGTATTAATACTCAGTAATGCCAATATACAATTTATTATATGATAAATCATATAGTAATGATATTTTGAAATTATGATTACATTGGCTTTACTTACAGTGATGCTTCTTCCTGGTGAGTTCTCTTTGTCTCAGAAGCATAGTATTCTGTAAACCTCTGGAAAAACTTAGAAGCATTACTAGTAGACTCACTTTCATTTGTAACCTTTTAGTTTTAAAAGTGACTTGTTATTTGATTACCAGATAAGTGTTTACTACTTGTAGATATTTAGTTAAATGTTGTTTAAATGTTATAATTTAATATATGCACTGTGAGCCAATTGTTGACAGTTGTGATTTCTGGATAATGGTATTTCAGTTGATTTTGCCTTTTTTAAAATTTAATTTTTTTTTCCAAAATTTTAAAATCAGTAGATATCACATTTATAATTAGAAAAGTGTAATTAAGTTTTAATAAAGAAAAATATTTTTTTCTGGCTAGGTATGGTTGAAGAGAGAGGCCAAAAATGAAATTAAATAGATGTATTAAGTAAGAAGAAGGAATCAATTGTCTCTACATCCATACTTGACTTTTGAATTTGACTAAAGGGCAGAAAAGCAAAGTTTCCTTTTAAAGGAAAGGAACAGCTTGAATTTTTCCTTGCCTATGGACAATCTTGACAACATTTCTTTGCCTTAATGAATTCTAGTTTGTTTAAAATGTTTTAGGTCATTTGGAGGAAACACAGAAGGGATTTATGATCAGAGTAAATGAGTAGAAATTTCAGCTTGTACATGTTTCTCTTCACTGCATGAAAACTTTCCCAAGATTATAGTCATCCCTTCTGAGGGGATAGTATGTCTTAAAGAAGTTTTGTCAGTCTAGTTTGGGCCTTATGGCATGGGGGCAGGAGGAAAGGGAAGGTGAACAAGGAGGCAATATGGAAATTTTGTTTCAGATATTTCTTTGTTGATCCATTACATAATGAATGATCCAGCCATCCACCACCAGATTAAGTGGTTTCATTGAATCTGGAGACAAATGCTGCAGTTAGTATTTGGTTACCAAAAGGTTTAAGATTTGCTCATTTTATCAAGTTCAGAAGAGAAGTTTATGGCTCTGAATATTCCCAGAACAGCCCTGGACCTCTAGAGTGTTGGAAAGAATGAATGAAAAGCCAGGCTTGGTGGTGCATGCCTGAAATCCCAGCGGCTCAGGAGACTGAGGCAGGAGGATTGTGAGTTCAAAGCCAAGCTTTGCAAAAAGTGATGCACTAAGCAACTCAGTGAGACCCTATCTCTAAATAAAATACAAACTGAGGCTGGGGATGTGGCTCAGTGGTTGAGTTCCCCTGAGTTCAATTTCCGATACCCCCCCACCCCAAAAAAAAGAATGAATGAGAGTTTGGAGGTCCACATTAGGAAAGGAGTGTGGAAATGATAGAAGCTGCTGATAGTCAGTGACAACTGTGGGTAAAGGAGTTGACACAGTAGTATAATATTCTCCCTGCATTTGCATTTTTAATAATTGCTCTCAATGATGTAATTTTCATTAAGAATCCGAGTTCTGTTCAATGATAGTTTTAAATTTTAATAACAAATGTATAACATATATCAGAAAATATTCTAAAAATTTATATAAATTACTTCATTTAATTACTAAATCATGGTAGCCTCATTATACAGATAAGGAAAGAGAGACTGTGAGAGGTCACGTAGGCCCAGGCAACACAGCCAAAAAACAGTTACACTGGGTCTTGAATTCTTCTTACTTTCTAAACAGCCTTCCTCCAACTTCCCATATAAACACTGGGGAGATTAAGATTGTTTTCCCCTTATATTTCCTTCCAGTTTTTTTGCTGGGTATCTGTTTAAACCATTATAAATTAATCTTCAAATATTTTGATGATGTAGAAGAGATATAAAAAAAAACAAATAACATGAATGTACAGCTCATTGAGTTTTCACAATCTGATCACACCTGTGTAACCTCCTCTCAGATGAATAAGCAGAACATTTATGAAGTGTACATCCTTGTCTTGTTCCTGTTTTTAGAGGAAATGCTTTTAGTTTTTCTCTCTTCAGTATGATGTTGGCTGGACAGAATGAATGAAAGGCCAGGCTTGGTGGATTTGTCATATGTAACCTTTATAATGTTGAGATAAGTTCCTTCTATCCTTAGTTTCTCCAGCATTTTTAAGATGAATGGGTGCTCTAATTTATCAAAGGTCTTTTCTGCGTCTATTGAGATGATGCACATTCAACTTTAAAAAATACATCTGGGAGATACATAAAAGTATCTCTAAGTAGGAAGTTTTAGTAATTTCAGGAATTGAGGTTTTTCTAAAGTAGTTTTTGCTTGAAGATGGTAGAATTTTCACAAAATAAGACAGAATTCATTTATAGAAGTGAAGGTCAGTGGGGATGGGGTTGGAGGTCTCTATCTCTTTACCAAAGTTATCTCTCTTTGCCGATGGTTCAATCCTGAGCCTGATTATTGAAAAGGGGCTGCCAGGACTGGCAGATTGTGCTATGCCTTTTGTAATATGAACAAATTACCTACAGTTGTGAGCCTATTGCAATGAGACCATTTTAACCTTTTTGTTTTAATCTCTATATTAGAATTCTGATCTCCAGATGTTATAAGCATGAAGTCATTTTTTCTTCTTTGGCATATAAGTTTACCAGAATATTCTCTGTGCCTTCGAATACTTAGATGCTAACTTCGAGCTTCACCTGTTGTTATTCTTTGCTTTACAATTTTTATGTCAGCTAAATCCAGTTTTTTCCTGTTATTTTTTTTCGTAAATAACTATTTCCTATAGCATAAGGGCATAAATAATTTAAAAATTAGAGTTAGAGGGATTTTTCAGATCCTCAAAACAAATGTCTTCAAGGGCCAGCACTACTAGTGTGAAATTGCCAAGAGAAAGACAATAGGCATTGGTGGTGGCTACACACACTAGAGGTTATAAGTCCTACCTACAGGCATGAGTTCAAAAGTTTCTTTGAACAGTTTGCTAATGAACCATGTCCACAGGCCACATTTGACCTGCTAGTCTCTGGTTTGCAATCTCTCTAATCATCTTATTTAAAAAAAATAAATTGATCTTCCTGGTAAAGTTAGTATGAACGGGGATCAGAGACCAAATTTTCTGACTTCCATTTAACTGATTAATTAAATATCCATTGAGTGCCCATTCCATCAGACATTTTACTGTAATTATTTAATATGTTATATACATGTCATCTCTTTACCAAGGCACATTCGATACTAAGGATAAAATGAAGAAGAAAAAATGTTTGAAATCATAGGAATGAAGAATGAAATTTTAAAAGAAGCCTGGGATGGAATATGGAAGTTAAATTATAAAAAAATGGAAACAATGCAATATCAGATTATCTAGAAGTATCTTATGTTGACATTTGAAGATATTGATTGATTAACAGATATCCTTTGAATTTTAGAAATATAGAATGTAGTTGTAAACTGAATGAACTTATGAGAAGTTGAGGAAGACTTACGTGCTAAGGTTGCAGAAGAAATAGCATTTTACCATACAGAGATGAGGCCATGTGTGAAAGAGAGAGAGAGAGAGAGAGAGAGAGAGAGAGTGTGTATGTGTGTAAGAATGTTTCCAGTAAAGGAAACAGCAGGTACCTAAGCTCAGTGATGTGAGGAAGAGAAGGTGACAGTGGTGAAAATATCAAGTGAGGTAATACATGTTGTTCACGATGAGGCTGAGCAATAAACTAGGGTTTGTAGGCCATTGCTTAGGATTTTATCCTACATTCAAAGAATAAAGAGGAGCTAGTAAGAGGTTTTAACCTGGATGTGTGACTGGGGAAGGAGAGGCCCATGGAAAGACACTCTGTCTGCTGTGTGGAGAGGCAGACTAGAGTGAATGTTGAAAGTCTAATTATGAAGCCAGTGAAGCAATTTTTATTAGATGATCGAAACTTAAAACAGGGAGATAGTAGGAGATGGACGGGATTGATGTGTGGACAGAATGCATAATATTTAAGATATATTTGGTAGTTGACAATGGATGTGGCAGCAGGTAGAGGCAGTGTGTGTGTGTGTGTGTGTGTGTGTGTGTGTGAGAGAGAGAGAGAGAAATACTAGGGATTGAACCCAGTGTCTTATCCATGCTAAGTAAGAGCTCTACCTCAGAGCTATATCCCCAGCCCTTGAGTAGCTGGGATTACGGGTTTGTGCCTGGCACCTGGCTAGTTTGAATGTCTTTGCAATATTAAAATGGTGTTGTCAAGTAGATGTCTAGGATTAAGGGAAGCTAATCTAGAGCTTTAGTAGAGAGAGATTTATGATCCATTTACATGTAGATGACATACATACTGAGATTGCCTAGGGTTAGGAACAGAGTAAGAATAGAATAAGAAGTACTGTGTACTAGGATAGAGCCTTAAAGAGTACTAATCTTTAGAGACTGGGGAGGGATTGGGCCAAAACAGAAAAGAGGGAATTTCCTTTATATAGAAGGAAAAAAAAATGAGACTCCTAAAGGCTAAAGGAAGAGAGAGTAGCATGATACAGATTGGTCAAGTAAGGTGAGGACGTGTCATTGGATTTGAAAACATGGAGGTCACTAGTAACTTTGGTGAGAGTTTTTATTGTGCAGTATTGAGGTGGAAGCTAGATCAAAATTGATTCGAAGAGTGGGAGATGAGAGAAGAGAGGCAGTAGTTTGGATGCAAAAGATGAGGACATTGACTGTTGATAAGATTATAGACCAACTGAAAACCGGGGAATTCAGGAAACAGGAAGATACTTTAACCTAAGTAGTTGGATGCTATGCTAGTCAGCTTTTCATCACTGTGAACAAAATAGCTGTCAAGAACAACTTGGAGGAGAAGTCTTTTTGGGTTCATGGTTTTGGATGTTCAGTTAGTAGCTCTGGGCCCAAGGTAAGGCAGAACATCATGGCGGATACACTTAGCATGGGAAAGCTGTTTACTTTATGGCAACCAAGAAACAAAGAGAGAGAGAGAAAGGAGCTAGGAACAAGATGTATAATCCCCAGGGGGGGTGCCCCCAGTGACCTACATCCTCCAGCCATGTTCCACCTGCCTACAGATAGAACCTGGTAATCAGTTTACATTATTCATCCAGCAAATGGATTAGTTCATAGATTTGGTTACAGTTCTCATAATCTAATCATTTTACTTCCTGCATTAACAAGGAGGTTTTGAGGTGTACCTCATATTCAAACCATAACATTCTGCCCCTGAACCCCCAAAGCTTATGTCCATATCACAACACAAAATTCATTTAGCCATCTCTAAGAGTCCCCACAGTCCAAACAGTTTCAGCATTGGCCAAAAGTACAAGTTCAAGGTCTCTGAGACTCAAGGCAAACTCTTGACTGTGAGAGTCTGAGATCACAGTGAGATTTGATCTCCAAAGGTCTTGGGCCCCTGTGTCCTTGCTAGTTGGAGCATTCATAGCCTCTCTCTTAGGCTGGCTTGGTCTGCAACAAGCAGCTTTCCCTGGCTTATGTTTCATGTTACTGGCATCTCTTAAATTTAGAGTAGGGATGGGGGTATCCACTGTAACTTTGTCTTCCTTTAGCAGCTTCATGTCTCATCCCTCAGGGCCTGCCTGTGGCAATTCTGACCCTCTTACCCTTTGGCTGGTCTTGTAGGCTTTCCTTTGGAATCTTAGTGGAAGCCTCCATGAACCCCTAACTCTAACATCTATTTCTGCTGAGCCAGCACTATGTGGATGACTCCAAGGTCTGTTGCCAAATGTAGCAGTATCCAGACCTCTTGGACCAAGGCTGCAATGGTCTCCATAGTCTCTTCTCACAGTAGGTTTCCCTTTTATGTCCTTGAGCTTGTGACGGGGTGTGGTCTCACTGATTTCTGAGATGCTCATGAGACATCTTTCCTGTTGTTTCTGTGTAAAGTACTTAGCTTCTCTTTGGTGGTAGAATCTCTTCAACAGCTACACCCTCCTTGGCCCAAATTTTACAGGTACTTTTCTGGAAATTGCAAGTTTTAAATATTCTTCCTCTGTATTTTCCTCCCAGTTCTCACAGTAAACCTGGCAAAAAGCTGCCAGCAACACCACCCATTCCACCAACTGAATTCTGTGTGGCCTTTAAATTTCCTCCACCATATTAATTAGATAGATAGATTAATTAATCTATCACTTTAAATTCAGCCTCACAGAAAGTCTCAGGACATGGGCAGAAATGTAGACAAGTATATACTAGAATGTAACATGGATGGCTTCTAGTTCCATTCCTGACTGAATCCTGTTTCCCTCTGAAACTTCATGAGTACAGTCTTCACCATACACATTCCTATTGGCATTTTGGTCACCACCAGAATCACCCATTAAGCTCTGCTTACAACATTCTAAGACTTCTTCATCCTCCTCCAAACTTTCACCAACTCTTTCCACAAACCAATTCTAAAAACTTTTAAATTACATGGCCAAGTTAGTTATAGCAGCAATCTCACTTCTCAGTACCAATTTCTGTCAATTTTTTTTTTTTTTGTCACAGTGACCAAAATACCTGGTGAAAACAACTTGGAGTGAAAATTTGTTTGGGGTTCACAGTTTCAAATGGTTGACTCCATTGCTCTGGGCCCAAATTAAGAAAGATCATGATTGTAGAAGAACATGGTTGAAGAAAGCTGTTTACTTCATGGTAACCATGAATTGGGGGGAAGGGGTCATAGGGACAAGATATATAATCCTTGAAGGCTTTCCCCCAGTAACCTACCTCCAGCCATGCCCCACCTGCCTACAGCTGCCAACTAGTAATCCATTAAAATTATTAATCAATCAACTAAATTAATATGTGGGTTAGACACAGCTTTTATAATATAATCATTTCAGTTCCTACATCAACACAGGAGTTTTGGGGGCATACCTCATGTCCAAACCATAACAGATGCATTCAATTATTCACCAGACATCTATCGAGTACTTTTTTGTGCCAGGTCCTTTTTCTAAAGAAATAAATGTGTCACATTGATGGCTTTTTTAAAATAAAGCTATTGTGATTAGAAATATATATACACCTCTGAACTTCAGCTAAAAGTTGTTATATGTTAAAAGGTTAGGTAAGTAAACATGTTAAATGCTGTTCTGTGTTGGATTTCTCCCAGTATAATTGCTTATTGAGAAATTGTTATTCTGTCCAAGAGCAGGTGAGGTGAACATTCTTCTCACTGCCATCCTGTAACCACTTTATGCCTCTAGATTAATGGGAATCCCACGTCAGTGAAGGGCCCTCTTCCTCTGTCAGTTTTTCTGATGCTGGAGCCAGAGAATAGGTACTGCCTTCTCCAAGTGGAATAAGAGGAGCTTGTGCTGCCAATCAGCATGGTTGCCTAGCAACAGGAGGAGATGCTGATAACTGTCAAGGTGTGGGCACAATGTATTCTAGCTCAGGGTGTTTGATGAACACGTTCATTACATGGACCCTCTGCGTAACGTTTGGAAGCTGTGGTTTTTGAGGCTGGGGAGCTGGACTATTTTTTGGAAGCTGAATTTGGAAGAGGAAGGGGAGGGATATAGGATATAATCATCTGGCTACATAGATAAGTATTGAAAAACAGGATTTAGGTTTCTGGCTATGGCTTAAGCTTCAAGAATAATGGGCTCTTGGCAAAGGATAAAATATATCTCATGAAGACAAGAAATAATTTGGCAGGCATGCAGTTCTCATTGAATATGAGGGAGTGGGGGATAAATGCCAGATAATCTGGAAAAAAAAGATTTAATAGAGAACACCAGGTGTGAAGTAGAAAGAACTATAGAGGAAAAGATACGCAGGATGAATATGAAATTTTAATATGTCAATAATTTAGCTCCTAGTTATTATTGAGATTTGGAAGTGTCATGCAAGGTGAATCCCCTTGTGGTTGTCAACTGTCCTGAAAATATTTGAGACAAATTCCACAATTTCATGTGTGTGTTAACAAATAGGCATTTATTTGGAACACTTAAAGAACAACAACAAAAATAGGAGGTTTTTCTGTTCCTCATCATCCCATGGAGAGGTGGGCAGGAACCAGAGTGCAGCAGAACTGTTAGTGTGCATCTGTGTTCCTGTGGAGGGAGCTTCCTGTCCCTGTGGTTCTCCCTTCTACAGAGCAAAGGATGGGGGAAACAGTCTAGTCAGCAGGGGAGCAATCTGCTTGAGGCTAGGTAGTTAGAAACCAGAGTTGTTTGACTGGGGTGTAGCTCAGTGGTAGAGTGCCTAGCCAGGGTGGGGGAGGCCCTGGGTTTGATCCTGAATAACACACAAGGAAAGAAGGAAGGAGGAAAGAAAAGAAAACATAGTTGTCTGGAAAGCCAACCTGCCCAACTTTCTGGAAACCTTGAGGTCCACTGAGTGTTGCTGCTAAGAAAGGAAGCCCCTCAGTGTATGGGAAGTTGAACTTGAGTATACCTCTCCTGCTGTGAAGAGGAGGTTCTGTAACCTTCCAGACAACCCAGGCTTGTGGGGAATTCTGCTTGCTGCCCCACAGATAAGATGGAATATAGGATAGAAAGTGTGTTTTGTTTAAAAAGAAGAGATATGGTTATAGATGCTTCAGTGCCCTCTCATATTCAGTGAGCTCATAAAGGGCATTTATTAATTTTTCAGGAAGTTTTGCAAGCTAATTGTTCAACAGTCATTATTAAAGATTAAATTATGCAAACTAATATTTAAATAAATCATATTAAAAACAAAGGAGGGCTGGGGTATAGGTCAATGGTAGAGCCATTACCTAGCATGAATGAGGTCCTGGGTTCCCAGCATTCTGAAAGAAAAAAAATACCCACAAAAGTAATGTATGCTCCAAGCTCTCATCATTTTCTTTTTTTTGTTTTGCTACATTTTCTATTGCTTATGCTTTCTGATTCTGTAAGGAGAAGAATCTCTAGTGTGTTGCTTTTCTCCTGTTTCTAGTTCAGTGTCCAGTGAGTTAGCAATAGGAGCTGTTAAGATAAAGTGCCTCTTATGGTTTAGATATAAAGTGTCCCCCGAGAGCTGATGTGTGAGATAGTGCAAGAATGTTTGGAGGTGAAATGATTACATCCTCACTAATGTGCATTAAGTGGGTGCAATAGGCAGGTAGGGTATGGCTGGAGGAGGTAGGTCACTGGGGGTGTGCCTTTGGGGTTTATATTTTGCCCATGGTGAGCAGAGCACTCTCTCTCCCTTTCTCTGCTTCCTGTTACAAATCCTGAGCTGCTTTCCTCTGCAACACCCTCTGCTGTGATTTTTTTCCACCTCTGGCTCAGAGCTATGGAGTGAGCTGACCATGGACTGAACCTCTAAAACCACGATCCAAAATTAACTTTTCCTCTTCTATATTGTTTTTGACAGGTCTCTTGGTCACAGAGACACAAAGCTGACTAAAACAGCCACAAACTAAAGGCTTTTGCCCAGATAGGCAGCTGTTACACATTTGCCAGCACAATACTGCCGGTGTCCCTTCAACCTTGCCATTTCATTGTGCTCCAGCATGCGTTCACTGCCAGTATCCTCGTCTCTGTGCCAGAGGACTTTTTCTGGAAGGTTATTTTGCTCCTGCCCATGCAAAAATTAACTCCCCCAACGAGCAGCCCTCAACAGAGAAAGGATGGGCATAAATCCATCAGCTCCCTTGATCCTCAAGTGGGATAATTTTGAGGCAAGCGTTTTACACCTTTCCCCAAAATTTGTCCACTAGATGGAATTTCAGCCAACTGCTATGGCATTTCATACTGTGCTGTTTATGAGCTCTCTCCCTTTCCCGTATCACTTCTTTTGCTCCTGTGCTGCTGCTCCCTCTACCTGGTCTATGAGGTCCAGCACTCTGGAGAAAAAATACCCACAAAAGTAATATATGTTTTATAATAATATATACTCTCATACTTTGCTTTTTTTGTTTGTTTGTTTGTTTTACTACATTTTCTATTGCTTATGCTTTCTGTATCTGTTAGAAAATACTCTATGGTAGATAATGGTGTGTTGCTTTTCTCCTGTTTCTAGTTTCGTGTCCATTGAGTTAGCAGTAGGAACTGGTAAGATAAAGTGCCTCTTATGGGTTAGATATAAAGTGTCCCCCAAGAGCTGTGCAAAAGAGAGTAGAACAGTGTTGAATGGAAGGTAGAAGCATATTGGAGAACTTTGAGGTAAGGTTAAGGAAAGAGGCAGAAGTATACTGTCCTGTGAGAATCAACAGTTAAGCCAGGCAACCAGCTGGCTGACATGGATAATAATTTTCTAATAGCTCTCTGAAAATTGGCAGGAAATCAAGGTGGAGCAATCATGAGGGACCTCAACTGTATTCACCTAATTCTGATTCAAATTTTACTAAAGGCAGAGAATATCTGCTTTAAAAACATTTGCTGAGGGCTGGGGTTGTGGCTCAGCGGTAGAGCGCTTGCCTAGCATGTGTGAGGCTCTGGGTTCAATCCTTGGCACCACATAAAAATAAAATAAAGGCTATTGTGTCCACCTGCACCTAAAAAAACAAATATTAAAAAAAAAAAAAAAACATTTGCTGATAACCTACCAGGGATTGTGCTCAGTGGCATGCACTGATGAACAAGACATTGTCACTGGTTCCAAGATACTGGTGGCCTAAAGGCAGACCAGATGATACACAAAATTTCAAGGTAGTTGTGGGAAACATCACAGAGATGAGAGAGGTCATAGCTGTTGGGAAGAAGAATGAAGGTGTGAGTGGAGAAGGAGCTTCCTGGAAGAAGTGACATTTAGATGAGTCCTTGAGGAGTCGGAAGGACTTCAATGTGGACAGATGGAGAGGAAGGAATTCAGGGTGGAAACAATGGTGAGAACTGAGGGCTGAAACCAAGAAAACCACCATTGTACTCATGTGTTTGGACATAGGGAGGTGTGCAGAAGGGCAGAGCTGGAGGAAAGCCTGGGAAAGCAGGCTGTGAGGCTTGTCTGGAGTTTTAGGGAATTCTTGGTACTTTGCTGAATATGATAGGTGCTTAGGATGTAGAGAAATTTTGTAATGGGTCTGATATCCTGGCCAGGAGCTCCAAAAGAATTTTAAAATGCTCAAGAGGGAAAGAAGTCTCTGAACAGTCAACCCCAATTACATATTGTAACTTTTAATACTAAAGAATAAAAGGAGAGATCTCTGATCTGCTTGGATATTTTTTTAATTTTTTCTTTTTTCTTGGAAGCCCTAGGGATTGAATCCAGAGGTGCTCTACCACTAAACTACATCCCCAGACATTTTTATTTTTTATTTTGAGGCAGGGTCTCACTATGTTTCCTAGGCTGACCTTGAACTTGTGATCCTCCTTCCCTCAATCTTTGACTGGCTAGGATTACAGGTGTGTGCCACTGCGCCCTGCATCAGCTGGGATTAGGGAAGGCATTTGAAGAGGGCAGAAAGAATAGATTTTTAACATTTTTAATATTACAATTACAATGAAAAATGTCATATTGTATTCCACAAATATACATAATTATTTGTTACTTAAACATGAATTTTTCCTTTTTAAAAAAGGATAGAGAGATACAGTCCAGAGGCAAAGCTTGAAGAATGCTTTTAGGAAGTCCAAGCCTACAATGAACTGAAGCCCAGAAAAAAGCAGTGGTGTGACAGGAAGGCCTTGTTGGTGCTGTGGGCTGAATTTTGTACCTCCCCGAGCTCAGACATTGAAGTCCTAACCCTGGAACCTCAGAATGTGATTATCATTCAGGCCTGAGTTACAGTGCTACTAGATATGAGTTCAGTGTTGCCAGCAGTATCTATGCAGTAAGGTAGGTATCTCTAAAACAGAAACCCACACAAAGCAAGGTTTTGTACTTACCAATTGATGAGAACGGAGGCTCACTGGAACCTAACCCTGTAAGTTCCTTAGGAGCAAAGGTGTATTATTTTTTAATCTATTAATTCAGTGTTAAAGGTGACTATAGTACCTAACTACTACAAATAATGGGAGTATATTTGTTTGAGGATGATAGGGGAAAATCAGCTATTCAAATTATTTTCACCTTCTTCATCAAGAAGTTTATTCCAAATGAGAAACGTGGAACGCTGGGACCTTAGGAGAAGTGTTGAAACTCAAGGTGGGATAGTTCTATTACATAAACATTGGAAGGGAGCTCAGTTCTCCAGTCATGATGCTGAAAAATTTACACATGGTCATTGAGTGGAATTTCTCTGATTCATGGATAATAAAAGTATTGTGATAAAGATATTCCAGGAACCACAGCTATTTAAGTTGATATGGGTTCATTAGTAAATTCTAAAGCTTTTGATGACCTAATAGACTTCAGAAAAGAGAAGGGTGATACCTGGCAGCCAGTGGGAATTCCCCACAACAAAATATGCAAAGTTAACTTCATCCCCTTATCCCTGCAATATTTTTGTTTGTTTGTTTTGTTATCAAAACCATAGTATAGGTGACATTGGCTAAATGTTCTTCAAAGGTATACTGCCAAATTCAGGAAACATTTATTTGCTTTTCTCTGTTATTAATTCACAGTCAGGTCATACAGTGGTTCCCTTTGCCAAGAACATCACTGCAGGACTCTGACATTGCTCTTCAGTGATCACCCCAAATCTTCAACCTTGGCTGCTCCTCTTCATTCTAGATTTGTTTCAATCCTCATCAGCTATAGGAAACTCCCTGGCACATGTGAGGTCTCCTAAGAACAGGTGTCTCCTCCTCTTGTTAAACATCATTTGCACTATGAGGAAACTATAATAAAAGGCAAAGTGGCTTTTTACTGTAGTGAAATTCTTAATGTAGTTGTAGTTCAACTCAATCATGACTTTTATTCCCATGGATAACCTTCATGGGGCATTCTGTTTCCCAGGAGCTCTTAATCTGGGACTTTTCATATCACTATGGTTGATCTACCCCAAGACCACCTACACAAAATTTCCCTGAGATTTAATCAGAATTTATACAGAATTAAAATCTCAGGGCAGGGGGTGGTACTAGGAATAAAAATATTAACAATCTTCTCAAGTAATGAGAAATTTTAGTTATAAAAATAAAATTATCTTCAGGAGAATTTAGTTGGCTAATGTTTCCAACCAAATACTTATTATTTGACTAAAAAGTAATAATTGTATATTTCAGATTGACACTTAAAGAATGAGTACATCTGTGTTAACTAGACATTTTAACTAATATTTTATATTCTGTTTAGAACTATATCTTAAATAAGCATTTCTGTATACAAATAGTTGCAAGCGAGCTATATGTTTGTAGAGATGTATCTGTATGCTAGTTTGCCTCTCATCCAACACAAGTTTGCTAAGCCAAGTCTTCAACTTAAGAGTTTAGGTTAATTTTCTTTTAAAAAAAATCAACAAATCAAAGACAAATATCAAAATCAAATATGTGCTAAGGCTAGATTAAGATTTGCATAGAAATCCTGCACCAGAAAAGGACTGCCACAGCTGCAAAGCATCCTTGGTCCTTTGCAAAATCCTTTCATTTAAACAGTCTTTAGATAACCAATCACTTCACTTTTTCCTTTCCTCCTAGGCCTCCAGACATTTCCTGATGATTAGTCACACCTGGAGTTTTTCTTTATCCTTATCCTTGGAAAAACAGTCTTATGGCTGTATTGAAAATGCAAATTTATTTAACTGCAAGAGATTTCGTTATTTTAAGGAGGGGATTGCAAGACTCATTGTACTAAGTGCCATGTTGTAAAATATAAAGTGCAGCATTGTCCATTTTACTCCATAGGAGAAATATTTTATATAATTACAAATTAATGTTACATACATTTGTGCATTTATTCTTTCTTTTGTAATTTTCCAAATAACTCTCAGAAGCCATCTGTTAATGTAAATGTTATTTAAATTATATTCTTATTTAATGATTATTCTAATCTAAAAATTTTGGAAAAGCATTCACTTGTTGCATATTAAAAGGGTAATTGTGCTCATACCTGAAAATTTCTCTGTTGTGTCATTTACTTAACATTATTCTGTGAATTTCAGTGTTAGCAATAGCAATTTTAGATTTTATGAATTGCATTTTGAAACATAGGATAAGGATTTTACTACAAAAGCACAAGAACAATTACTCAAATGTTATTTTTGTAAGCAGATAGTTCACCATTATATCCCCAGTATCAGGAGTAGCACTTTATCCAGGTGCAGTGGTGCATGCATGTAATCCCAGTGGCTCAGGAAGCTGAGACAGGAGGATTGCAAGTTCAAAGCCAGCCTTAGCAATGGCAAGGTACAAAGCAACTTAGTGAGATCCTATCTCTAAATAAAATACAAAAAAGGTCTGGGGATTGGCTTAGTGGTCGAGTGCCCCTGAGTTAAATCCCCAGTACGCCCCCACCAAAAAAGAGTATCATCTATAAATATTTTTTTAATAAATGAATGAGCTCAACAATACACACACACACACACACACACACATACACACACACCCATGCATGCATGTACACATGGTTTGATCATTAAATAAATGAGAAATTTTTATTTGTCTTATATAAATCATTTATTGTTTAGGATTTTATAGTTAGTGCAATCTTATATACACCATAAATGTAATATAATTAGTAAGTGTTTGAGTGAATTCTTTGATTTTAGGAAAGTTGCTAATAATTAGCTAATAGTTGCTAATAATTAACTTTTAATATATTGAAATGAACATATAGAAGTACCCATAGAGAATACTATAGAAAACCCCTATTAAAGTATTTAATGTTTTTATAAATACATTCAGTTTAGCTCTATTAGGAATTCATCAGTTATTAATTATTAATATTGCTTAGTCATTTTATGAGGGTAACAGAGGTACGTGACATAAACATGAGTATTAGCATTATCACCCTTGGCATGTTCTTGAACAAACACACAGTTCTTGCACATATGAAAATGCTTTAAATATTTCTTATGGCAGAAATCCATATGTTGAACTAAAATCAAAGCATATGTTTATGTTTTCAACAAATTGGCACTATGAGGAGAGGCTATGTAATTTGTAAAATGAGTTCAAATTTTCTTTAGTTATCTTCAATCAAAACCTATTTTCGGAGGGATGGGAGAGGTACTTCATGTTAAAAAAGAAAAAAAATCAAGAAAATGTATTAGAAACAAAACAATTACAAGCCTTTTTGATTATGTAAAAGCTTTAAACATTTGATTATCTTGGGGAAAATCACACATATATTTATTCCTAGGCATCTGTACACTGTATTGTAACGTATTTACCTGCATATGTGCTTGTAAGAATTTCTAGGCTTATGTTTTTTCGGCCTAGGAAATCTTAATTACCATCCATGCCTCAAAAGAAAAACAGCTTTAGAACTTTGGGTGGAAGGTTGAGGGTAATAAAGCTCCCAAAATGATTTATTTTAAGGATAATCTTTACTAAAATTATACAAAGTTATGAGGAGTTATAGACAAAATAATCTTTCTTTTAAAAAGGAAAGAACAAAGGGATAAAAATTGCTGAAAACCTGAATACCACATTCCTATTCACATCACTTTAATAATTTATTGAGTGCAGGGCCAACAATATGAAATTTTCATGTATAAGTATCATCCAGCCTCATATAAGAGTAACATGAAAAATAAGGTCAGAGACAAATCACAAATACCAGTAACTCTTGGTTGTAGTTCTCTAAATTATAATAATAAAATGTCACTTATAAAAATATTTTTGGTTCTAGACACAATTTTATCATTGATCTTAGAAAATTTCTTTAAAAATTTATAATAAGTTATAAAAGCCAAAGGCAGATGATTAAAATAAAATCATTTCTGCTCTAAGGGCTAGAATAGGGTACAGCATTATAAAATTATATATATATATAAAATATATATATATATATTTTATATTTGAGACTTTTAGTTAAGGAATTTGTGTTTAGGATAAACTTGAACATCTCCATGAGATTTAAAAAATATTGCTTGGGACCTATCCTAGGTGCCTTATTCTGACACAGCTCTCCAAGCTAGGGATGGGATTTTACCTGAGGTCTTACCCAAAGTTAATGTTTTAAAAAATATTGAATGTATGAGTGAATGAGTGTGTGTGTATGTGTGTGTGTGAGAGAGAGAGAGACAGAAAGATAGACACCTGGGATATAGAGAAAAAGGCAATGTTTGAGGGATGGAGAAACAGAAAGATTTTAATTCACCAAATGCTATCATTTAAACTTGCTTCCAAAGGGTGTAATTTTAAAATAATACATTCACAGACACATTTGACTTTATCTGTTTTATCTCCTAAGAAGAACTTAAAGGAGGGAAAAATCTCAGTGGATCTCCTTTTATTACTGGTGGTGCCAGCAGATGAGACGAGAGACGATGTGTGGTTCATCTGAATCTCTGAATCTGTAATAAATATATCATAATAAGTTTCCACAGAGATGCCAGATTTGTTTTCTAGCCAGCAAAGTGCACTTTTCAGAACCAGGAAAGCATTTCACTCTGTCATTAAATTTTTCTGTTGATGGGTCTTATGCACCTGCCACAATTCCTAGATCATGCTGAGGTGTCCCCCTCCTTTCGGGTGGAGACAGAGGTGGAGGGCGTTTGTCAGGGCATTCTCCCTCTTCTTGCAAAGGTGGCTGACCCTGGGTTCTTTGACCTTATTATTTTGATCTTCAGATAATCCTCATCATACTGCATGTAGTCCTCTTCAGAGGCCATTCCTTCTTCTTCCTTTGTCCCCCCAAGGAACAGTATAGATCTGTATGAAATGAAAAAGAGGAGTAATAATAATGATAATAAATGGCTGTAATAATAATTGGTGTATCAGGCATCAGGGAAAGTGCTTTCTGTAGAGCAACCCGCTGGGTACACTCCTAGGTCTCTATCCCCATGCGTCTGAAGCTTGGAAGCTCCACTGCACCACTGCCTTCCAAAGAAGGTCAAGCCCCTACCTTCCTCTCAGGCACATTGGGAAACAGGCTGCTGTACTTAATGCAATACATCCAGAATGGAAAGCACCATTCCATTTCCATTTCTTAGAGCCACCTTTTACTTACCAGTTAAGGCATGTTACTGAACTCACCTCCCACTCCCTTTGTTTCAGCTTTCTCATGAGTTAAAGGGAATGATAATAGTACTTGTCTCAAGGGGATATTGAAAAGATTAAATAATACCTAAAAAAGGCTTAGAAGAATATCTGACACATAGTGCTCATATATTATTTAGCTGTTATTATTATTAAGGAAGCATCTATTATATCTGAAGGTAAAGAATCCTTAGAGATGGTCTAAGTGAGCCATCTATTAAAGACTTAGGGAAGGAGGAGAGGATGGGTGTGGTACACTTAGCAGAGTTTCTCCAGAGATGGATCCACAGGAGACTAAGCTAGGTGGGCTGCCAGATCCTTCCTCATCCTGCCCCCTCCAATTCATTGTTGGAAGAAACAGGAAAGTCAGGAGTGATCTCTTCCCATTCCTCACAGAAGGCTGACCAGAGCCCATTTGTTCCTAATCTAATTATTTAAAATCCTTGTGTTCAGTTCACTCCTATGAATTCATGTCCTTTCTCAGTGAATCTTGATCTTCGGTTAATTTTTTTTTTACATACTTACTGTAATTATTTCTTTTTTCTTTCCTGTTCTTGCTTTGGGAATGTTATTATTGAAATACCTGAATATTTTAAAACTGCATAAAACCATGTAAAATGAAATTAATACATGTAATGAGAAGTAGAGGTTACATTCTTAGGTTTTGAAAGGAAGAAGTTATAATGTAATTTTTGGTGGTCTCTGGAACCCAGAGCTAGTGGCACTTTAACTAAAGAAGAATCAGTAATCGAACACACAGTGTTGATGATTTTGCAGCAAATAAACTCAGTTTATTTCATTTTCAGAGAAATATGTGTATTCCTTGGGCTATTTTATCTGTTCTATATTCAAAAGGCAAACAAGCTTCTGTTCATAAGGCAAAATGTGATGTTTTTTTTAAGATAGTGACAATATTAGATCCTGCTTGTGTTTTTCATCTTCAAAATATATAAAATTATGAGATGAGAACTCTTCACAATCAGTGCATCTTCACTAATACTTAAATACTAATTTCAACAATTTTGCAACCTGCTGTCTTCTGATGTTTGTCAACTTTAAAAAAAGATGGAAACACCATTTAAAATATTATATATTTCCTTTTTGCACAAATAGTCTTTTGTATAAAGTAATGGTGGAATATGTTTGAAGTGATCAAAATTTAATGGGCCATAGAGCATTGTAGTCCAGAAACTGTAGGATGAAATGCAAATGGCATTAAATGTTGAAATTTATTTTCTTCCAGACTTTCATCTTCAGTGCTTTTCTGCAAGAATAGTATTAGGGTCTTGTTGAGAACATCTAATAGAAGCTATAATAGATAATAACTGACTCGGTAATTAGTCATTTCAAGACAGTGGTACTCTCTGAGCCGCTGATAAGAATTGAATTGTGTTGCTACATCATGTTTTCATTCTGCTGTCACAACTGGGCAATCCATATTCATAGCCTCCTGGTGCTAAGCTCATTCCCAATTTAACACAGATGTGGAAGAGATACGTATAACCTCCTCAGCCTTTTGATGCCTTCTTATTTTTTATTTGAGGAAATGGCATAGAAACTTTAGAGTGAGGATAATGTTATTAGGTATCTTAGTGACACAAATTATCAGAAGATTAATTTGGTACATATATAAAATATGTATTTATAGTCACACAACAATGTATATAGGTGCCAAAGAAGCACTGCTTTGTAATCATAAAATTCAATCAAAATTTTCTCAAATATTTCTCACTTTTGAAGGCTACAATAAAATAAAATAATGCAGTATTTTTCATTTTTTAAAATTTTCATGGAAACCCTCATTTTCATATATCTCTATATGAGTAATATTGGTACTTTTTTTTCCCTGTAAAAGTTTAGATTTCACCATTTTAGTTCGTTTCATGATATCATTTTGTTTTATTCTAATGCAGTATTTTGTGTTGTAACAAATGTTTCTGTATGGTTGAATCCAACACATACTGATCGAGCTCCTCTGCTGAACTGCTCCATAATTTCTGAGAGCTCTGGGGTTCCTGGGAAGAGAGGAGCCAGCTTCCTTGGAAGTCAGAACAGACTTCATGAGGGAGATGGCATCTGAATCTACACCTGAAAAATGGGTGGGATTTTAACAAAAGATTACCTCAAGTAATTCAAGGAAAGACTGTCCTCTGAAAAAGGGCAAGGAAGTGCAGAACATGTTCCGGTGTCACTGGATCAAAGGGTATTTTCCACTCCAATAGGGATATTTGATGGAAGCTGTTGGTTATAGTGATGATCTGAAGGTCTTTGAAACTACAGTGAAGACTTAGGGTTTTACTCTGTGAATGATAGAGAGCTAGAGATGTTTGTTTGAACGAAGAATGATATGATCTGATCAGACATATCACTTTCTGGTTATAGGTAAAAATATACATGTTTTATTACCACCCCCCCAAAAAATAGATACTGGCAAGTTTAAAATCCTATGTGCAATCTGTAATTTTGATTACAAAATGGCTAGTTCTATTTACAATATTCTAATGCAAGTCTATGATAAAATTCAAATCTATTAAAGATATAAAAATTGACTCCAAGGGAGGAAAAGTCCCCTCAGGAAGAATTTTACAAATTATACTATGAAACTTTCATCGTGGTGTTATCTTTTAATTTGCACAAAATGTCTAGAATTGATAGGATGTCAGAGTTTATAAATATAATCATTTTGTCAAGGAGAAGCCTCTATAGCTCTAAATATCTTCTTCTTCTTCTTCTTCTTCTTCTTCTTTTTTTTTTTTCTTTCCTGACTAATAATACTGAAATTACAGCTTTAACACTGTTCTTGGCTCAGAGAAGGCATTCAGTTATCTCTATTCATATGTATTAGCTTTTTGTTATTGTAATGAAATACCCAAGGCAGATGACTTTATAAAGAAAAGAGATTTATTTAGCTCACCTTTTTGGAGTTTCCAAGGTAGGTCTCCAAGGCATCACCTAAGTTCTAGTGGATGACCTTCTTGCTGGCAGAGTTCTGAGGCAGCACATGGCATCACATGGCAAGAGGCAGGGACTGGGTGTGTCTATGGATGTGTGTCTGGTCTCTGTCTCTCTTCTTATATAGCCTCAGAGATTTAATCAGGGCCTCCACCCTAATGACTTGATCTAAATATAATCACTTTCAAAAGCCCCATTTCAAACACCATGGTCAGATTCAGTTTCTACCCTCTTAATACCACTAACATATAACTTTGAGTATTAGATACTAGCATGAGTTTTGGGGAACAAAACATTCAACCATAGCAATATGTCTTGCTTATTAGTTCATGAAGTCTGGATGTCTCGTCCTAGTACATTTTATTAAGTTAGTTTGCTCATCCTGGATACATTTATAATTAAAATTCTTTTTCTCCAACTTTTTAATATGAATTTTTTTTTTAAATGAAGGTTTTCCAAAGTAAGAGAAAATCTATTCTCCAAAAACTGTGAGGTTGATAAGGAATTATCAACTCCAAGACATGCTGATAAAATTATTGGGAAAAAACTAAAAAAAAAGTTAAAAGACTAGCACAACAAACACCTGTGTACCCAACACACCCAACACATAAGCTCAACAATTGTTTATGTTAATAATCTTTAAAGTGAATTCATACATAGTTAAGACTTGTTGCCATCTTAATGTGGATTAGACCATTTGTTTGACAATCTTGGCATGAAGGTTTTGCTTATTAACTGGTATTAGATATTAGTTAGACATATGTAAACTATAGTTGTTTGTCTTAAAGGTGGTTCAAGTATAAAAATTTTATGTGATTTTTTCCCCTATCCTAGTGCACCCAAATTTATTTCTTAACTATAACTTCTACTTATAGAAAGATATTTCATATATGAATATTTTAATTGGCGGGGGGTGGGTGGTACAGGGGATTGAACTCAGGGGCACTCAACCACCAAGCCACATCCCCAGCCCTATTTTGTATTTTATTTAGAGACAGGGTCTCACCAAGTTGCTTAGTGCCTAGCTTTTGCTGAGGTTGGCTTTGAATATGCGATCCTCTTGCCTCAGCCTCCCAAGCCACTGGGATTACAGGCATGCGCCACTGTGCCTGGCTAATTTTATTTTATATTGATTTTTCGTACTAGAGATGGAACCCAGGGACATTTTAGCACTGAGCTATATCCCCAGTCCTTTTTATTTTTATTTTGAGACTGGATCTTGCTAAATTGCTGAGGCTGGCCTTGAACTCTTGATGCTTCTGCCTCAGCCTCCCAAGTGGCTGGGATTACAGGCAGGCTCTACCATACCTGGTCTCATACATGAATATTTTTAAAGGAAACCTTTTAATATAACAATGCCTTTGAAACATTTTAAACTATACAGTTTATAACGCTAACATTCTAAATCAGAGTGTCAGAAAAATTACAAAAAGTATCTCTAGTGGGAGTTAGGACTTTGTATTTTGAATTCTGCAAATGGTTATCTATATCTACACAAACATACACAAGCATAATCCTGATTCATTTATACTTTGTTTATATAAAATAGTAGACAATGGTTCTATCTTCAGTTAATCAGCTATTATTATTATCAACTATTATTATTATTATCAATGATTATTGATACTGTGAAAGTTGTAAAGTTTCCCTTTAGTTTATATATGCATTGAAATAAGTTTTCATTTACAAATATGAGCTTCAATTTCTTTTTTCCATCATGGACCATACTGGTATTGTGTATGGTAAACATCTCCTTTCATTTGTCAGAAATCACTGTTTGGGCTTTCAAGATTCTTTCAGTTGCTTAAGTGGCAGCAGGTTGTGAAAGTAAACCGTGAGCTAAGGCTTGAGCTTAAATAGTGCTGGGAGGAAGGGTGATCCCAAAAAACCAGAGGGAGGAAAGTCAGGTCAGGGCACAGGAAGGGAAGAGCCAGTGCCGCTTTATGGAAGGGAATCAGAGGATCAGGTCAGGGGGCGGCCTCCAGTGAGCTCTGAAACTTGGAAAGGCTGATGAAGCAGAATTATGCAGACGACAACAGCTTTGGAGACTGTGGCCAGAGCAGCCCCCATACCTGAGACAATTGTTTCTTTCTGTGCATTTAACTTCTTCTTTTTAAGAAATGCTGGCAGATTAAGCAGGGGCTGCAAGTAGAGACTAGAAGAAGGACTAGAGTGAAAGGGAAAGGAGCTGGGAGAAGGGTGCTCCTGACAGTTGAGTGTTGGTGGTGCCTTGCACTGCTCCTGTGTTCACTGCTGGAGCTGTGTGTGACAACATGCCAGCTGCAGACAGTCTGAAATTTCCTACACCCTCACAGGGAATCCACCATGGTCTAATTTTTTTTAAATACAGAAACTGGATCCATTGTCTTTTTGAGTAAAAGGGAGCTTAGTGATCAGAAAGGTATGTCTTAAATCCCGCAAGAGTCGGGCTGCATTTCCTCTTTCTTAAAAACAGGGAGCAGTTCACATATGGATTATTCATTACATCTGTTTGGAGGAGGAAAAGGAATGCTTGTTTGATGCTGTCAATAGAGCAGCATTTTTCCAAAGGCAAATACATTTAAAAAAAACTACTTTAAAATCCCGACCCAAGCAAACAGAAATAGATTATAATCAATTTGTTTCCAACAAGGGAACTTTTTCTTTGGATGATTAATGTAAACATTCAGCATGTGATAGCTAAGGTATCGTGTCCTTAAGTCAGCCTGCCTTTTCTACAGATTTCTTTGGTTGGCCTTTTAGTCAGCTTCTCTCTGCATTGATCTGCCATGCACTCTGGAAAATATTTCACATATTTAAATAGCCAACTTTTCTCTGTCTCCCTTTTCCCCTTTGGCTTCCCCTGACACATAAAAGTCTAGGATTTACAACATACTTCTCTGGAAACAAGTGGAAGATAAGACAGCCTCACCCTACTTCTATGTGAATGAGTTATTTGTTGGTAATTTACTAAACATTTACCAAGCACTTAAAAGTATCATGAATTGTTCTACACACTTAAGATATATCATCGAACAAAACATTCAAGATTCAGAATGAGACTGAGAATAAATATAATAACCAAAAAATAGTATACATAGCTATATCAGTACCATCTGTTAGGTGGTAATAACATGACTTATAGTACCGAAGAAGAGAAAAGGAGAGTCAAGTGGAGGAAGGTGGACAGGGGGCTGTCTGAGGTTTAAATAGTGTCCTTAAGATGGCCTTCACTGGAGGGTAATGTTCAAACTGAGGCTTAAGGGAGATGAGTGAAGTGGCCCTTCAACATCGGAAAGAAGAGAGTCTGAGGCAGAGGAAATGGTTCATGCGAAGGCTTGATGTATGTGAGCCAGCAGGCCAGAGAGGGCATGGAGACAGATTATGTTCTGCTTTGTAGGCCACTGTAAAGACTTTGACTTTGAGTGGTAGTGCATTCCTGTAATCCCACACTCAGTAATCTGAAACAGGAGAAATGAGAGTTTGAGGCCATCAATTTACAAGACCTTGTCTCAAAAATTAAAAAGGACTAGGGATATAGCACAGTGGTAAAATGATGCCTATGGGTTTAATTCTCAGTACAAAAAAAAATAAAAAATAAAAAGACTTTGAGCAAAATATGGAGCCCCTAGAAAATTCTAAGGAGAACAGTGACATCAATCAGAAGGTTTGTTTGTTTATTTATTTATCTATTTATTTATATATTGGGGATTAAACCCAGGAACCCAATGACACTTTACCACCGAGCTATATCTCCAGCCCTTTTTAAAAAATTTGAGACAGGGTCTCACTAAATTGCTTAGGCCTCACTAATTTGCTGAATCTGGACTTGAATTTGAGGCCCTCCTGCTTGATTCTCCTATCTCAGCCTCCTGAGCCTCTGAGATTACAGGCATGTGCCATGGTGCCCACCCAGATGTATATTTTAAAACAATAGTTCTGACTCACAGTGAAAATGGACTATAGAGAAGTGAGGGCGGAACTAGGAAGGGCAGGTTGACATCTAATGAAATAATTCATGGGAGAGATGATGATACTTAGAGTAGTGTGACAAGTGACCTGATTCTGGATATAATCTGAAGGCAGAGCCACAGGATTGACTTGTGGATTTGTGGGAGGAAGGTGATTGCAAATTTCACCCAGAGGTTTTTGGCCTGAATATTAGGAAAGGTGATGTTGCTATTATCTGAATTGGGAAGAGCTGCAGGAGATGCAGCTCTGTGGGTGTAGGGGGTGGGGTGGGGGAGGAGTCGATGTTAAAGTGTTGGTCATGTTGAAGTTGAGGTGTCCCTTGGACATCCAAGTGGGGGTGATGAACAGCAGCTTCCTGTGCATCTGGAATTGGAAAAGAAGCCTGAACTGAACATGGAAATTTGGAAGTGGTCAGCTTATGGATGGTATTTAAAGCCAAGAGACTCTAGAGACATAAGTGTTTTTCTCAGTAATTCCATTTTTATTCTAAGACACTCAATGTTTAAAAATGACTTCTCACATATTTAAGTATACCTAGCAGTACTAAATAATAGGTATTCACATCTCTACTAGGAATAGAACCAAACAGAGAAAAACTGTCCTAATCTGACCTAGCAAAATAACATTCACACTGGAAATAAATTCAGTCCTCTTACCCTGAGCTGTCTTCACTAGCCCTTGCTGCTTTGGCATCTGAGAATCTGTGTAAAGGAAAGAACTGATCTGAAACTGGACAGGCATTTTGATGTGTAGAGGAGTTAAAAGCAGAACATACTCATCCTCCAGGGCAGGAGAGGCACTGGGTAGAGATGAGAGGGATGCCTGGCATGGAGTTAATAGTCTGATGGGCATCTAAGGGGCTCTGCTGGCCTTGGCACCTCAGTACTGAAATGAGCCATGGTCTGTCCGAGCAGTTTCCTAGATGCACATCTCTAGAGGATGAAAACATCACCAGGTATGGACAAGCTATCAGTTACTTGAACTAATCCATCACCATGATAGACATGGAAGGGCTTCTCTTTTGCTGAGAGAAGGGCTTCTCTTTTGGACAGGCTTACCCCTTTGGGACCAGAACTGAATTTCTGAGGGAAGTAGAGGAAATACTGAGAGTTGCCACCCATCATGCTTCTCATACTCAGCCCTTCTCTAAGAGTCTTGAGCCTCTGCTCTGAGGACATTCTTAAAGAATACCTTTTAGGAGGGAAAGCAAATTCCCAACAAGCTGCGGTTTCTCACTTGTCTTGGGCCCACTGAGATCACAGGTCAGCCCAGGTGGGAAACATGGTCAGAAATGAAGTAGTGGGTTGGGAGGGCACATAAGAATCCTAGCAGGCAGCAGGACTTGGACATGGATAATCCATTGACTGGATATGCCGAGGCCTCTGGTGAGGCAGATGCCAGGATATTTGTACAGAACTCTCTTTCTCATGAAGGGAAGAGCCAGTCAGGGCTTCAGGGTCTGAGAGGAGGCAAGGAAAGGGAACTGACTTTTATTGATGGTTTACTGAATGCTTGATAATGTGTTCAGGTGATAGATATGTTGGTAGAGAGGTACATAGTAACTATATTTGCTTTTAATTCTCAAAGTAAACTTGATAGTATTATCATTCCCTTTTAAATGAAGAATCTAAGAAACCCCAGTCACATGCTGATCAGAGGGAAAGACTGGTAGAACAAAATTCAGATTTGCCTCTTATCCAAACCTGTAACCTCACACTTTGTGGAATCTTAGCTATGGAAACCAGAGCAGAAGCATTAAGGACCAGAGAGGAATCCACAGGCTGGTGCTTGTGCATCGGCCCAGCTGCTGCTTCCCTGGATTAGAGTGTTGTGGAGTGAGGAAGTGGCTGTACATGACTCCACCATGGGACACTGCAGGGTGGGTGTGATTCACTGTGAATGATGGCCAGAGACACAGCATCAAAGTCTGGTCAGTAAGGTCATCTTAACAGGAAGTCACTTAATTCCAAACCCCACAGTGGGGAGGGCCAGAAGCAATTAAAGGACTTTCTAGTCTTAGTCAAGATTAACTCCATGACTCCAAGGAGAGAGGCATCAGTTAAACCAACTGTGGGAATCTGGGGTGAGCCAAATGGAGTCTGGTGGACTGATGTTTAGGATATTATTCTACAAATGAAGGAATCTAGACCAAGGAGAGGAAGTGGGTGGACCAAGAATATCCAACCAACAGAGGCCCAGCACCCAGACCTCATCCTTACCTGTCTTTGGGTTTTGTCCACCATGCCCAAGAGTTCTCTCCCAGTGGCCTTTGGTCCTTTATAATAACAGTGACATCAACTCTTGAGGCTTTCACTTTCCTATTGTAAAACTACTTTTCATGCATATGAATGATTTGAGAAGAGAGCTAGGAAGTAAGGGTTTGATCATGGCTACTTGGCTACTTGATCTGAGAGGAACAGAGAAAAAATAGAGAACCTAAGTAAACAGCATTAAAATGTTTAGATGATAGCAGATGGTTCTGGGCAGGTTCTTAATTGTTCTGTGCCATAAATTCCTTATTTATATGTTGAGAATAATGGCAACACTCCCTTTACAGAAATGCTTTGATGGTTAAATGAGATAATATGTGAAACCTACTTAACTCAGAGCCCAACTGAGTGATTCATGTGCTAGCATTCAAAAACATTAGCTACTGTTTTTTACTAGAGAAAGGAAAGGTGATGGATTCCAATATTCAGTGCCATTTGCAGGAGGTGGGTAGCATGGCAGGCTGTTATACTGATAGATGTTCCTTGCTTTATGCTTTATGATATGCATGTTTCAGACTGTTCAGCTCTACTCACTGCTGGATGCCCTGCAGTTTAATTTAAACATTCCCATCAAAGTTAATGCCACTCTGGCCATTTTCCTATTGCCACCAAGCATGATAGCCAAGTTATGAACTCTACAATATAATGCCATTACCTTCTCCCCACTTCCTCCTATAAATAGTATCATCTTGATCTTATCAAATCCGTGCCAAAGAAAATGTTATGTCAAGCAGGAAATTATGGTCAGTTTTTAGGATGGTGAGCAAGACAAAATTTTAAGAAGCCAAACCTGAATAGCATACAGATAGATTTAATTTGACTCTTTTCTTCCTAGGAAATCCTGATCTTTTAGTTATGAAACCATTTGGACCCCTCCTGTAGACTTTGTTCTGTAACTAGAGCATGTGGTCTTCCTTTCTTGTTCTGGAGAGGGAGAGACTGACTATCTTCATGCAAATTAGTCTTCTTTGTTAAAAAACTTCAGGGAACTCATCTATGAAGTGTAGATTCATAATAAGAAATGCACTGTGTCTTACTGTTCTTCTTTCAGCTGATATAAGATTGTTTCCTACAGTATGGAATACTTAAAAAAAAAAAGAAAAAAGTGTTTCATCCTAATGCCAAAACTCCAGCAATGCCTTTCACTGCCTTCAGGGGTGGTGGAGGAGATGGGGAAAGCATCTGTTCAATACTACATTATTTTCAGATTTTTCATATAGTATAAATGAATGCAAAAGGTAGGACTGCTGTATTAAGACAAACAACTATAGTTGTTAAAGTTCTGAGCTTTGTTTTTTTTCTTCTCAGCTGTGATTACACACACACACAAACACACATACATTTCTAATTGGGTATAGCATATAAAATTTGTTAATAATGAGTAAAGATTATTGTGATAATGTCTGACACTACATAAATTATCTCATTCTGACTGTATTAATTGAGATAATTTTTTCCCTTTCACTTGTATTTCAGTGACAATTTCAACGAGCACCTTCTTTGATGGCTTGCTGGTGACAGGACTGTACACCTCTACAAGTGTTCAAGCTTCACAGAGCATTGGAGGTTCTAATGCTTTTGGATTTGGTAAGCCAGTAATTGTGAATGTTTTATTAGTTTCAAGTGTTATTTTTTTGTTGTTTTGGAAATAAATGTTTTAAAATATTCAACATTTATTATTTAAGAGAAAAACTTTCAAAGTGATTCTTGAAGCTGGGTGAGATGAACTGTCTCATTAATGTTTAGCCAACCATGAGCTCAGTGTGATGATCTTTCTGTCTCTTTCTCCATCGGTCACCACTGTTACTATTGGTCCTCTGTAACTCATATAAATTTCTGAGTTCTGTCATTTAGGTTGCTGGAATTCATTATGACCTGAGTGCAATCATTCAGTAACCCGTTCTTTTTTTTTTTTTTTTAATTTTTTATTGTGGGTTGTTCAAAACATTACAAATTTCTTGACATATCATATTCCACACTTTGATTCAAGTGGGTTATGAACTCCCACCTTCACCCCATACACAGATTGCAGAATCACATCAGTTACACATCCATTGATTTACATATTGCCATACTAGTGACTGTTGTGCTCCGCTGCCTTTCCCATCCTCCCCCCCTCCCCCCTCCACAAAAAACCAAAAAAAAAAACACACACACAACCACTCACA
>NW_026000142.1:26268944-26273910 GCF_001458135.2 Marmota marmota marmota
GCCCCGCGCTCGGTGTTCGCTCCGATAAGATCAGATTCTAAGAAGCACCCAGGCACTGAACCCTAGCAATCTGTCTGCAAGCCGCAGGCGAATTTCAGCCTGAAATTACCTGTTCTATGGCTGAATGAGCTGCGGTCAGTCGAAAACAGCGATGGTGACGTCAGCTTTCCAACATGGTGGCTGCTGGCCTCCTCTGTGGTCTGACCGGTGTGGAGAACCGAGATGGACCGCTTCCTTCCCCCGTCTCGAACCCAGAATTCAGCCCTGAGTACGGTGTTTGCACGGCTGGCAGAAACTGCAGCGCTGTATCCCTGCGTCGCTATCTCCTCGTTTCCCAGCGCGCGCTGCAGACTCTAGCCGCGGGGCGATTTGCTGAATAAGCAGTGTTACCCTCCGTGCGACAAACCTCTCGCGTTTGAGTCCCCGTAGCCGATCCTCATGGAAATCCTTCCTCCAGGTTCCGGAGCACCCCACTATTGCTGGAAATTCCTAACAAGATATCCTTTAGCCGTCCTGACTTGTCATACTCCCACACAGTGAAGCAGCACACGGGGGCAATGCACTCCCCTCGCCGCCATCTTCCCCCCCCAGTAACCTGTTCTTATAAATAGTTTTATATTTTGATATTTTAATTTTTAGTGAAAAGTGTGTTAAGTTTGGCAATTAGGCATTCCATGGTGGACTTAGTAATATTTGTTAAAATAATTGAATTCTATGACTATTTAAAAAAGAACACCATTTAATATTTTAAATACTTATATGGAGTCTTTGTCCTTAGATCAGAGGCCTAGCAGATTACTTATGTGGAGAGGCAGAAAGCTACATGATGGCCATTAATCCCAGAGGATTCTCGGGTTGGAAATCTCTAGTTTACCCAGAGTGCTGTAAACATGCCAAGCTGGGATTAAGTAGACCCTTCATGGCATCAAAAATACAAATTTAATATACTCAGTTTATATAAGACAGAAATCACTGATATTACTCTCAAATTGGAAAACTACTAAAGACTTCCTGTATTGAAATGAGAAAGATAAAACTGCATTGTCAAAGGCAGTCATGTGTTCAACATTTTAGTTTTCTTTGAGATACTTATTAAACAAATAATTTTTACCTACTTTTGGTATATGAAAAGGGGCCGGCTCTGCCTGAGTCCCAGCAGTAGCTCTGTTCAGGTGACTCTACTGACGGATGTCAGAGAAATAATGTTGATGCTGCATTGTCATGCTGCTTGTCATGATGAGGTCCATAGCCACAGAGTTTAAAGGAACCTGGAAATCATTCAAATATCATGTTAAATTGTCTTACATTGAGAATTTGGCCCATTTTCAAAAGATCTCAGGTAAGATTTTATAATCTGTTGGTAACTATTTCTAAGGTCAAAACTTCAGGAATTTTTTTGCCCTTAGGTCTAATTATTTCTCTTATTTAACCCCATCATTTTTGTGCTCTGTCCAGATGAAAGGTCAGGTTAACAACCATGTATTAATGTGTGTGTGTGTGTGTAAATATATTATATACTACCTGTTTTGTTATAGCAGGACCTGTAAGTACCATTGCCAGATTTAACAAATAAAAATATAAGACACCCAATTAAATGTGAATATTATTTCATTTTATGTATATATTGATTGATTGAGGTCCTGGGGATCGAACCTGTGGTCTTGTGAATACTAGGCAAGCACTCTACTCTCAAGCTCTAAATGTGAATTTTAGATAATTTTTTTAGCATATAAATATATATATTTTAGTATTTATATTCCTGGGCTCTACCCCACCCCAATTAAATCAGAAACTTTGGGCATGGGGTTTAAACACTGGCAATTTTAAAAGTTCTTCAGGTGTTTATCCAGGTTGAAAACTGTTATAGTGGATCAGGCCTCTGTCCTGTAGCATTAGCATCAGCAACACAAGGGATGTTGTAAGTGCAGAATTACAGGTTTACTCCAGAGTAAATCAGAAACTCTGGGAGTGGGACCCCATGTTCATTTTTTAAAATATACACTCTAGGTGATTTTGATGCATGCTGAAATATGAGAGCTACTAGTCCAGTGGGAAGGCAGTGATTACATGACCATATAAATATATAATAGCAAGCCTTGCTAAGGGCTGGCAATATTTAGCTAACGGGCTGTGGAAGGTGGGGCACAACATATCCAAGGGAGGAACAAAATGTGCAGATTTCTCAGCCTGGGAGAGGCTGGCTATGTTCTATGGGTTGAAGAAAACTTTGGAGTGGCTGGAATTGCAATCAAGAGGGAAAGAGATAAGGCCGGATAGGAGCCCACAGCCAGACCATCTGGTATATTATAGGTTTTATGTCTTTATCCTAAAGAAGGGAAAGACTTTGAAAGTTTTAAGCTGAGGAGTGACTTGACCAACTTTTCACTTTACAGAGGTCACTCTGGTGTCAGTGTAGTGAACAAACCAGAGCTCTGGAGTGGATGAAGAAAGACAGTTTTGTGGTTAAGGATTCTGGTATGCGTAAGAAGTCAGGTGCAGGCTGGCCTCAGCATTAAGAAGGAACTGTATGGAGAAGGGTGTTTTAGGCAAGTTTTTCATTGTTGTGACCAAAAGACCTGAGAAGAACACTTTGAGAGGAGGAAAAGTGTATTTGGTGCTCACAGTTTCAGAGGTCTCTGTCCACGAATGGCTAACTCCATTGCTCTGGGTCCAAGGTGAGGCAGAAATCATGGCAGAAGAGTATATCAGAGGAAAGTAGCTCACGGCAACAAGGAAGAAAGATGGGGGGGGGTGGGTGCGGAGAGGGAGAAAGAGCCCAAGCACGAGTGTGTGCCTCACCACAAACAAAATATAAACCAAAGCCATGCCCCCAGTGACCCACCTTCTGTAGTTGCACCTTACCTGCCTACAGTTACCACCCAGCTAATGCCTGTCAGGGGATTGATGCACTGCTAAGGTTAAGGCTCTCATGACCCAGTCATTTCAGCTCTAAACTTTCTTGAGTCACACATGAGCTTTGAGGGGGACAGCTAATAGCTAAATCATAATAAGAGGTAAGTGTTTGGACTGTTGAATCACGTAGACCTGCTGTGGATCCTGGTCCCATCTCCCCCTACTCCCACACTTAGTAGCTGTTCATGTCAGCTAAGTTGCTTTATCTCATTAAGCTTATTTCCCTCATCTATGAAATGGTGATGATAATGGAACCTGCTTCTTAAGATTTTGGATTGCCTTGAGGATTAAAGGAGATGATTTATATAAAAAGTCTTGAACACATAGCCGGGCACTATGGTGCACACCTCTAATCCCAGCGACTTCAGAGACTGAGGCAGGAGGATCACAAGTTCAAAGCCAACCTCAGCAACTTAGTGAGACTCTGTCTCTCAACAAAAAATGAAAAGATCTATGGATGTTGCTCAGTGGCAAAGCACCCCTGAGTCCAGTCCCCAGTACTATAAAGAAAAAAAAAAGTTTTGAATACATAGAAAATACTCAATAAAATTAACTTTCCCCAAATTAGAAACCATTGTGACTAAAAAAGCAGCCAGTTCTTTAGTCCAGGACTTGTATACACCCATGGGGGGCAAACAAAACCTTAATTCTAAAGTGTGATTAATCTGGGATATGTAGCTCAAGATGATTTGAGAGGACCTGGTTGAATTAAGTAACTATTATTTGTCAATTTTAGGGCATTAAATAAGGAAAATCATGAATGCATGATCATTTATAAGTGTGTTGCAAAGACATTTTCAAAGAACATAAAAGGTACTCATGTCATGTTGCCTCAGATTTTATCTAGCAAGACAAAAATCTAAGAATGAAATTGTTAGAAATTATTTAAGAAATTTGGGCTTTAAAACATTTTTTTTTTTTCTGGAGTGACTTTGAGAGCTATGAGAAGGTACTTTTTACTGGAATTAGAATGTGTTTTAATTAGCTTAAGTTGCACTTAGCCTTCCTGTTACTGTGAATACAATGTCAATGCTTCCATGGTCCAAAGAGGCTTCTGAACATGAGTAGAACCTGCTGATGATAATCTGACTTCTATAATCAAGTATTCAGGTAATTTTATATGGATGAATAGATAGGTAAAACCTTTTTTACCTTCCAGTAATATCCAAATGATTTCATCTGTATTTATGTGATAGTAGTAAATAATAAAAAAAATTAATAATATGCCTGACTTGATGACAGTTAAATTTCATAAGTAATGTTTTCAATGGTAAGCAGGAGGTAAAACTGTCCTTTTAGATAAAATGACCACTTTTGGAAAAAATTATAACTTTCTGGCATTTGATTTAGGTTTAATACATTCTTTACAATTTAAAAAACAAATAAGATTTTATTTGTTGGGGCACAGGTAGGAAAGTAGAGGCAACTTATAGAAGATAAAATTTAAAAGATTTGCTGCTTTTGGTAGTTTAGTGATTCTGTTAGGATCAGCCTGAAGCGGTTTTCTTTGATGTAGAACAAAAGAGTTATTGAATACATACTCTATCATTAGTCTCTGACAGTTTTGATGGAAAGGTAAGCAAACATGGTTTGCTTGGCATTTTCCCAACATAACATAGGATTAGTGTGTGATATGTTTAACTAGCCATGACAAATAATAAGAAAAGCATATAGTCCAATAGGCATTTCTGAAAGTTTTTTTTTCTTCTAGAGTTAATTTTAATTGTATTAAATACACCTACTCTCCTTTGAATATCAAATGTGTGTATGACTGGCCAAAATAAGACCATGGTTATTCTTGAGATACTGTTGTAGAAATGTTAATCCCACTAAGGCCTTTTATGAAAAACCAGAATTCTTTAAGTAAAATGCATGCCTCACTGACCAAAAATAGACACATGCCTAATAGCCAGAAATACATTTAAACAATAGCTATGCCCAGGATGACTGTACACCCAGCAATGCCTGATTTGAAATACCTCATTTTGCTTGTCAATATAAGAAAACATGCTGCCCTGGGGAAGTGTGATGTTTAATTATGGATATCTCTTTG
>NW_026000142.1:26274846-26287229 GCF_001458135.2 Marmota marmota marmota
TGGGGGGTGATGCTTTCCCTCTTGTCTTTGGCTTTGAATTCCAGCTCAATCATGTAAATCTTCAAGGCCTATTGTGGCGGTTCAATGAAGGGATATTTGAATATCCTTTCATGAAAATTGTTGCCTTACAAGGCAGAAACGCATTTTACTCAATATTTAATACTCTGGCTTTAAAACTTCAGAATCAAGTTTGCAGATCTGATGCATAGCTGCCATACTTCGAATTGTTAAACCCTGTATAAATTAAACATATGTACTTTCCAGTTCCTAATATTGTTCAGCTAATACAGCATTCAGTAGAGCAGTTTTTCACTTAAATTTTTGTAGTTTTGTTTATTTTTTCAATACTCATGTTATAAAATTCTTTAAGATGGCAAGATTTGGGGCTGGGGTTGTGGCTCAGTAGTAGAGTGCTTGCCTAGCATGGGTGAGACACTGGGTTCAATCCTCAGCACCACATAAAAATAAATAAATAAAATAAAGGCATTGTGTCTAAAAAATGGCAATATTTGATGAAATCATAGTTTAGGGAGAAAATCTAGTGAACATATCCAGCAGATTTCTTTGCATTAAGACTAAATAGAGCAGGCCATGGTGGCACATGCTAGTAATCCCAGTGATTTGGGAGACTATGGCACGAGAATCACAAGTTCAATGCCAGCCTAGGCAATTTAGCAAGGCTCTGTCTCAAAATTAAAAATAAAAGGGCTGTGGATGTGGCTCAGTGTCAAAGCACACCACGTCAAATCCCCAGTACCTCCACCCCACAAAATAAAAAAATAAAAATAAAAAACCCTGAGTAGAACCTATTACAACTCTGCTAATTGTCATTAGGAAACCCCCAAACCCCATACTCCCCTGACACTAGCTATAATTCAGTCAGTTCAATCTAAATATTCTGCAACTATGGAACATAACATGTTATGGATGCAGGCACACATTTAGGGCCTAATATCTGAAAAAAAATGAGGCAAACACTAGCAATGTCATTGAGCAAAGTCCCTTATGGTAGTGGTATTTATTTACTAGTCTAAATTAAGCTAATCAGAATTATCTGGTTAAATTTATTTCCTCTGTTTAGGAAGAAATGCAAAATAAATGCAATTTAAACATACTTGTATAATTCAAAGGCATGATCTTTTATTGCTTATGATAAATGATCTATAATTAATAAGAAGACTCTAGGTTAAATAAATTACACTAGTCAGTGGTACAAGGAGCAGAACTGATGAGATGATATCACCATTAATTTTTTCTATTTACTAGATATTAACCTAAATTTGATCTTTATACATTCCATTTGGTTATGCTAGCATTACCAATATTATTAGTATTTGACATATTGCAAAGCACTAAGGGATATTTTCTACCTCCTAAATAATGAATTTGTAAAGAATCACTTACTAGAATAGTGGGCATGATATAAAGTAGTTGAAGCAATCAATCAACAAATTGCTCAGGCAGATGTGCAGGAGCCAAGGTGGATGAGTGAGTCAAGAGATGCAGTTCAGTATAATGGCTCATTACATGACTGAGTGAGTTGGGCAGCTCAGGTTCCATCCCTGACCCTCTTTCTTGCTAACATGGGCAACATATTTACCTCCCCCAAGCCTCAGTGTCTACAACTGAAAAATTAGGATAACTTTAGGGCCCAGTTCACAAAATTGTTGGATGGATTAAATAAGATTATTCCTCAAGGAACTAGAATATATTATATGCTCACAAGCAGTATTATTTAAAGACTTTCAGAAGTGAGAATTCTTTCTTTGAAAGGGCAATAGAGGCGGACTCTAATTCGAGCTGGGTGAGCCTTCAACTTCTTACCCGTTTAGTTTAAAGCCAGAGTGGCCCTCTGGCAGAGGCTGGCTCAGCCCCTGCCCCTAGTGGACAATAAAGGAAGTGAAGTTTGGGGAGGGCCAGTGGTATATGTAAATATGAGGACTAACACCAGGTGTTCTGGCATCATTTCCCGTTCTCAGATGTTTTTTAAAAATATAATTCACATATTATAAATCTTACGATTTTAAAGCATGCATTTCATTGATTTTTAATACGTTCACAGGATTATATAACCAATACCATTACCTAATCCAATAACTAATACCATTACCTAATGTTTTTATAGCCTCTAGAAGAAGCATGTTCCCGTTAGCAGGCCCTCCCTATTCTTTTCACCCCTAACCCTTGGCCACTACTCTACTTTCTATGTCTATGGATTTGCCTATTTGGAACATTTCATTTAAATCGAATTACACAATATGTGATATTTTCGGCCTGGCTTTTTTTCCTTAGCATAAATAGTATTTTCAAAGTTCTCATAGTAGCACAAATCAGTACTTCATGTATTTTTATAGATGAATAGCATTCCATTGTATGGATATACTTCATTTTATCTAGTGAGTGAGTATTTGGTGGTTACCAGATTCTTAAAAAGAGAGTAGTGTAAATTGGAAAAAAAAAAAAAAAGATCTTACTTATAGTAAGATCATCATATTCCTTAAATACTTACCAATGGCTCCGAAACCTCTGAGGGAGATTAATTGCCTGTTTAATGGCTCTGACCTGAAAATGGTTAAACTTAGAAATTAACATGAATTTCTGTCTTTAAGTTTGAGGATATTTCTGAATCTATACATGGACATATGTGTGTACGCATCAATACATGAATTTTAAACTGTACAAACATAAGTAAATCTCATCCTCAAAGATCCTGAGGAAACGCATCATCCTGGAAACCACTTTGCTCCTTTCTCTCCTGGAGGTGGCAAGCACCAGTGCTTTCAGATACATCATTGATTGTCTTCAGTAGGATCAAGAAAAGAACTTCAAGAGATTGTTCAGTCCAGCTTAATGATACATCATAGTTAAGTTTCTATAAATGACAGCTCTACAGTTCCTTGGGAAAATATTCTAAGATAAAAATCAAGAGAGATTTCTTTATATTAAAGTGCAATTCCTTGCTTTAATTTCAGTACCTCTCTTAAAAATTTCTAGTTCAGTTGAAAATGGTAAATGTTTGTTTAAAAATAAGTCATTTGTTTCCTTACCAAAAAAAAAAAATGTTTTACATAAGATTTGTCAATTTCTTTGCTCCTTAATAATTTACTTGCCAATTTTCTCTGGACACTCCACCAGAAAGAGGAATTTAGCCCTGATAACAAATGTACCCAGAATCCATTAAAGGTACTTTAAAAATACATTTCTAAGAAAGAGCAATTCTTCTAGTTCCTTTCTCTTCCTTATTCCTGCTCAAATGAATGTGCTCAGATTCATAGTAACTGATTATTCATAAAAAGGAATGTCAGGAAATGCACATTTGTTACAGCATATTCTCATAGAAGTTGCTACTATGCTTTACAACTTAGGATTTTTGAAAATGTTTTAATTTGGCCTGTTAGTATTAAATTTGTATTTGTGTAGAGTGTCTTCTGTTGGCAAAGTGCAACCTTATTTTTGTTGTTAAGAAGCCATTTGCCCTGACAACTGAGCTGATGACAAAGGACAGCGCAGTAGGTCATTACACAGGCACTTTCTCACCTGCCAAAATTTTAAAGCAGAATTCTGGGAAATACATTTTAGTAAATGCAGTCTTAGCCCTCATTAGATGAAAGTTGAACCGAGAATACTTTTCATTCTCTTTCTCAAATAATAATTTTAAGGAACTCTGAGGAATCGGGCCTCTTGGCTGATAAACAATGCCGATTTTTCTACCCTCTCCTCCAGAGTGTTGCAGACTGTCCATGTTAACAGGAGATAGGATCCAAATACACGCTGCAGGGAATAAACTTCAAAGGTTGACTCTGACCTAGCAGTCATTTTACTTGTAATGTAGTTTACTCTTGAGGTTTCCCAGTTCTATTTTTTTTTTGTTTCCAGATAATGATAAATGAGTTTATGTTCCATGTTCACAGTAATTAATTTATAAATACTCTGGAATAAATTTGGCTGCTTCTTTCCTGGCAGTTAATTCTAAGAAACACTTAAAACATTTTTATAATATTATCAATTCCTACAGATAATTCTGATAATTATCTTCAGAAGAAAAAGTATAAAAGCAGTGAAAGTAAATTCTTGGCATCTTCCAGGAAATAGTTCTGGATGTGACAGATGCATTTGAAAATAGACGTAGGAGTGCCACCAGGCGCTTCACCAAACATGGGTTCTGTTTCTGCTCTTGTCTTCTGTTTTGCAGTTGGTGTTCAACCCTCTGCTCAGTTTTGCATTTAGCCTAATAGACATGTAGGCTGTTTTCTGAGGAGAGCACACAGCTAAATTATTGTTTTCAGGGCTTTGAGTGTCTGAATGGAAAGATACTTGTTTGTGTGGGAGTTGCCATTTTGGAAAACAGAATAGCAGAAATTGTTAATATTTTGCTAAAAGTTCAGATGGAGCTCTCCTCCTGCTTTCCTTCCTACATGTTTTCATACATCAGAACCATGTTGTTGCTATTATCCAGTTAATTATGTTATTTCTGGTTCTCTTTCAGAAAAGTTCCTCTCTACATGAACTCTAGCAAATAGCAAATTAAAAGTAAAATAAATGTAGCTATCAGAGATCATATTCTGGAAAGATATTTTGTTTATCTCCCTTTTTGGTAAAATAATTACTTCATTTTCAAAAGAACTTTTTTAACCTAACTTTGAACGTATGTTATCTGATAGCATTTCTGGCAGTAATAACAAAAATGGAGAAAAATCTGTTACTAATAGAGAAGAGATCATTTGGGGTTTGGCTTTCTGTTTCTAAAGAATGGGATGAGTGACCAGCTTTAGGATAATTATGAGGCTCTTGAAGGTTATTCCTAGCCTGACCCTGTTTTCCTCTTTCTTCTTCTTCTTGTCCCCTTCTCAACAAGGAGCTGAGATCAATCACATCTTCATAATTTGAAAATTATGTTGATGCCCAATAATAGAGAAATGAGTAAATAAATTTGAGTACTGAGGGGAAATAGTAGTATGCTGCCATTAAAATTTTATTTTTGAGTACGATTTTAATGGCCTGATAAAATTATTACAGTATAATCGAAACAAGGATACAAATATACAGCATTCCCAACACATATAAATGGTAAATGTTTATGGAGATGGAAATACTAATTGTGCTGATTTGTTCATTAGACATTGTATATATGCTTCAAATCATTATATCATGCCTCATAAATACGTACAAATAGTGTGTGTCAATGGAAAATTAAAAAGATATACACACACAGTTTAGGAATTCATCTTGTTTCCACAAGTACTTGGAAACCCACCTCTGCACTCACAAAACAAACTCTAGAAACTTGTTATTTAATATGATCAAAACTCATATTGAATCATTTAAAATAAATTGGTTAGACAGACTTGTTTATTTTCTGTGAATAATTAAAGAACACTTTAATGAGTTTGTTAAAAAAGAATCAATCTAACGAGGAGGGAGTGACGAGAGCAGGGGTGATTGGTAGTGCTTGTGTGGGTTTTGATATTAAATAGTATGGTTAGTTAATAAATTGGCTAGTTTTCAGATGTCAGCTGAGGAAGATTCTTTAATATCCACTGGATATTATGATTTCCACTGGAGTTTTGTTTTGTTTATATAAACCATGGTCCCAGTTTTGATTTCCTTAAAATGGGGCAAGAACATAAACAGACTTGTGAAGCAGTCCAAATATAGGGTTTTAAATATTTATGATTTTATTTTGCAGTCTTCAACAGGTCCCTTTTCCATTAGGATTTAAGGACAACAGTTCCTTAGTTTCTTTAGTGTTTTCTAAACTTTCAAATTAGTTTGTATATAACAACACTACTTTCTTTTTTTGTTTTGTTGTTTGTTTTCATTGGTGTATTATAATTATACATAATAGTGAGATTCATTGTGCCATGTTGATACATGCATATAACATAATTTGATCAGTTACTGTTATTTCAGTTAGTGTAATATATATATGGTATGTCCATTATACATATACACATATGTATAATGGACATACCATAATTCAGTAGATTTGGTAGATTTCATTCCTCAGTATTTCCCAATGTTCTCCCCTTCTCCTGCCCTCTCAATTGCCTTTCTCCACTCTTTTGATCCTTCTATTTTAGTGATATCCCTTCCTCCTTTTAAATCCTTCTCTCTCTCTCTAACTTCCACATAAGAGAGAAAAACATTTGCTCCTTGACTTTCTGAGTCTATCTTATTTCACTTAGCATGATAATCTCCAGTTCTATCCATTTACCTGCATATGATGTAATTTTATTCTTTATAATAGCTGAGTAGAACTCATTGTGTAGATAAACCACATTTTCTTAACCCATTCCTCTGTTGACACAATTCTCTTTCTTAGAAGATTCATTTTTCATCAGTGTACAGAACATTTAATGCAGTTCTGTTAGGACAGTTGTAGGTTCAGAGGAAATAAATGGATTTTGGAACACACACCTCAGAAGCACACATCTAAGGAACACCAAATAAGCATGGTCATGGAGCCACAAATATTGTACACAAAAGCAGTGGCACCTACTGCCCTATGTGCAAGGCTGATATGACCAAGTGAATTGATGAAAGAAGTGCTCTGCCATACTTGTATTTGCAAGGTTTAATGTTTTGTGTAGGTACTCATCTAATGAACTGGTGCTATTTATTTAAAGTAACTTTAGGCATAGGGACTTGATTGAAATAATATCAATGTACTTTTGATATTTTATTATGAAAATTTTCAAAAATATAAAAATTTTAGGCAGGGTCTAATATATATATATACATACATATATTGTATATAAGTGGTACATACCATTGTATATATAAATATATATACCATTGTGTATAAATTGTAGGATACATGAGTTGAGATTTAATGAGTGTACACACCTGAGTCACCCAAACTCTTATCAAAATATTGACTATTACCATAACCCCAGAAAATTCCTTCATTCCTCTTATCCATCAACTCCCCCTGACTTCCCAGAGGCAATTGCTATTTTGGTTTAATTCCACCATAGACTCATTTTGCCTGTTCTAGAACTCTGTATAAATTAACCATTCAGTATGGTTCTTTTCTTGTCTGGTTTTTTTCATTCAGTATAATTTTTTTTTTATATTCATCCACATTGTGTGTAACAATAGTCTGTTCTTTTTTATTGTTGAATAGTATTCCTTTGACTTTCTATTTTCTTATCCTTGGGCATCCCTTCCCCTCTGTCCCCTTTGTCCAATCCAAAGTTCCTCCACTCATCCCATGATTATCATGCATACAGCTGCTAGGAATGTTCTCGTATAATTTTTTGTGAATGTTTTCATTTTTTATGGGTAAATGATTAGTAGTGGTGTTGTTAGGTTTTGTCCTTTAAGAAACTAACAGACTTCTTTCTAAAATACTTGTACTTTTTTTATGCTCTTGCCAAAAGTATTAGAGTTGCAATTGCTCTGCATTTTCAACATTTGGTATTGTCAGTATTTTAAATTTTAGTCATTTTGGTGGATGTGTGATAGTATCTTAGTGTGGTTTTAATTTGAATTTTCTAGCTTACTAAAGATGTGAAGAAGTTTTTTATTTTATTTTATTCATTCATTCATTCATTCATTCATTCATTCATCCATCCATCCCATCTTGGGTAGGGGTTGAACCCAGGGGTGTTTAACCACTGAGCCACATCCCCAACCCCTTTTATGTTTTATTTCGAGACAGGGTCTCACTAAGTTGCTGAGCCTGGCCTTGAACTTTTGATGCTCCTGTTTCAGCCTCCTGAGTGACTAGATTACAAGCATGTGCCACCATGCCCCGCATGCACTTTTTCATGTGCTTATTGGCTACTTTTGTCAAGTATCTGTTCATATCTTGTACTTATTTTTTAAAATTGAAAGATTTTTAAATTATTGAGTTATAATAAATTTGTGTGTGTGTGTATGTGTGTGTTTTTTGTGTGTGTATGTTGTTTTTTGCAGTGCAGGGAATTGAACCCAAGGTCTCACACATGCTAGGCTTGGCTGCACCACTGAGCTACATGCCCAGCCCAAGTTATAGTAATTACTTTTATTAAATTTTTATTTGTTCTAACCAGTTATATATGATTGCAGAATACTCTTTGGTGCATTTTACACAAATGGAGTACAATTTTTCACTCCTCTGGTTGTACATGAAGGAGTAGGGTCACACTATTCATGCAATTCTACATGTACCTAGGGTAATGATGTTCGTCACATTCCACTAGCTTTCCTATCCCCATGCCCCCTCCCTTCCCCTCTCTCCCCTTTGCCCAATTCAAAGTTCCTCCACTCACCCCATGCCCCCCCATTATGGGTTAGCACTAAGTTATAGTAATTTTAATATAGCCTGAGTACAGTACTTAATCAGACATATATTTTGTGAATATATTTCCCATTCATGGCTTTCCTATCCTTTTTCTCAATGGTATCTTACAACAATTGAAAACTTTTATATTTTGATTAGTTCTAATTTATTGATCTTTTTTGGTCATGGCTGTCTGTGTCAAGTCTGGGAAGCCATTACCTGTCTTAATGCAGGTAATTTTAATTTTTAACATATGCTCCAGGTGATGGATTCTAACTATTGAAAGGTAGTTATTTTTCAATTATCACAAACTATGGGCAAGTGGAAAGCATATACTGTATTTCATATACATTGTTTGTAAAAGTTCTCAATGCTTAAGCATTGCCTGCCTCTGTAAAAGTGCAAAAATCAAGACCCTTGTCATTCTGTGGCATCATGTTTATATGTAAAAGTTTTTCATTTTGCATGTGTAAACTTCTAATGTTAATGTGCCACTTTATAACTGGCTAAATTGCTTCAGACCCCTGGATTACTCAGTGATAAGCCAAATGGGCTTCAGGACACTCCCTTCACACCAGAGCCACATGCCAGAAAGCAAACAGATGGTAAACTAGGCAGAAATGATCCTCAGCATTCTCATTAGAGCAGTTGGGGAAATTTTAATGGGCCCCCATTTGCCTCGTGCTATATCTAATACCCTTTGAACTGCCACTTTTTTTTTTCCTGTTACAAGTCAACAGCCGCCATGTATATTTTAATAAGGATTATCAAACACAATTTGCCCAGAAGATGTATAGCCCTCTAATGCTAATTAGCCAAGTTTAAATAATCACTGAGTTGTGGGATAATTGGAAAGAAACACTGTTTTTCTTGCCAGTGCATAATTACTAATTAACAGGAAGATAAAATATCCGTGTAGCAGTCATATCTAGAAGAATCTGTTAACAGTTAATTAACTGATGAGCTTGTGCCAAGTTGACGTTGGTCAACAAAGTTTACAAATGAAGTTATTCTGTCAACTAAATACATCGATAGATACACTATGTAAAGTTTACATTATTGAACCAGAGCAGAGCACAGGCAGGGGAAGCCTGCATGACTTTGGCTTAGCATTCCTGTGCTTATAACCCACAGCCTACGGTCATTACATTAAAGAAATACTATTTCTTTGTGCTTAAAAACACCAACTGCTGGTTGACACTCTGCTACTTACACCCAAGATTTGAGGCTTTATTCAATTGCTTTTCTCTTGATCCTAATAATTACATGGGATTTCTTACCCTTAAACTTTCCTCATGAAATTGGGCCACCACCTCCTCTGTGTTTTTCTGTTGTTTAGAATTAGAACTTAAATACATCACATGGGTGGCTGGAGATTCAAAAAGAAGAAAATAAAAACTTGACTGCCAATTTTCTTTTTGTTAATGTAGGAATTACTATTATGTTATTCTTCAAAATTATTTAAAAAATACATATATTAAACCATTTTAAAGTTGACATTTTAACTAGAATAGTCTATTTTTAATAATTTTTTTTTTCATTTAGACTGAGTGAATGGGTACTGTCAAACATTTAATATACACTGACAGTTCAAGTGTTTCAAAATTGTATTTGTTTAGGGAATCTCTAGTCACCAGACAAAAACTAAAATTTTATTTCTTTATGAATGCATGCTTTTTTTGTGTGTAATATGGTGATTTATCCCAAGGGCTCTCTACCACTGTGCTACATCCCTAGTCCTTTTTAAAAATTTTATCTTGAAACAGGTTCTGGCTATCTTGCTGAGGCTGGTTTTGAACTTGTGATCCTCCTGCCTCAGTCTTCAGAATCACTGTAATTATAGGCACTGTGTTTCAGTGCATATATTTCATAAGAACTTTGGTTTGTGTACAAAACCTTTATTGAAGTGAAGAATAGACTGTAGGTCAAAAAGCCTTAAAGAGTTTATAAGTTTTATAAATAATAAAATGCTGAATTATTCAAAGATAGGAAGGTGGTAGATAGAACACTTGTTAAAACTATAGTTTTACAGATTTTATTGGAAATGAGGAAAATTGTTTTTTCATTTTTTTTCCCTTTTTTGGTACTGGAGATTGAATCCAGGGGTCATTAACCACTGAGATATATCCCTAGCCCCTTTTTTAAATTTTGAGACAAGGTCTCACTAAATTGCTTAGAGCTTTACTAAGCGACTGAGGCTGACTTTGAACTTGGGATCTTCCTGCTTCAGCCTCCTGAGTTGCTGGGATTACAGGTGTGTGCCACTGCAGCGGGCTGCTCGTTTCTTTTTAAATAAATGAAGCTACATAAGGAAAACTTTGTAGCTGGAATATTTTAATCATTGCACACATACATTTAACACCATGAACATTGTGAAAGAGTTATCAAAGTAGGGGCTTTAGTAAATTATGATTTATTCCCTTATATTCAGTTCCCAGCTCTATCTGAGAGCAGTCTCTCTTCAAAGGATGATGGAAGGAGAACCATGTTGTGTAATTGTTTTATTCAGGTTGTGAGTCTGTTTTTCTGATGATAGGGAATCACTTGACCAATTGACTGATCCGTTATACATTCCTCTATATTACTGATCCTTGGTCTTTGGGGAATGCGCACTATTAACGGAACAATGGTTAATGTTTAAACATGTCATGACAAAGATAAGTATTGTTTCATGAACTTTTTGTTTATATGAGTGTATATTTGTGTGTTCTGCTTGCAAGGCAAACAGTGCTTTGCCTTGCAGCATTACAAGCCCTCACCTTATCCAGGGCTTTCCACTGCTTCATGGCTTCCTACATGTGTGCATTTATGTTCTGCTATCCCTACACATTATGTCTTAGTCATGTAAGGTTTAGCATTTGTAGTTTCAGTGACTAGCAGCCCTCCTCAGAGCACAAGGCCATGCATCAACTGTTATCTGGCTGAAGCACAAATTGGAAGTGTGCACGTTTCAAGATTCAGTTGAGTGGCCCCTCAGTGTTTGTTTTTCAATGCAGTGTTTTGCATTACTCTAGTTGCTCTTGTGCAGTAAGGAAGTCACAAGAACGTTATTTCTTTGTGAAAATTGGCCTACAGAGGAGGCCAGCTGGAGATGCACATGAAAAGGCAGAGTCTTAGCCTGGATACTCACATTTCTGGTCTTCCAACCTTGTCAGCCCCACTTCAGGGCTCTGCAGTGTTTAGGAATTCTGGGGGCCTTGCTCTCCTCAGCTGAGTGTTGACATCCCTGTTTTCTGTCTCACAAGAAGTCACCTTGGCACACAGCTGTGGGATGCAGAAAAGGAAACTTTTAATTTATCTCTCTTCTTCCTATGCAGCATCTTCTCTTCTGCTCATGGGCATGGGCTATATACACTGCGTTCCTTCTAGTCTCCCTTTAAGACCCTTTCTACATGGTCAATCACAGAAACCCTGTATCTTCTCTTTCAAAATTCCTATATTGGACTCAGAACTAAAGACACTTTTGGTCAAGCCATCGGCTTTCCTGTTAAATATCTAAATATAGATAAATGGCTGACCACAGACATATTCTAAAATATATCATTTCCTACTGTAATTTCAGAAGGATGGTGTAAGTACATACTAGAAGAGACGGTATTATGCCAAGAAGACCTAGTAATTTCAGTTTTAAACTAGATATTACCCAATTTGTTTGCTGGCGCAGGAAAATAAAATGAATTTCAGTCTTGAAGAGCCATCATTAGAGATTTGTTGAACTGGAATAATTAAAAAAAAAAACTAAGTATATCATGTAGCCTAAATTTTGAAAGAATGGTTTGGTCCCAGAAATTTTAAAAATTCAAATCTTAAATTACCTTATGAATAATTTAAACATAATACAGTCTTTATGTTTGATAAATGATTATCTCTGAGATGGACACATTGACATTCCTCCCCAGGGTCTGGACATGAGACTAGTCCCTAGGGAAAAGGAGGGGTCAGGTGAAGTAGGGACTCTGGTCACCAGCTAGAGGAGGGATATTTCACAGCCAATGGAAGGATCCCACCAGGCTGTGAGGAGAACGGTGACTTTTCTTTGGACTCCTTACTCATCCTTTTATTTTCTTCCATCTCCCAATTCTTTTTTTTTTTTTTTTTTTTTTTTTTTTTTTTTTTT
>NW_026000142.1:26287254-26296183 GCF_001458135.2 Marmota marmota marmota
CCCAATTTTTTTTTTTTTTTTTTTTTTTTTTTTGCTTTTCTTTCTTCCTTTTCAAATTTTGCTTTTAAGCCTCTTTTCATTGTGTTTGATGATTTTTCTTACCCTCTGCTTCTAGAGAGGCACTCATTTCAATTCTCTATTTCTTTTTATCCTCCAGTCCTGTGTTTCTCTTCCCCATTTTCCCTGTCCTCACTCTTACTCCTGTGTCTTCAGCATACCTTTCCTGTTGGTCTAAGCTCACTTTCTATTCTTGTCTCCTCCTTCCCCCAATGTAAGCAGCACGTACCCATGTGGATTATGCAGAGCAATAATCCTTAAGTTTCTAGTGTATTCAGGTAGGAGAGCGGGCCTATGTTGACAGCACACCAGGACACAGCAGATGTACAAAGACCTGTTGAGAGGTGATCAGAGAAATGACAGCTCTGGGTGAAAAGTCTAAAATCATGAGGCCTGTCAGGTGATTGGTCCTCATGTGGAAAGAAGTATATCTTAAAATTAAAAGTATATTACAAGAGTACTCTTAACGTATGTTTTAAATAATTGAATAAGGTTTATGCCCCATTCATAATTTTTCTCTTAAATACGTAAGATCTATTATGAATGCCAAAATACAAAATGCTACAAATGTCTTAGTCCTTTACAATTTTAAACTAAGGACTTCAAAACAAACCTGAGAAGAAATTGGTTGTGATCTTATGATGAGTTACCCTAATTGTCTTATGTGAATCTGGAAATGGGATCTATCTTCCCATGACTATGGAGAGAACTGGATGAAAGCATAGAGGCAAAGATACCTGGTGAATAATGCGCACTCTCACTAAGTGTTTTCCCTTTGCCTTTTCACCCTTTAAATCTATTTATAGGTGCTGTTGTGTATACATGCAGAATTTAAATGTCTTGAAACAATAGAATTTGTTTCCTCACTTGTGTATCCATCCATCCTGGGGTTTCTGGTCTGCCTGAGGCTTTGCTCCACATAGTCATTCAGTCACTGCCTGACTGACAGAGGTTCTGCTATCTTCACAAGTTTTCTTTTTTCTTTTTCTTTTTTTTTTTTATTATTTCTTACATTCAACATATCTTCACAAGTTTTCTATGGTCACTTTAGGTGACAATTTCCAGCTGTTGGAAGAGGGAGGGCAAAGTTTAAAAGGTGCAATTACTTCCTAATTGTCTTGGTCCAGAAACAATACATCAGGTTTTGCCTGGAGATACTGAGAGGTGATGGGAATGCTTGCTAGAAAATAAAGTTTTAAATGGGAGAAGGGCTTCTCAGCAATCATCTGTTCTCTTCCAGGAGATCAGAGATCCATTCTCCTTCTCACCAGTTGTCCCAGAACACTATATTCTCTCCTTTTCTCCTTCATTCTTTTTCCCTGAATTTAAGAAAAATGTCAAGAGTACTGGAGAGACGTATCTAGAATACAGTGGACAATCCTGGGTAATCCGGGGAATAGCACTTAACAAGAGAAATAAAGAAAGAGCTCAGTGTGGCTATAAAGGCAGCAAGATATCTGCTGAATAAATAAATATTGAATAAATACTAAGGTGGAATAGGGTGGTAAGAATTGGATGAATAGGAACATTTGGTCAAAGCTAGGATGGGGGGAACTAACTAACTAACTGCATAGGTGAAACAGTTCCAGGAAGTAAAAGGTTCAGTGTGACTTTGGAAGTGTTGCTGAAGAGTAGAGTAGAAGCAACTGGCATGACTTTGGTAAAAAGATAGGAGTAAGAGCCATAGGAGGAGAGCCACCCATCTGAGCATTGAACACAGTCATGGTTATAGCAGGGGTTGTGCCAGACAAATATTAAGCCTGATGCAAAGTTCTTGAAGATGGGTCTCTGCCTCCCTGGCAATATTAATTACCACAGACAGCAGATATGGTCATCAACATTCTAACCAGGATAGTTGTATGGTAGGCACAATTTACAAACCAGTGTCATGCATACAGTCCCACTTAATGTCAGCCTTGAAGTGTCTAAGCTGAACACACTGTTGTTTTTAAGATAAGACAGAATTTTTCCTAACATAGGCAAAATGATTGAGGGAGACGTTTTAGAGGTAATGAAAGATAATCCAGTTAGAAATTAGCTTTAATTTCCTCTCTAGCAAATAAGGACTTTGATGGCCTTCTATATTCCATTTCTGCTTCCCATTTTGATTCGGAGAAAGGGTCACAGCATATTACATATTGCTTGATTCTCCATATAGGGAGTTTGATTGCTGAAATGCCACGGTGTGAATCCTAAGACAGCATTTCTTAGACACATTTTGCTAGAGCTGCGGTGAGAGGAACTGACAGCCTTGCTTCACTAGGAAGAAACCCTTTCTCAAATAGTTCTAAGTATAAGCAGATCTGAGACACTGGTATGCTATGGTATCCATGGTGAATACATAACAGATGTGGGAGGGGAGTCTAGAGGCACATGGCCAGTAGATTGCAATACTATTGCTACAGGTGCCACAAGAAGGACTGAAGTGAGGTCAAGAAAACATATGAGAGGAGTTCATTAACAAAAAGCCACTTAAAAGAACTGACTTAGTGGTAACTGGCCAGAATGCAGAGAAGGCCTACTCTGAGTGCCAACTCAGTCAGTACTGGGACAGACACGTTTTCCGCTGGCACAGACTCTGCCTTGGGTTCCTCAAATGGAGGAGTCTGGGAAGATGTTTCTAGTGCTGGGCTTTTAGACAAGGATTTTACAGTTGGTGCTTAAAATAGTTCCTGATTCATCTATAAAATGGAAGTATTTGAGTCTTTTAGGTAATAATTATCTAATAGGTTTTCTTCAATAGAAAATCTGCCTGTTCCACAGAACCTTTCCTCATCTTTATAATGTCATCCTCACTTGTGCCTGCCATCCCTTCTCTCTGAATCTTTTTCTCTCTCAGGTGGAAAAAAATAACAAAATCCCTGAAAGGATGTAGTACTTTGGGAGGGACCTCCATCTCCATCTAAGCCTGGTCTTATCAGAAAAAAGCAAAGGTTCTTCTTCTTTAGCCTTCTACCAGCCTTTCCTCATTAAACTCTTTTGATTCTCAGAAGCACACAATTTTATATGGCTTTTCACACTTTCTGCGAGTTGTGCACTTTAGCTCACAAGTTACACATTAATTCATGGAAGCACTCTCAAAAGAGAAATCAGGGTGTCATGCCCTTGGTGGGTGAAATTGTCCCCCTTGCTACCAACATTCCCAGGTAGCTGAAGAGTTGTTGGCAAAGCTCATCACCTGCTAAAGGTGTGAAATAGAAAAGCAAGAGTGTTTCACGTGCATGACATGAAGTATAGATTGTTTTCATCTTCTAAAGAGTCTGAGATCTTTGTGCCTAGGATAGTTAAAGGATGGTGTAAACTATCTGTCTGTCCTGACACTATCACTCTTGATAAGTATAAGTTTGTATAATTGCCTGTTTCAGCCTCTGTGTTTTCTCTCTTGTCAGAAACAGAGCTGGATGATAAGAGGTCAGAAAAGGGGGCTATGACTCATGAGTCTTTGACATGCTGAGGTCATGGCTTGGGGTCGGTGGCCAGAGGGCTAAATGGGATTGCCTGGACACTCCCAGGATCTGAGAAAGCAGAAAGCTGGGATGATAAGGATGGGTCAGTAGGAGTCACGCAGAGATGCTGGAACCCGGGAGCAGAGCTTCCGCTGTGCAGGGCAACATTCATTTTGTGCTTTACACAGAGCTTGTTCCTGAATGGGTCTAGAGTCTGGCTCCTGGTGCTTTCCAGGTTTTGTGCTTTTAGTGCAGGATTGTGTCTGCCAGGAGGAAAGGCCTATGGATTATCAGGATGTGGGGTAATGGAACTTCACCAATCCAGAGAGGGATGGTTCTACAGAGGCCAAGAATAGGCTAGTAGTGGCTCCAACAGGACATCTTCTTTACTTTGAGGCTCTTTATACTGAAGCTGTTTCTTTAACAAGATGCTAAACAAATGGTCATTAGAAACCTTGTTAAATGGTTAGATGGGATTAGCAAATGCAGAGATTGTTATAAGTATACTAACATTAAGGAAATGTAAATACAAGGCAGTTCCCAAAATGTGGGAAAAGGCTAATGTCTGCTGAGATAGGGGGAGCAATAACAATTCCTATTGATTCCCCTCTGCATCTGTCTATACCTTCACTCCATAAGCATTTACTCAGTTCCAGGTTCTCATGTTATTTTTTTTCCTTATATGAGCTAGTGTTGGAGAGCACAAATCTAGTTGTTAGCTTGGGAAATCAGGAAATTTTATTTAAGGGAAAGAAGGTTTATATGATTTGGGGAAAGACCAGAAAGTGAGTTTAGAACTCTCATAATGTCCTGGGATATCTGGAAACAATAGAGAATCTCTATAGGGCAAGATGATACCTTGAATATTCTAGCTGTCTGGGGATAGTTACTGTTTTTCCACTAATTTCTGGCAACAGCATAGTTGATCCATGCCTCTGAGTTTTCCCTGGAACTCTCTGGGCTAGTTATTTTACTATATTATTTCCATACATAACGAGAGGTGAATATATTCTTTCTAGGACTCTCCTGAAAATGTCAAAGTTTGTACAAAAAGAGAATTTTCAAAATTCTGATGTGTCTTCACTAAATCCAGCCACCAATCTTCCTTCCAGCCACCCCACCAATGACATCCACGTATTCACCAAAATACTTTAATTAGAGCAAGCAAAGAGCATCTTCTCTCCATGTGACATTCCTTGAATGTCCTTCTAGTCTAGACATGTTGATCTCATGTCTGACCACAGAAACCTCTTACTCATCCAACGTCCAACTCTTGGTTCTCTATCCCATCTGCCATAGCCAGAGTAAACCACAAAACATGATCATGCTACACCCTCCATTCAGTTTCCTTTTGACTTTTTGTTGCACAGGAGATCCAGTCCTTTCTTAGCACTTTGAATGTCCCTTATATAATTTCCCTTTTAATTGCTGATAATTGAGTTAGTATCCTTCCATCCACGCAAGCTGCCTTCTGTGCTGAAACTCTCCTTTTGGTTTTGTCTTGTGCACTGTAACAGGAGCAGACTCCTCCATTCCGAACCCTTTCACATTGCCCCAGTCTGTTGTTTCATTACTATAATAGGAAATACACAATGCAGCTGTGTGAGAGAGAGAGGGAGGTAGAGAATGGAAAAGAGAGAGAAATAAGAAGGGAGACACAAGACTGTGGGTAGGGAGAGAGAGGGGGAAAGCATGTCAAGCCTACTTTGTAACAACTTACTCACTCACACGGTAACCAGTCCTGTCTCACAAGAGTGAGGTCTCTCTCTCTCTCTCTCTCTTTTCATTTTTATTTTTTTAGTACCTGAGATTGAACCCAGGGGTGCTTAACCACTGATCTACATTCCCACACTCTTTTAAATATTTTATTTAGAGACAGGGTCTCACTAAGGTGCTTTAGGGCCTCACTAAGTTGCTGAGGCTGGCTTTGAACTTGTGATTCTCCTGCCTCAGCCTCCCCAGCTACTGTAATGACAGGCATGCACCACCATGCCCATGGTCCAGTCACCTCTCAATCCTACAGCCTTGAGACCAAGCCTCAACATGAGTTTTGATGGAGACAAACAATATTCAAGCACGGCTGTTAATCAGCTAACACCAGGATTGGCATAAATATGAGGCTCTATGAAGGGCTGCATATTGGAATATCCTAAATTTCTCCAATCTCCACTTCAACTCTTTAGCAGGTACCTTTTGTCAAAGTGGACATACTATCTCATTGGCAGTTAAATTGCCAAGGTTGGTCCTGAGATGGGAACAGTGGAAATTTTGGAGTACCTATGCTGTCAATTAATAAAAACCTTTTGTAGCAATCTGGATATTCACATCATTTGCAGGAAGCAGAAAATCATGTTGTGCTGCTCCTCATGCTGTCCTTTTTATTGCTTTGTATTTATTTGTATGTTGTGCTTCTACATAAATTTCTAGGTTCCTGCTCTTAATTTCTCCTTGTCTACTTTATATTTGCAGAAGATCGCTAACAAATGAGTTCAAGGGTAGCAGCTTCCTAAAAGTATAAGCTCTGTGGCACCTAATATGAAGGCATATACATTGTAGTATTGTGGAATTATCAGTGGCATACATCCTTACCATGACTGAAAAATATGACTTTTCCTTAGGAACTGATAAGTTTAGGTGACCTTAATTGTTATCAAAATCATTATTTCACAAACAGCTGTCCTTATCTCATAGCTGTTTCATAGATAAGATTATAACATTATGGGATTTGCTTAATTAGAATTACTTTTCCCCATTCTGAATATCAAAATGACTTTCATGTTCCTACAAAACAAATAATTCACCATAGCTTCAAATCAAGATGTGCATTAATTTGTACATGAAAGATAATCCCTTGATTGAAAAAGGCTAATTGGGGTTAGCTTCTGTTAGTACAAAAATCATGAATAGCTTTGATAGATTTTTAGCATATGGATAAATCCTTTCTCCAAACTTCCCATGATGAAGAATGTCTTTCAGTTGGATAACCTTTAAAGAATTTGATGCATAAAGAAAAAATCTTATCAGGTATAAAATGTTTGTCTGTTTCCTCTTGATTTGGATAATGGATTCCCTACCCATTAACAAAGGTTGAACACATGTATACCAAAGACTTGGGGCACCAGCTTTTGTTTTCTTCTTTTCTTTTGCCCACTTACTTCATTTTGGGTTACAGAGAGACAAAAACAATTTTAAATTGCTTCCTTATCTACCACCTATTGGCATAAATATGAGGCTCATCTACCACCTATTCTTCTGGAATGGCTCATGAAGAATTCATTATATAATAGGCTCTAATATTTAGTCATTTCACAAAGTTCATTTTCAAGATCTATTGACTTTTACCCTTAAAAATAATATAATTTCTTTTTGGAAGAGAATAATGGCTATTGAAAAAATCATCATATTTTCTTTTTTAAAGAACTAATTAGCCTGATATTAAATGTGTAATTTATAAAAAGACTTCTGGTTGGACACATTGTGACTTGGAGATGTAACTGTAAGATTCTCAATGTAGCATTTTAATTGTAAGACATTTAAAAATTATAAGACGGTTTAGAAAACTATTATAGTAATACAGAAATGGGATGATGTGAGTCTGAATTAGAATGGAGGCAGGAGGATTTTAAAGGAAGGAATGGATGCCAAAAATAAAAATAAAAAATCACCAAGCCAAATTAGTGGCAACTAGAGACTGGCTGTTCAGTTGCGGGGCAGGGGGCTGAAGGGGGAGTCAAAGAAAATGAATTGTAGGGAATGAACAATGATAGTAATATAGCAAGAATGATCAAGTTAGGGCCCAGGCTTGGGGGTTTATAAAAATTCGACTTTAGGTAATGAGGGGGGCTGTGACATACTTAAGAGGAAATATATAGTAGGTAGTAGAAGGGAGACTTTAGATACAGAAGTAGATCGGAGCTAGTAGTTTAGATCAGAAGGCTTCTCCCTGGACATGAAATTTCATAACATTAGTTCTTTTCAATATCTCTCCCTTTATCCCATTTTGCTGGCTTCCCTAAGCTTTGGTTCAGAAAAAAAAAAAACAATCCACAACATTTAATTAAAATAAGAGATGCCAGGTTCATCGGCGTACACATCTGTAATCCCAGTGACTTGGGAGGCCGAGGCAAGGAGGATCACAAGTTTGAGGCCAACTGGGCAATTAACTTAACTAGACCCTGTCTAAAAATTTAAAATAAAAAGGGTAGTTGATATAGCTCAGTGCTAGAGCATCCCTGGATTCAATCTCCTTTTTCTGAAGAGAAAAAGGGGGAAAGAAATTAAGTATAGAGATGGACTAGCTCATTGGCTGGCTGGCTGGTGATTCATCTATTAGGGGAGTTTCATGAGCCAAGGACGGTGTTGATTTGAATACAGTATTCAATGAAACCTAATCCTGTCTCTGAGGAGCTGTAAATCTGGTGCGCTGGAGCATGTTTTGTCTAATAAACTGCCGAAAATTTAATCACTTAAAACAATAACCATTATTTATTTGGTTGTGATTCTGTAATTTGGGAAAGGCTGCATGAGGCAGCTTTTCTCTATTTCATGAGGCATTTGCTGAAGATGGAATATCCAAAATAACTTATTCACAAATCTGATGGGATGGCTGGAGCATAACTTGTACTGAGTTTTGAAGGACAAATACAGATGACAAGTGGAGGGAGGAGAAAGAACATGGTAAAAAGGAGTGTCCTATGAAAGACTGAGAAAAAGAATACAGCATGATACATTTCAGAAACTTGAAGTAGGTCAGTGGCATTAAGGGCAGGGAGAAGGAGGACTGAAATAGAAACCAGGAAAGAGGGTTATCACAGAAGTCAAAAGAGGAGAAGTTTTTACGGAGGACACCATGACCAACAGGGTCAAATGCTCTAGAGACATGAAGAAAGATGAACGAGAACTGTCCATTAGATTTAGCAATGAAAAATGGTTGTTAATGGCCTTGATAAGACCAATTTTAGTAGAAGCAGAAGCCAGATTGCAATGGATTGAGTGCTTAGTAGGAAGTAAGGTTATGGAAAGGAAGAAAAAGAAAACAGTAGCTAGAGGAAGATAGGGGTGAAGAGAGTTGGTTTGTTTAAAATGGGAGAGGCCTTGGCATACTTTTAAAATTATGTTTAGAAATGGAATATTTCAAAATAGTTAGTAAAGGAATTTTGAATGTTCCCAACACAAAGGAATGATAAATGACTGAGGTGATAGATATGCCAGTTACCCTGCTCTGGGCATCATGGAATCTATACATGTAATTGGAATGTTATACTGTATCCCATAAATATGTAGTTACTATGTGTCATTAAAAATAAAAATGTATTTTGAGAATAATTGATAACAAGCAGGGATAAGGTTGTAGCTCAATGGTGGACTGCTTGCTTTGCACATGTGAAGCACTGGGTTTGATCCTCAGCGTCACGTAAAAAAAAAAA
>NW_026000142.1:26296204-26318490 GCF_001458135.2 Marmota marmota marmota
AAAAAAAAAAAAAAAAAAAAATATATATATATATATATATATATATATATATATATATATATGGTATTGTGTCCATCTACAGATTAAAAAAGAATAGTTGATAATAAGCAAAACACATTTAGCATATTGAGTGCTTATTATGTTCTTAAGAGAAGTTAAATGACTTATTTCAGGTCATATAACTAGGAAGGAAAGAAGCAGAGATTTGAATGTAGGTCCATAAGTACCAGATCTCAGGTGTTTAGCCCATGTGCTCTTTCTTCCCATTATTTATGATGATGGTGAATGATAATAATAATAATTATTATTATTATTATTTTGACGAATAAATGGTCATTGAGTATAGTCCATCATTATTGGTGACTTGATTTTTCTTGCATTTATTGGTAATGATTCATGATCTCCACCATCACAGCTCAGCTAAAAATAAAAGAATAGCTAAAAATAGCTTTAACAATATGTGAATTATTTTACATGTATAAAATCTGCTTCTGTTTTAATCCTTTTACAAGTTCTAAGTAAAAGTTACTTATAAATTACACCTAGAATGTGTAAGCTTTTCTACTGAGATGTGTTATGCCACCTTTTTGCTTGTGATAGTAGATGTTAAAATTGCCTGCTTCTTAAGTCAGCCATCTGTTTATAGTCAGAAGTAACACAGGTGAAGAATAAGTGGGCTTGCCTTGTCTACCATCCGGAAGAAATAATTATATTTTTATAGTTTTTCATTTCAGCAAAAGGGGAATGTCTTATTTAAACACACTATAGTATTAAACTCAGCTTGTGGAAAATGCTTACAAGCAGTTTTTGTGATCTTTTGATAAACATTAAAATGATACTTTGGTGAGAAAAATGGCTCAAGGGAAAGAAAATTAATGATGACTGGGTTGGAGTCAGATATATGATTATATGTGGGGAAGATCAGTTTTTAGAAAAACGTTTTCATTTTTCCTACCAGTGTCTTCAGTTGTCAAATATTAAACATTAGAAATGTGTCCAAAATAAAATAGCCCATGGGAAAAATAGCAGTCAAGGTTATGAAAATATAAGAAAACACCGAATTATCCACCCATTCCCAGCACCTGTGAGAAACTGCAAAATAATGAAAATGTGTCTGTTGCCAGCTGGGCCATCTGTTCAAGCTACTGCTGAACTGGTCAGTGTTTGGAATGGAGACACCTGTCAGATAAATTCACGTGTTGCAGGAAGCATAGTTATTGGTGTTTTGGCAGGTCATTCTCTTGTCTTTGAATCAAAATGAGACTAATATTTTGGCATTAGGAGACCTACATTTGATGAACCATCCTTCCACTGGAATATGGAAGAGTGGTTTGGGTTCTCTCACTATGGTGGGCAATCTCATAGCACTTCATGGAAACATCAGAACATGAAGAGATGTTCTCCCCATCCTTGCTGACTCCAGTTGTCTCTGATGTTTAAAACATAAGGAAAAGGAATAGTAACAATATTATTAGAAGTAGTTAATATTTGTATAATTACTAATTTGTTAGCACTTTGTGTGTATTATCTCTGTTATTCCACAAAACATGCTTTGAAAGAGATATATCTATATGGAAACTGAAACTATGAGTGTTTGAGTGACTTACTCCAAATTCTACAGGATTAATGATAAACATTCTGAAGAGGGTGTGGTTGATGCTATTTTATAAATGGCTTAAAATTCAAGATAGCTTAGACCTATCTATTATTATTATTGGTTGCCTTGATGAGCATTAAGGCCTCAGCCTGAGGTTCATTTTGTTTGTAAAGGCCTGAGTTTTTACTTCCAAATCTAACTTTTGAAAATTGACCAAGAATAGAGACAAACCTTTATTATCTGCCTGCTTGGATGGAAGGTGATAAATAATAGAAAATCAATCTGGACTTTATCTGCATTCAGAAGCATAGATTCTGTTGGAGACAAACAGTGACAGATATTTTCAAAAGGATTTGGGGAATTTATATTACTTGCAGACAGGAATACAAATTTGATACTACTTCTTTACCGAATTTTAGTGTTTAAATATCCCATCCCCACTCTGGGAACATATGATTATATAATTTTTAAAAATAATATTTAGGGGCTGGGGATGTGGCTCAAGTAGTAACATGCTCGCCTGGCATGCCCAGGGCACTGGATTGGATACTCAGCACCACATAAAAATAAAAAAAAGATGTTGTGTCCACCAAAAACTGAAAAATAAACATTAAAAAAATTCTCTCTCTTTAAAAAAATAATAGTTTTTAGTTGTAGTTGGACATAATACCTTTATTTATTTATCTTTATGTGGTGCTGAGGATTGAACCAGGGCCTTGCATGTGCTAGGCGAGCACTCTACCAGTGAGCCACAACCCCAGCCCCTATATAATTTTGATATATGTGTTAGAGTTAAATTTTTAAAAAGAAAATTTTGTCATACATCCCCATCAGTGTGCCAGAGCCTGCTATTGGAGGAGCTCCACTTGCCCACCTCTAGTCAGCACCTCAGATGGGAGTCTTGGGTGAACTCTGCCTATTTTTTTTTCCCCTAAGGTAGGCAGTGACTCTATCACATTATTGGATGAATCATTTCTCAGGAACACTTCTGAGATGTGTATACCTGGAAGTTGGGAGAAGGAGGCTGATACCCACAATTGATGTGTATCTAACGATTTGATAAATTTTTACCAAAGTAGACACCACAAATACAATGTTGAGTAAGTGAAAGTTACAAAGATTGGGTTAAATACAAATGCAAAAAAAAAAAAAAAAAAAAAAAGAATTCTCATTATAAACCATNAAAAATGAAAAAAAAAAAAAAAAAAGTATGTAAGAGGGGCAGAGCTTCTTCTTGGCTAAAACAGGAAAGATGCTTAACTGGATGTGTAGTAAGGGGTCAGGGAAGACCTGTGTTTCAGAAAGAGGATGCCACATGTGGCAAGGCCTGGAAGCGGGAGAGAGCGTGGTATTTCTGAATAACTGAAGAAGTTTAACAAGGCTGCAGAGAAGATGAAGATGGGATCCTGGTTGTCAGATCCCGAGGGGTCTTAGGGGCTAAATTAGGGAGTTTGGACTTGAGGATATTTCACCTGGTAAGTTCTATGACCAATTTTCATTTTAGAAAGATCATTCTGGGCCCAGCTGTGGAAGTTTGATTAAAAAGGTTAGGAATGAAGTGTGTGGGGGGGAGAGTCTTGGCAGTTATCTAGAGGAGAAATGTGAAGGGCTGAGCCAAGGAGGTGATGGGAGGAATAGAGAGAAGAACAAGTATTTAAGAAATATTAGAGAAATAAAATTTTTAAGTTTGGAAGTTGGAGTTGAAGGAGAGTGATGAGTGGAAGATAATGCTCAGGTTTCTGGCCTGGGTCTGAGACCTTCACTCTGACAGGGAAGACATTAGAGGTAATAAATTGAGCAGCCATGTTGGGATATTCAAATGGAAGGAAGGAGCAACAGGAAGGAGCTCAAGGAAGCTTTGTGAACTGATATATAAATCTGGCTATGAGATATTTTCCATAGATGACACTGAAGCCACAGCAGTAAATGAGAAAACCATTCTTCAGGGGAAATGGCTAAAAGAGATGTGTATCAATCTTTGAGGGTACCATTGCTTATGAGACTATATAAGTTATTGCAAATAACCCTGAGAAGAGACAGGTGAGAAACAGGAGACACTGGATGGGTGGGTGTCCCAGAGCCAAGGGGAGAAAGGGGAAGGGGTGGGAAGGTTAGCAGGTTGAAGCTGTGGAGAAATCAAGTGACATGAAGCCCAGAGGTTGTTAGTTACCTTATTAGATTTTCTTTATTGAGAAAACAATAAGTGAAAGTAACTAAAAAAAATTAAATATAGCAGCACAAAATAGCTAAACTGTGAATCAACCTAGATGCCCTTTAGTAGATGAATGGATAAAGAAAATGTGGCATATATACACAATGGAATATTATTCAGCATTCAAAAGAATAAAATAATGGCATTTGCAGGTAAATGGATGGAGTTTGAAAATATTAATCCCTAAAAATCAAATACCAAATGTTTTCTCTGATTTAAGGATGCTGATTCATAATGGGGGTTGGAGGTGGGGGGTATGGAAGGATTAGATGAATTCTAGATAGGGCAAAGGGGAGGAAGGGGATAGGAGGGGACATGGGGGTAGGAAAGGCAGTGGAATGAGATGGACATTACTACCCTAAATACATATACGAAGACACAAATAGTGTGACTCTACTTTGTGTCCAACCAGAGATATGAAAAATGGTGCTCTATATGTCTAAGATGAATTGTAATGCATTCTGCTGTCATATATAACAAATTAAAATTTAAAAAATATATTAAAATCTGAAATGATGATTTTTAACTAAGGGATTTTTTTTTTTAAACAGCAAGAGTTCTACCATGGGATTTGATATTTTCTTTATATCTTTAATCTGAATGTGTTTTTCAGATATCATTAAGCATCACATGCCATGTTTCTGAAAAGAGCACTTATTGTTAAATTTTTTAAATGGAGATTAGTAGGTCACATATTCATACAGTGAAAATAAAATCAACCATGCATAAGACTTTTTCCTATTAATGCTCAGTGTAATTATAATATAAAAGATTACTGGTGTCAATAGAAGGTACAAGAGTAATAAAATCTTAATGATAGTAATAACTTATATTTGATAGTGTTTTGTACTTCTATGTACATTTAAGCATGAACAAGAGCACATGGTCTGATAGATATTTTTGGAGGGTATCTGTGATTAAGTAAAATAGTACTTTGCATACTTTGTGTTCAGAGATTTCAACAACATGGTAAATCCCCAAATTAATACTATGTCTTTATCCTCTGTGAGTTTGCCCTTGTGTATAGCCTTTCACAGATACCTGGATTTATACCTATATCTGTCTCTAAAGGATGAAGTAAACATATAATTGGGGGTTTTAAAAAAGATATATTCTAACATTTCATCTTAATTGAATCCCTCAATGAAATGCCTTTCTTTCTGTCTCTCTGTACAAGTTAATCCTAAAAAGGTAAGTTGCTAGACTAAGTAAAAGACAGAAACTGGAATCAATAGTCCCTTAGGAGTACATAATCAAAGAAATAGCTATCCTGGAACAAGGACATCATGGTTACTGTGGGAATTGATGTTGTTGTGTTATCTCCAGAATTTTTCCTCAAGAATGTTTGCTGGAAGGTAGCTTTTATGTGATATTGTATTGACTTTTGGGGTTGTCTCTCACATGTACTTAAAACATGAATTGTGCCCCAAGTCTCTTGAATCTCTTCAGAATTATCTTACTCCAAGGTTATTTTATTTAGCAGGTCCCAAGATGATTTCCATTCATCAATTATGAAAGAGATACAGAATTTTGAGTATTAACTGGTTGCAATCTTTGATATTTCCAGACTGGGTCTGGAAAAAAATTTTAAGTCTTGTGTATATGCCCTTCTGCCCTGTAATTTGGGAAGTAAGTTATGAATTTATATACTTTGTAATTTTAACAAGTCATTTTAAGTTTGCTTAGGTTGTAATTAATATCTAGAATCTTTTTGGAGTGATGGCATATGGTATTTCTATTAAGACAGTACTAACCTGTATTTAATGCTTGAACAATATTTCATTCACAATGTAGACTGCTAAGACATTTAGAATTTTCTACTAAAATATGTTCATATACCATGGTCAGCCTGTAGTGATTATATAAATAATTAGCATTATATCTTATTGGTTTAATTCTCTAATAATAGTGAAATGGATATAATCTTTCTAGTGTAGTATTTAAAGCCTCTGGTAGTTCTCCATAGAAACATTGAAGTATACCAATAAGTAAAAGTAAACCAGTCCATAAAGCAGGACTGCCTTCTCTTTCATATGAAATGACATATGTTAGTTGAAATCACGGTTATGAAAATGTTTAGTTTTTCCATTCTCTTCTTGATCCTTGTCCATTCTATCTTTATACCATACCTAAAAATGTAAATCTTTCCCTTTGCTCTTGTCAGCCTGAGGGGCCATCTCATTCACTGCTTCCCCCTCCTCCTTCACTCCATAGTTCGTGGTGGGATTGGTACACAAAACAGATCATTGAGACAGAGTGGGTATGCTTGCTGTGAAGCCATAGATCTTGTATTCTATGACAGTTCTTTATTAGCCTTTTGCTTTCTACATAAGTTCTTGATAGTGCATGTGTCCTGTATATCACTAAAAATGGTACAGTATATAGTAAAATATATATTTGCTTATTATTTATTTGTAATATATGTATCCCTGCTTATGAAAATATTTTGAGATTATTTACAATATAAAATTTTTTTTTTGTAAAAAGGAATTTACAAAATAAAGAATGGGAAGAAACTATCTAGAAAAGAAAAAGAGAGGCCAGGCAGGTGTTCACTCCTATAATTCCAGGTATTTAGGAGGCAGAAGCAGGAGGATCACAAGTCCAGCTTGGGTAACTTAGTGAGACCCTGTCTCAAAAAACAAAACAAAACAAAAAAGGTACTAAGTTTAATTCAGGCATGTTCACTTCATCCATAATGAAGTGCACATACTTGCCTAGTTAACCTATAATAATTAGTCTTAAAACCGAGCAGAACATATGTGGACATTGTTGTTCCTTAGTGGGTGACAGGCAGCATGGGGAAGGCAAGCTTCTGATCTCCCTGTTTTCTACCTGCCGCAGTGGGTGGGATCTGGGAATGGCATGGTGGTCTTGTGAGATGAGATGACAGAGATCAGAGTTTGGGGCAGGTGAATCAGTTTCTATCTGTGGGATAGGGCACAGGAAGGAGGTACTTAGAGGGAGGACCCCAAAAGTCTTGGTGGAGGTTGCTCAGGAGTTTCTGGTTGAGGGCTGGGCAGTACACATGCAGGATGACACTAAATGATGCTTCCAGGCAGTGTTGAAAACAGACACTTCAGGATGAGTAGGGCTGGAGGGCACTGAAGGTCTGGTCTTGCCAGAATGAAGAGATCATGCTGTCACCTTGAAAGCATCCAGCTGAGATACTGAAACAACTAGAAAAGCCATGCCTCAGTAACAAAACCTGACCTAGAGTAAGACACACTCTAGCATCACCAGTCTTTGATGAAGATCTTCTAGGATAAGTGAGTTTGGATGATGAATACTGGCAAGTTAAATGATTCTAGGAAATTTGCTGGGTATTCTACAGATCTGTCCTAGCCAAGCTTTTATAAAACAACACTTACAGAGGTTTAGTATGATCAGTCGGTAATTGAATTGCCTGACCAAAAATAATCAAAACTCTTCAGAAGAAAATAAGAGAACCCAGATTCTCTACATTGTATCATCAACAATGTATACAAGGAAATAAACATTTCCTTTATAAATGGAAAATGGAAGCTATGGTCAAGAAAAGTAAGAAGTCAATAGAAACCAGTTTTAAAATGGCCCAGGTATGGATTCTAAAAAGATGTTAAAGCAGCTATTGGAATATAGAATTAAATAAAGTATTAAATAAAAAATAAAATAAATAAAAAATAAAGTATTAAATAAAAACATGATCTGTAAGTTTAACACATAGAAAAACTTAAGAAATAGAAACTATAATAAAAGTACCAAATGTAAATTCCAGAACTGAAAATGATTGTAACTAAAATGAAAAGTTCATTGAATGAGCTTAATAGCAGGTTGGAGATGACAGAAGAGTCAGTGAACCTGAAGACAGAGCACTAGGAATTATCCAAGCTGCAGAACAAATGGGACAAAGTTTGGAGAAAAACTTCAGGGACCTATGGAAAAATACAAAATGGTCTAAAATATTAATAATAGGATATTCAGAAGAATGCAGTCAGCGTTGGCCATAAAAGTATTTGAAGAAGCAATGGCCTAAATTTTATTAAAATCATTAATTTACAAATTCAAGAAGCTTAGCAAATGTCAAGCAAAGTAAATGCAGAAAATTCATAACCAGCTATACTGTAGTCAGCTTGTAACCAAAGTTAAAAAGAAAATCTCTAAAGTAGCCAAAGGAAAAATATGCCTTATAAAAACTGACTGCTTACTTTTTGTCAGAAACAATGAAAAAGTCAGGAGACTTGAATTATGTCATTAAATTTCTGAAAGAAAATAAAATAAAACCCCTGCAAACCCAGAATTCTATACTCAGTATGAGTAACCTCAAAGTAAAAATTAAAAAATATTTTCAAAATAATTTATTTTCATGGGATCTGTATTACAGGAGATTATAAAAGACATTATTCTAGTTTGGGAAAGAATAGTAGCTGGAAACCTAGATCTGTATGAAATAACAGGTATAAAGAAGAACAATGGTGTCTGGAGATGTAGCTCATGGTAAGCTCTTGCCTAGCATGTGCAAAGCCCTGGATTTGATCCCTGGCACTACAAAACAAACAAAAACACTGAAAATGGTGGAAAGGTCAGTGAATATCAAGTACAGGTAGGTATTTTTCCTCCGTGTAATTTTATAAAGAAAGAAAAAACCAATATCATTAAAATACGGGATTAAAAATGCTTACTTGTTGTACCCCACTTCAGATCTTACCCTTCGCCATCCTTCTTCGGACTTCTTCACAACTCTAACCTTTACATTCTACATGTCACAAAATGTATAGTTATTACTGTTCACAATCCTTTATGCAAGAACGGAAAAATTAAAAAAAATAATTCAGTAAAATTAAACTGAGTTATACCAATAATTATATTAAATATAGATTAAACACTCCCATTAAAAGGCAGAAATGATCAGAATAGGTATAAAAGTCAATATGCACGTACATCCTTTCACAAAAGATGTAGTTTATTTGTATTCACAAAATACAAACATTATTGAAAGGAAAAGAATGGGAAAAAATCATACCTTGCATACAATATGTATAAAAACTTGTGTGGCTATATTAACATGTGACAAAATGAAAGACAAAGATTATGACAAAAGATAAAGAGTGACATTTATGAGCATAAAAGGTACAATCAAATAAGAAGTTATAAAGATCCCGAGTGACGTATTTATCTACCACTTAGCAGAATTTCAAAATTCACAATGCAAAACCTCAAAGAATAAGGGAGAAATAGACAAATTCAGAATCATAGTTGGAGATTCAAAATTTAACTGAGTTCTACAGGCAAAAAAGGAAATGCAATGTCTGGGCACAATGGCTCATGCCAGTAATCCCAGCAACTAAAGATGTTGGTGGCAGAAAAATTTCAAGTTTAAGGCCAGCCTGGGTAACATACTGAGACCCTGTCAAAAATATATATATATATATTTTAAAGATATGGGGATGTAGCTCAGTGGTAGAGTGGTTGCCCAGAATGTGTGAGATCCTGGGTTCAAAGTTCAATCCCTACTGCTGGAAAAAAAATAATGAAAGGAAGGAAGAAAGAAGAGGAGGAAGGAAACATAATCATTGTCAGTTCTGTCTGACTGATGAGAGCGAGCAAGCAGATTTAGACTCTGGAAGTGACTTAGGGCATAGATAGTAAACAAAGAACAATGTGTTAGTAGATTTTTTTCCCCCATTTTATACTTTCTATGAAATGAATATATTTAATTCATTTCTGTGTAGAAATAGGTTTAGAAGACCTATTACTTGGTCTTTCAAATCTATTTATTTCAATGCATCCATAGAGTTTAGGAAGCCTAAATAGATTAACATGGGCCTAAGAAGCTTTCTTTGGATATCTGACAGTTCCACCAAGTGTTTCAGTTGATCCTGTTGAGGCTGCATTTTCACATTGGTTCCTGATATCCTGTTTTACTGACTAACAGAGAATCACGTTTCAGGTTACAGAGATGTTGGTGGCATTTCATTATGAAAATGTGGGCACTCTTTCTGTACTTGTGTCCATATGGAGCACCATCACACTCACGCATGGAGGTGGCCTTAGGGGTGCCTTTGGCTAGAGCCAATTTTTTTTCTCTCAAAATAGAGCTTTGAATTTTGTCAAGCACTTGGACAGAGCAGGAGGGCACTTGGCGCCAGGAGGGAAAAAAGGCTTTGAAAAGGGAGGTGGGAAGACACAGTGGACGGATTTGGCTGACTTCTCAGCGTTGCCTGGGGTCTGCTCTGGTTCAGAATATGAATTAGGCAGTTGGTGATTGGAGCACATTGTTTTATCACAAAAGCAAAATTGGTAGACTCCACCCCTCTTGCTATTCTGTAAAATAAAATCAAGGACATATCTACTTGTGTGGTTCCTAAACGTGATAGCCTCCTGCAGTCAAGGAGAGATTAAATTTGAGGATGACATGGAGGAAAATGTGCCAAATCAGGAACAGCACCAAAACTTTTTCTTTTTTTAAACAAAATAGTATATTTGAAGGTAAGTATTCCAAGCCCAAAATTAACTTAGATATTTCAGTTGAAGAAATACTGATGTTTCTTTTAGGAAATATTTTTTGTATATTCCTAGTTAAATATTTATTCTTTCCTTATTTAAGCAGAATAGTTGCTTAGAAAGCTCAATGACTTTGATCCAGCACTTCTAAATCATTGTCAATATATATTCCAAAACAAAAAGTAGCACAGAATCTTCATGACTTCATATTTTCATGCCCAAAGGACACATACCAAACCCGTATGTGAATATTTTCTTTTTTTACTAAAGCAATATAATGAACTAATCTTTCTCTTAAAGGTTGACATTTTGGGGGACTATTATCAACCTGGGAAATATAAATGATCTGGTTTATCGAGTTTATCTTTTTAAATGAAGGTACTACCTCATGGATTGAATATACTGTGTGCAGCAATAAGAGTACATAAATAATGTCTATTTTGTAACAAGATCCACACAGAAAAATTTTGTTGTTTCAAGTAAATATAAAATGTCATTTACTCAGCTTGTGTAGATGTCTTACAGTGTCTGTTCATTTATAATTTTGTATTTGAAGTACTTTTATCCCCACCAGTTCTCATTTTTGGTTAGGATTACTTAAACTACCATGTCTCCTGGTTTTGTTTAATGCATGGAATGTATTGACCTGTTGGGGCAGTAACTAGGGATAGCTAATGACTTCTTCTCTAATGAATGAACAAAACACCATCTAGTTCTTGTCTCTAAATGGAGAATGTGTCTGGGTGGGATGAGTTTGTGTACTCCTCCATGTACAAAGGGCAGACAAAATGACCCATTGCATGATGTGAAGAAAATCTGCCTACATGTTTTTGTTTTATCATTATCTTGTCTTTACAATTTCTAATTTGGCATATATTTTAATTTATATAAATAATAGTATAGTAATGATTGCATTCTGTTAAAAAATAAAGACACATATTGGGGTGTATGTTGTAAAAATATATGTTGCTGAGATGATTTTCCAATTGTTGTTCCTAGCTAAGTTTAGCTTTTTCCTTTTGATTTAAAATATGCAAATAGGAGAAAAAATACTTAGTAAAATATTAGTAAAATTAATTATTTTGGGGGTCTGAATAATTTCAGGAATACAGTCATAACTATCTAGTTTTTTAAAAAGTAAAACAAATTGTACAGTTAATAAGTGTGACCAAAGCTACATTCATCCCTGAAGAGGGGGAAGCTCGTACTTGCCGCCAAACCAGCCCTAAAGTGGTTTGGCAGTAAATCAAGTGCACCTTGATTTGGTATCATGATAGTGCAAAACAAGTCTGATATTCTCAGCTTTAAGTAGGGTTTGTTGTTGTTGATTTTTTAAAAATATTTATTTTTTTGTTGTAGGTGGACACAGTACCTTTATTTTATTTTATTTTTATGTGGTGCTGAGGATCCCACCCAGTGCTTCACGCATGCCAGGCGAGCGCTCTTCCTCTGAGCCAAAACTCCAGCCCTGTTGTCAATTTTTAAAGTAATAACACTTTTTTGTATGTGGTGAAACAGAACTCAGGGTTGCTTCTAGTGAAAATCTGAGGAGTTTATCACATTTCCAGGACCAATTTTAAGACAGAAATTGCTATTTTAAAATAACAATTAATTAAGTTCTTTCATTTTTTTTATAGATTTCCAGTTTACAAAATATTTTAATGGGTCTTACTCTGTTTGAACCATATAGCATATAAGCAATAAAAGATTGGTAATATTAACCTCATTTTTTAGGCAAAGAAATTGAAATCAAATGGTTGGTTAATTGGTTAAGGTTCTGTAGCCTCGAAACAAGATGTGGGTGCTAAATCAGAGTTTAGGAGTTTCCACACTCTGCCTTTCAAAATGAATACTTTCCAGTACTATGAAATAGCAGTGGTTAGATTGGGCATCCTTGCCTTGTTTCTGACCTTAGGACAACTTTCAGTTTTCCACCATTGAGTATAAAGTTAGCTATGGGCTTTTTCTATATGGCCTTTATCATGTTGAGGTTCTATACTTAGTTTTTGAGGGTTTTTTTAATGAAAGCATTTGAATTTTATGATATGCTTTTTATACAGCATCTGTGATTATCATACAACTTTTATCTGTGATTCTGTTAGTGTGCTATATCCTATGAACTGATTTGTGTATGTTGAACTATCCTTACATCCCAGGAATAAATTCCACTTACTTGCGTTGTGTGATCCCTTTAAGGTGTTGTTAGGTCCATTTGCTAGTAATTTGTCTGAGGATTGTGGTATCTGAGTTTATCAGGGACATTGGCCTGGCGTTTTCCTTTCATGTAATACCTTTGTCTGGCTTTGGTATCATGGTAGTGGTGGACTCAGAATGAGTTTGGAAGTGTCCCCTCTTCTTCAACTCTTTGGAAGAGTTTTAAAGAATCTGGTTAAATGGATGGAACTAGAGACTATCATGCTAAGTGAAATAAGCCAATCCCAAAAAACCAAAGGCAAATGTTGTCTCTGATATGTGGATGCTAACCCATAAAAAGGGAAGGTAGGGAGGGGAAGCATACAAGTTCATTGGATTAGACAAAGGGGAATGAAGGGAAGGGAGAGGGAGGGGAATAGGAAAGACAGTAGAATGAATTGGATACTAATTAAATTTGATTAATTAATTAACTAATTAATTGGATATTAATTAAAATAAGTTATATTCCATGTATGTGCAATATATAAAAATACACTCTATTGTCATGTATATCTAAAAAGAACAAATTAAAAAAAGAAAAAAGGATTAGTAAATTTCTGGTAGAACTCACCTATGAAGCCATCTGGTTTGTGGCTTTTCTTTGATGTAAGGATTTTTTTTTTTAATTACTGATTCAGTTTCTATGTTTAGTATCAGAATGTTCAATGCACTGAACAACTGAATAATTTGGACAATTGGAATGTTGAAGTTTTCTATTTCTTCATGATTCAGTCTTAACAGTTTGTGTGTTTCGAGAAACTTATTCCTTCAGGGCTATGCAATCTGTTGATGACTGATCATTTATAATGTCTCATCCTTTTATTTCAGTGACATCAATTCTAATGTCTCCCTTTTTCTGATTTTTTAATTTTATTTCTTAGTCCAGCTAAAGGTTTCTCAATTTTATTTTTAATAAACCTCAATTCTTAATTTTGTTGTTTTTTTTCTATTGTTTTTCTAGCCTATATTTCTGCTCTAATCATGGTTATTTTTTTATTTTGCTAATGTTAACTTTATTTTGTCATTTTTTTAGTTCCTTAAACTGTAAAATTAGGTAGTTCAAAATACCCTGTGTGTGTGTGTGTGTGTGTGTATTGTAATCATACATAACAGTGGAATCTTTTGTGCATATTTATACTTGTACATACCATAATTTGATCAGTTTCATTCCCTAGTACTTCCTTCCTTTTTTCTTCCCTTCCTCTGTCCCCATGGTCCTTTTCTTCTGTTCTACTAGTCTCCTATTTAAATGAGATCCACCACCACCACCTTTTTCCCTTTTTCTTTCTAACTTTCACATATGAGAGAAAACACATGACCCTTGACATTCTGAGTCTGGCTTATTTTGCTTAACAATTCCTCTCAAATTCCATCCATTTTTTTTCCAAATGACATGACTTTATTCTTCTTTATGGCTGATAAAACTCCACTGTGTACATATACCACATTTTCTTTATACATTCATCTGTTGATGGGCATCTAGACTGGTTCCATAACTTGGCCATTGTGAATTATGCTGCTATAAACATGGGTATGCTGCTATAAACTATGTATCACTATAGTTTGCTGACTTTAATGCTTTTGCATAAATTCCAAGGAGTGGAATAGCTGGATCATAAGGAAAGCCTGTCTTATGCAGCAAGATGGATGAACTTGGGTGACATCATGCTAAAATAAGTCAGTTACAGAAAGGCAAACACTGCATAATTCCACTTACAGATCTAAAATAGTCAAACTCACAAATCAGAGAAGAAAGTGGTGATTGATAGGAGCCATGAGGACAGGGAAACAGGATTTGCTTTTCCATGGATATAAAGTTTCGGGATGCAAGATGAATAAGTTCTAGAGCTCTGTCATACAACATCGTACAATCTATAATTAACAGTACTGTATTGTACACTTAGTTTTTCTTAAAAGGGTAGATCTCATGTCAGGTTCCTCAGTGTAATAAAAATAAACACTTTTAATTAACTCTGTTATGATACCACTTATGCATGGACCTGAGATGACACTGGCTTTGTAATCTTGTGCTAATTGCTTCAAGTTGCATTGTATATGTGCTTGAGTTATAAGAATTCATCTATGTTTGAGAAAGACAGTAAGATAAAAATTAAATCATGTGAGTGATTCTACCCACCTTTCTATGCCAAGGCACACACCACTGCATGAAGGTGAAAAGCAAGATGAGAATCCAATAGGGTGAACATCCCTCTGAGCTGAATGGAACTTTATTGTTAAAGACCCATATGTTTGCACAACATGTCACCTCTGTGCAAGCCAACTACCTCATTTGGTGCTCAGCCAACAATACAGTGATATCTTCCAATGCTAAGAAGCACTGGGAATTTTAAAAAGAAAAATACTGATTACATGTGATTTTTACCTTATGAGAAATTTAAGATGTGAGTCCTCTCTGCTGACTTGGAGTAAAACCTCTTCCTCTACAGAATGGGACCAATAATATCTATTTTACTAATTTCAGGGAAGAATTAGATAAGGAAATGTACAGAAAAGCACCTGGGGAAAAAAGCATTATACAAATATAGGATATAGGTATTTGGTCTTTTTAGTGTATATCCCCATTTTTAAGCCACATCCCATAATTTTTTCCTAAAACTCTCAAAACTCCATGGGTTATGTCCCATGAAGATGTGATTGAGAACAATGATGTGAAAGGTTTTTGGAGTAGCAGCCTGGGTCTTGGAGACCTGGGTTCCAATCTTTGCTCTCACACTAATGACCTCTGTGTTCTGGGAGGGCCCCACTTCATTGCCTGATAAAGGAAATTAAGACAGATGCTCTTAACATTCTATGATTCTTCCAAAACACGTAGGTGTCAAAATTGTCTTTTGGGTAGAGACTATAATGATCATAATTATTCCTTTGACTTTTATGCTTTATGGACTTTTCCTCTTAGATCTGTGATCATTTTAATATCTTCACTCAAAATGACCCACCTGTGTTTTCATAGTTGCCAGGTTGGACTTACTCTTTTCAGTCTCTTGCTGGGCTTCATTACTGGAGTAGTAAATGACTCAGTTCTTAAAATTTTTCTTTCTTTTACCCTCTTGGTGCTTGGCCTGCTTCATTTCTACAACTGCCCAGCCTGTTGGACATTCTGACCTATAATGACTGTTGATATGATCTTAAATAGATACTCACTCTTGAATATGTGACTCTCCCGAAGAAAGCTTTACCTTCCTCTATAGGGAGATGATGCCCATTTTCTGTTTTCTTGCAAATTCTGGAACAGAGTCAGTGTTTTATCATCCCTTAGACCACCTACTCCTGTCTACTATCTGCTGGAAGACAGTGAAATGGCTACCTTTGGCTGTCCAAAACTTAGATTTCTGTTTTGTTTTGTTTTGTTTTTTTACTTTGATTTCAGCTTTCTGTTTCACTACTCCTGATCTCTTATGCCTTTCATTTAGATCTCTTCAATCTTAGATCCCTGTCTGGAAATCAGCATATATTTGACTTCAGCTGAAGAATTTGTAAAGTGAAATTTAAATAGAAATATAGTGAGCATCATCATGTGCCATGTACTGGAGATAAAATCTGGGACTATAGAGAACCTGTAATATGGGACCACTAAAAGAGGTATAGGGAAAAATCAGAGAGGCATGAGAATGAGAGGGATAGAGAGACAGGGGAAGACTTGGGGGAGAAAGAGAGGACTTGGTTGGATGAATAGAGAGATGAATAAGGGTATTGTTTTAGTCAACTTTTTCGTTGCTGTGACTGAACAGAACAACTGTAAAGGAGGAAAGGTATTTTTAGGGGATCATGGTTTCAGAGATCTCAATCCATAGACAGCAGACTCTATTCCTTGGGGCTCAAGGTAAGGGAAAACATCATGGTAGAAGAATGTGGCAGAGGGAAACAGTTCACACGATGATCAGGAAGCAGAGAGAGAGGTCTCCACTTGCCAGATACAAATATATACCCCAAAGCCATGCCCCCAGTTCCCACCTCCTCCAGCCACACTACCACTTCAGTTACCAGTTAATCCCTATCAGGGGATTAATTCACTGATTGGATTAAGACTCTTACAACCGAATCATTTCTTCTCTGAACCTCTTTGCATTTTCTCACACGTGACCCTTTGGGGGACACTTCACATCCAAACCATAACTGGTCTAAGTGGAGACCAGTATCACAATAGGACAGCCAATATCAAAATGGCAAGTTAATTTCCAGCTATTACTATCTTTATACATTCAGACTATGAACGATGTATCAACTGTAATTATGTATTAATACTGCGGTATTTCAAATTCACTAAGAGCCAAGTGCTTGCAGATTCATATACTGAAAGGTCAGCCATTTTGTACTGCTCAGATAATCCTAGCTTTTTCCTTCTTTACATTGAAAATTTATGGCTGCTTCATTCCATAATTTCTTGGATTTCCCTCATCTTGACCTTCTCCAAGAGAAATTGGAGACTAGGATGAGTTGTAGCTGAGAGATGGCCTCTGAGGTAATTCATGAGTTCTTCACTGGCAAAAATCTAACTTTATTTTTACATACTTCTGTATTATTTTCAATATCTTCCTCTTTTCTGCTTCTTTTCGACTAATCAACATGATCAAAGAACTGAATCCAAAAAATGAACTCTGTACTTGATCTTTTCTCCTCCAACTATCCCCATACCTCTCAGCTTTCCTTCATTGCCAAATTTCATGTAAAAACACTACACTTAATTTTACTTCCTCACTACTTACTCATATCTTGGTAGACTATTATAAAACTCTTGTTTTCCCCTTACACTATTGATTCTACTTTCATTGCCGCAGTCTGGCTGGGCACAAAATCACGAGCCACTCAAGCAGGAACAAACTCTATTTCCAAAACTCCCTCAAATGCCATGCACATGGCCTTCTCCCAAGACACACCACACCAACAGGAAATCCCTCCTCCGGAATTCCCTCCTACACACTTCCCCAACCAATGGGAACTCTCCGGGAGTCCCTAGGAGAGCTCCAAAGTAGCAGCACCCCCCCCCCAGGCGGACAGCAGGGGTCTAATCTCCAATTGAATGCACATCTTAACATAATCATTATCATCTCAATGGCTTGCTGGCATCACCTTTCAACCAAAAATGCCATGCATCATTCCTACTTGGCTATGGCTCTCAGCATTTCATAAAAGTCAACAGTGACATTCTGTTAGCCAAATCCAATGGCCTATGTTTAATGTCTCATCTTTCCTTGTCTCTGGCAGTACTTGACACTGCTGATTACTTCCAATTTCTTTTTTTGGAATATAAAAAGGATTTTTAAAATCGGTGATCTGGAGTTTCTATGATTCTATGTGGCTAGTCTTACCACAGTGGTTACAAATTACCCTAAATATTGTCAGTCAGCCTACAACTTACTAAAAATATCCATGCTAAGATACCTAAAACCTACTGTTTCCAAATACTGTCATTCAAGGCATAAGCTCTGCTAGCCTCTAGTCTTTTAGCTTGAATAATTTTGCATTTACTTGAGCTAATGAAGTTCCTGGAGAATTGAAAGCATGTTCTAACCAACTTCTAGGTACCTTACAGTGCCTTGAATCATAACTGTTTACATTTGAAAAAAAATATGCAGTTGTTTAAGCAGCCTCTTCTTTATGCAAAAGGAGAAAACAAAACATCCTATTCTGATATTACTTCATAACATTTATAAATTAGCACTTATTTTTTACTGTTTGTTAATTTCCTCAATTAGGATATATAGGGCACGAGATCTTTGTCAATAGGTTCTTTGCATTCTGTGTCTGCATTCTTGATATTTACCTTTTACAATGATAAATAAACATAGTAGAATTATCCTCAGAGTGTTCTAAAATTTTCATATCAAAGTCATGCTGCTGACCACTTTGAGGTAGTTGAGGAGTCTGTAAATAATTTGTTTTAAATAATGATGATAATAACAATTATCCCATTTTAGCTTGTTATAGTAGTGGTCTGTATGACATTTTTGCTTGTTTTAAAATTATGATTAGTACATTTTTCAGGAAATATCCAGCTATCTCAAACAAATGCCAGAACATAGTATTCGATATGGATTTAAAATCTCCACTGAGAATTTTAATTACTATTGTGAAGTATTGGGTGTTATATCTCAGAATTATCTAAAATAGATCTTAATTCTATCCTGGAAATGTGTATTAGAAAAATGTAAACTCCAGTACAAGAGCCAACACTTAATCTTGGTGATTTCTACATTTTCACTTTTTAATGAAACTTATTTAGAAGTCAGAGGAGAGATGGGCATGAGGGAACTTATGGGAATAATGGATATCAAAAACTGGATATCTGAAATTGTGGTGATGGTTGCCCAACTCAGTAAAGTTATTAAGAATCATTGAACCATGCACTTTAAATGGGTAACTTTTATGGCATGTAAATTATATCTCAATACAACTATTTAAAAAGAGAAAAAAGTGAAGGAAATAAATTTTGTATTTGTATATATGCCTCTAACATAGCAACTGTTAGTCTTCTAGTTGTTGGAATTGATATTGCCCAGCTGTTAAATTTTATTGATTATTTGTTCTTTAATACTTGAAGGAAACTGATTAATAGTGGCAATATGGTTCAGATATTAGGTGTCCCTCAAACATTCACCTGTGAGACAATGCATGAGAGTTTAGAGGTGAAAGGATTGGGTTATGAGAACCTTAACTTAATCATTGCATTAAACCCTGATAGGTAACTGTAGGTAGGTAGGGTGTGGCTGGAGAAGGTGGTCCCTGGGGGAGTTCCTTTGGGGTACATATTCTGTCTTTGTTGATCAGAGTTCTCTCTCTCTCTCTGCTTCCTGATCATCATGTCCGTAGTCACCTTTCCTCCACCACACACTTCTGCCATGATGTTCTGTCTCATCTCAGACCCTGAGGAATTGAGCAATCTATAGATTGAGACCTCTGAAACCATGAGCCCCTAAATAATCTTTTCTTTCTGTAATTATTCTTGTGAGGTCTTTTGCCCACAGTGGTGAAAAATGCTGACCAAAACCTGTGGTATATGGATATATTCCTCATTCCTTTTTTCACGGCTGCATACTACTTCATTCTGTGCACCACGTTTATTCAGAAGTCTTCGATTTGTAATTTTTTAGGTTGTTTCTAGTTTTTAGTTATGTAAATAGTGTTATGAAAACAGTAATTATCAATTTTTAACATCCAGAAAGATTGCTGAATTTTACCTCCTCAACTTCTGATTCAGTGAGTCTTTATTTTGTTGAATTCATTTATCCAAGTGTCAGTATTGTATGCACATCTGAGTTTAAACTTTGAATATAAAAATATTGATCAAATATAAAACCAGACATAGTGAATCTCCATGCATCCAACACCTAGTTTCAACAACCATCAAGTCAGAGCCAGTTTTGTTTTTTTCTGTATGGATACCCATTCCTCCTTTCTTTTCTGGATTCCTTTGAAGTCAATCTCAGTCTTAATTTTGTGGCCTTAGTCAAATCTCTTAATCTTGCTAAACATCAGCTTTCCATATAATGTAACAGTATGCATTCCTATTTCTGGTGGTGTGCAGGGAAATGTTTAAGAACCAGTTCTCCAGGGGAGAGCTCATGTCTAGTTTCTGCCAGCATCCGTGGTGTAAATACTCCTGCCAAGGCCAATTTTGAGCTACCAATGTGACACCACTGAATTAAGAGTTGGAAAGAAATGTGCACAGTCAGCCTTCACTAGCCAGTATAAGCTCCATTGCATGAGTCTTTTCTATTTCTCAGAGTTATTGAGAGGATTTATTGGAGGAAAAAAAGAATACAGGTTGTATAGTAAGCATCAAAAATTGGTAGCTGTTTACTGCTTTTATTATTTCTAGCCTAATGAAACTCCCTCCTCATTTGAGAGTTTTTAAACAAGTTCTTCCTCATTACATGTTTTCCTGCATCTAAATATTCAGTTTTCAGAACTAGCAAAGGACCCATAAAACAGTGTGATACCATTCACTGCCTTACTCCATATACTAATTGGCTTGCTACATATTATAATTAAAATAAAAACTTAAATACCTTGATCCCTTAGGGGAATATAGTAAAGAAGTGTTAATGCATTTGCTTCACAGAATACATGGTATTGAATATTAAGTGTTTTGAGAGTTAAATATAAAATTATTGTGGAGGTTTTAAAGTGTTCTAAGTCTTGTCATCATTAATTACCTTTGGCTATTGACAGAAACAGCTGGGGAATATTAAAATTTTCCACTTATAGTTATGATATGAATAACAGATGCCAAGTTGAATTTATTTTGGTTAGACTTGCATATTGAAAGTCAATAAAACATATAATTTTACTAATGCTTTTCGAATTTGGAGTTTAATAGTTGAGTCATAGAGAGTTGACATTTTTTATAGAGATTTGAGGAATGTTCATTGTTGTCATTTTGAACATTTCTTTTTAAATTGAAGTGGCTTCTTACATGGATGTCTTCACTTCTCTGTGTAATCTTTTCTCACTAATGACAAATCAGACAAATCCCAAACCCTCTATTTTTATGTTCTGTATTCCATTAATTTATACTTTTGAAACTTGCTAAAGATTTTTTGGGAAAAAAAAAAGCAAAGTTAGGACTAGAACTCTAGGTTTTGTGAAGAAAAGTTCAAGAGCTATTAAGTTGTGACGGGAAATGAAATATAGTTGGATATATGGTATGTCATGTTGTTAAAAATCCAATTAATATTGTTGTACTTACATTATATTTAACCCAATATTATAAGATTAAACATGAATCCTTTAAAGATACTAAATGGACAGAGCATTATTATGGTAAAATTGAAACAGTCATTCTTTGACATATATTAATATCAGTTAATATAGTTTAAAATGCACAAAATAAGCATTGTTTTCTCATTAAAGCTAACTTAAGAATTTCTATTATCTTCTGTACTTTTCTCCCACACCCCCAACCACTCATCTTTTTTTTTTTACTCCCTCTAGTTTTAGAGCTAAAGCGAATAATGATTTGCTACATTTTCCATTGAGTGTCTCACAGTCATGAAGAGCTGAAAATATAGAATTGAGGTCTTTCATCTCCATTCTTTTTTTTTTTTTTTGTCTATTCTCTGGCAAGTCTGTAGTAAGATCTTCGTTATGTGTAATAAAATGTATAGGTTCCCCCCCAATTGAGATAGCATTCATTCCTAACAGTTAGCTATGATATGCTCAATTAGTTAGTAAATCAAATTGCATCCCATTGCCAGAATTTATACAATAAAGAATATAAGCCTTTGGAACACCAGTGCTGCATTAGTGTTTGTTTATTACAGCAATAAGTAATCAAGGTGATCCAATAAGGATGTATAGTAAAGGATATACTAATGACAGTGTTGATGCAGGTCAGAAAAGAACAGTTCTTATGATAAGCTAAGTATAATTAGATATTATATTCCTTTAGTGACATTTAAATTTTGTGACTACATGATTTTAACTACCAAAAGATAAAAAGCAAACCTTCTAATACCTCCATGAAAATTAACTAAAAAATGGAGAACTATAGAGTTTAAGTAATGTAGTCAAGGTCACACAGTTATTAAGTGGCAGAGAGAGGATTTGCACCAGGCTGACCATTTCCCAGGTTTTCATCACAGCGACAGAAACACCTGTCAATAACAACTTTTAGAGAGGAAATTTTTATTTTGAGCTCATGGCTTCAGAGGTTCAGGCCATGGTGGCTGGCTCCATTGCTGAGCCTAAGGTGAGGTTGAACATCATGGCTGAAGATGAGGTAGAGAAAAGCTGCTCACTTCATGGCAGGTGGGAAGGAGAGAGAGAGAGAGAGAGGGGGGG
>NW_026000142.1:26318590-26355161 GCF_001458135.2 Marmota marmota marmota
AGGGGGGGGGGGAGGAAGGAGCTGTAGGGAAGATGAACCCTCCCAGGCCATGCTCCTGAGTGACTCACCTCCTCCAGATGTGTCCCATCTGCTCATGGATGTCACCCAGTTAGTCCAGTCAAACTAGGATGGTATGATTAGATTACAGCTGTCATGTTCTAATAATTTTACCTTCTGAATTAATACAGGAGCTTTTGGGGGACAGCTCATATTCAAACCATATCAAGAGGGTAGTTACAGCAAACATTACTTACTTGTAAATGGATTAGGAATATCATTATAGTCATAGCTAGAAAAAAATTGTTAACAAAACCCCTCAGCAAAGTCTTTAAGAAATGGCTTTTTCTCCTCCTTCCCAAATGACTTGTTTTCCTGGAGTAGAACAAGTGATTAGCATATTTTATTTCTGTCATTAATGCCAGGCCTGCTTACCATGACTGGATTTCCCTGATTGGTGGTGTTTAGTGAAGTGCTTAGTGATTCTCTAAGGAGCTCTTAGACATCAGCTGTAAATCATCTGCTCCACCATTATGACTGTGAACTCCCTACCTCCAACCTGGTGTACTAGGCACAGGTTTCTCCATACTCACCGTATGTGGGCAGAATCATGCTCAGCCTCTGGGGACAATACTGCAAATTAGAAGGTGAATTTGCAGCTCCCTGGCAGGGCCTTACATGTGCAAATCCTGTTCCTTGTAATTGGAATTGTGTTTGTAAATCCCTACACATTCAAATGTGGCTGTATTACACCCCTACACACTTGGTGGAGAATGAAGAGCAACCTGCTTAGAAGATGCAAAGTTGACTTCCTCAATGAATTAGACAATATGGGTGGGCTTTCTGCAGTCTCAATCTTTCAATGGACCACTCTGTATTTCTTGGAAAAAAAATTGGTAAAATCCGTATTCAACCATAATTTAAATAGTGGTCTTTCCTAGCTATGCAGTTTTTGGAAAGTCATCTCCTATAGCATCTTTATAAAACACTGGATTATTATAATGTAAGCCTAAGTTTTATCTGGCTTATCAATAAAATACATTGGAGGGAAAGGGACACTGTAGTTAATTGAGTTGGTAAACAACTAACTGGGAGTTCTTACTAATAATTTTTGCTAGATAACAATGATTTTTTCCCTCTATGAAATCCATCAGTTTTCTCCTCCTCCTCCTTCTCTTCATCCTTTTCCTTCTCCTCCTCCTCCTTTTTTTTCTTTAAGTGGGTGTATCACTATTTCTAGGGCTGGTCTTGAACTCATGGACTTAAGGATCTTCCTGCCTCAGCCTCCTGAGTTGCTGGAACCAGAGACATGCATCATTATCCCTGGATTATTAAAGTCTATAAACAAGTGTAATGATCATTATAGTGCACATGTTTATAGAGTATACATTAGCCAGTGATTTTCAGTATGAAGAAAAGCATGGGTAACAATGAGTTGCCCCTTTTTAAAAATACGTATTAATTTCAAAGAGTCATGCTGACTCCTGAACACATTTTCCAATTATAAAGTTAGAATTTCTTCTAGAAGACTTTGTCAGCAGATGTGTTTTTCTTGTGGGGTGGGGTTTAGTACCAGGGATTGAACTCAGGGGCACTAAGCCACATGCCCAGTCCTATTTTGTAATTTATTTAGAGACAGGGTCTCACTGAGTTGCTTAGTGCCTATCTTTTTTTTTTTTGAGGCTGGTTTTTGAACTCAAAATTCTGTTTTCTCAGCCTCCGGAGTCACTGGGATTACAGGCATGCACCACCATGCCTGGCTAGCAGATTTGCTTTTTAATATAAAGTATATGTTCCCTTTCTGCTGTCCACCCTTCTAACTAGCTCCTTCTTCATTATTTTGTGTTGCTATATTCTATCTTGTATTTTAAGGAAATTTGAATTCTAAAATCAAGCAGTATTTAGAAAATTAATCATTCCTATTTGATACCACCTTAATAAAGAATAACCCTTCTACCTAACAGATTTGTGTAAATATTCCTGTTTTCATTATGGCAAACATGGTGAGAACATGGTGGTTCTTTGTGTTCCTGTTCATTTTCTTGAGGCATATCATGGATTGGATTGTGTCCCCACTAAAAGATATGTATAAGTCCCAACCCCCAGGACCTCAGAATATGAAACTTATTTGAAAATATAATTGGTGAAGTGAAGATAAGGTCATACTCTAGTAGGGTGGGCTCCTAATCCAATATGCCTTCTATTCTTTGAAGAATATAGTCATGGAAAGAGACAGGGAGAATGCTATATGATGATGGAAGACTGGGATTATGTACCCATGAGCTAAGGAATATTGGGCTACACAAGCTAGGAGAGAGATATGGAACAGATTCTCCTTCAGAGCCTCCAGAAGGAATGAATGTTGATGCCCTGACTTTGAACTTCTAGCCTCCAAAATTGTAAGACAATGAATTCCTGTTGCTTTAAGCCACTTGGTTTGTGGTATATTTTTTTAATGACAGCAGTACTAAACTAATATAAGACATAAAACAATGAATTCTTTTTTGTAGCAGGGATTGAACCCAGGGGCACCTAACAACTGAGCCATATCCCCAGCCCTTTTTTGTTTTTTATTAGAGACAGGGCCTTGCTAAGTTGCTGAGTCTGGCTTTGAACTCAAGATCCTCCTGCCTCAGCCTCCCAAGCCACTGGGACTACAGGTGTGCGCCACCATGCCAGGCAAAACAGTGAATTCTTTTTCTCCTCCTAACACTGAAATCCAAACCCTTCTTAATGCCTTGTTTGATCTCTTGCAGTAACCTTCCAGGCACTGTCCTTTATGCTCTTTCAGCCTGCACCCATGCATTTACACACCATTACCATTTTAATATTTTTGTTCTATGTACACATATTTACAGTGGTCATTTCCCATTTGTGTCTGGAATAATATAAAATGTTTGGTGATGCATTTGAGGATGTCCTGTTCTGCCCTCATTTGCCTTTCGAGTCCCTTCCCCCCACTGTGTCTCCTGTGCACACCTTTGTATCCCAGCCACATTACACATCTTGTTAGTGCTTTCAGTGTGACTGGCCTTTTTCTATTTCAAGCCTGCTGTTCCTTTCATAACATACCCCCCAAGGGAATTTTATTCCTCTTTCAAAACATGTCTCAAAGGCTACTGTAATAGTTTATTGGGACTCACAAAATAATCCATACATCTTTTATAATGGTTAGAGTAATTTGCTTCACATTATCAATATTTGTGCAGTAGTCTTCCATTGTCTTAAGTCCTGCAGGCATCTTTATCCCTTGTTGGCAGAAATCCAGCCTCCTCTGGCTGGATCATAATTCCACAGCAGACCAACCTGAAACACACTCCAATTCCAGGCTTCTGCTGAGATTCTCCTTGCGTGTTCTGCTTCATTTCCTTGAAAGGGACAGCAATGGACTCAAATCAAAGCCTTTTATGTTCTTATTCCCATCACTATTATATTTGGTATCTTCTTATTGACCACAGGAGGATAAATTAAGAACCTTGCAGTTCCCTCATCTCAGAAAGTCACAAGGGAAATGATTTTTCACACTAAGTCTCTTAATCCCTTAATTCATCCCTGACCTGGTGAAGTCTATAGACCAATTATAGGCAAACTTTTTTTTTTTACTGTGTTCCTCTGTTAATAACATTTTTTTCCAAAAGGGTACAAGAAATTTATTTATTTTTGTACATGATTTAAAAATTATTTATTTTGTTCTTCTAAATTGATGAAATTATATGAGTACAATTTTGAGCACACATGTATGTTTATTTATTTTCTTTTTACTCTTAATTTGAAAATTATACATTTTGTATTAGTTCATTATAGATATACATAATATTGGGATACATTTTGACATAATTATACAAGCATGGATTCTAATTTGCTCCAATTCACTTGCCAGTACCTCCCCTTTCCTTCTCTTCCTCTCTCCCCCGATTCCCTTTCCTCTATTCTACTGATCTTTTTTTTTTAAATTAGTGCATACTAATTTATTCTTATAGTTTTTTTTTAAAGTAATGCATTATGAATGTACATAGAGATGAAATTCACTGTGGTATATTTATGCAAATTATATACACTTCTGTACCAACACAGCAACATATGTTATAGGATATATAAACTTAATATTAAAATATAAAAGTTCTAATATTTCTTTCCAACTGTAATAAAAAGTATATTAATGAATTCCTTTAAGAAATGTTTGGGTGATTGTCTTTATAGCTAGACACTGTAAAAAGAAAACCCAAATCTAAAATTAAATTTATTTCTCTCAAAGAATACATACTAGACATGATGCTAACTTTACCAATAATGTAAAAGTAATATGTAATTATAAATTTACATTAAAGATAATATGCATAATAGGTAAAAGAAGCTATATGATAGAAGTATGACTATGTGGATTGATATTTGGAGTGATAGAATTTAAATGAGAAATAAACTTCTAAGGGTTCACTTAGCCATTATCTATTAAAACTAAATGGAAACTACAGGGGAGAAAAATCTATTTTTTAACAATAACTTGCCTTTTTAAAGAATCTGTTTTGCAGCATTTCAAGTGAATGTATATTCAAATAATGCCAATATATTTGTTAGTCAAACCATTATGTGATGCCTAACTTCAAGTTTACACATTATTAGTTTTCAAAAGAGATATACTCCATTTTTTTCTAATCTATTTTAGATATAAAGGGAACTTAAAATTTTCTAAGATTGCATTTGTAATCATTTAGCCTCAAGGGGTAAGAAACACTCATTTTTCTGATTCAATATTCTAATTATTGCCTCAGTGGAGTGTGAATTTTAATAAAACTTAAATGGAAGTAGCATACATCATGTGAAAAATAGTTTTTCCTATGACTTGGCTTTTAAAGAAGTATGTTATTTCCCTCATCCAGGAAATATTGATAATGTGGTGTTGGAAAATGGGGGTTGGGGTGTATCAGAAGACCTGAAAATATGTTGTGATATATTTCATCATCAGAGTTCATTCATTTCTCATGGTACTTAAACTGCTTCTGTGATATAAATAGATAAAGTGCTTGTAATAGCTATAAGATACATGTTTTAAGCTATAATTTTTGGTATCTTATATGATTTAACATTCTTCAATCTATAAATACATTTTCTATGAAAACAAAGATGAGTTCCTGAATGAAGTGCCTTTGCCAGAAAAACATTTGTTGATTTTGTAAGTTATTTAGGACATGATTATAAATTTACATTTTCATGATATAGTAATTAGCCAACATTTATTTAACACTTATTCTGCAAAATGCATTGTTTTAAATACAGTTAACTTTGGAAACCAAATAAGCATGTACTAATTGTTTTATGTATTTCATATGTGAGGAAACATTGACACAGTAGTTTTCATATAATTACCAAAGACATGTGACCCCAGGCTGTTTGACCCAAGAATTGTGTTCTATAGTTTACACTCATTGTACTTTCCTTAGTCTGCTGCAAAATAACTAGGTTGTTCCTTTTGATAAAAGTATAATGGAGAAAGAAAAACAGACTTAGATGTTTATTTGTTTTGCAAACAATTACTGAGTGATGCTTTTTAAAATCAATAAGAGGATGCCACTTCTTTTAAGTAACTTATAATTTAGTAAAGGAAATATAAGTAAATGATTTAAAAAATGTTTTATCCTGATAAACTTAGTTTCCTGTGGTAGGAAATGAACTCCAAATGTCATCTTAACTCAAGAGTCATATGATAACAGAGGATTCCTCAGGGTAGTTGTCCTCCATGCAGGATCGCAGCAGTTTAGGCTATTCCATGTCATGGCCATGCTGTCTCCGCATGTGGCCTCCATTATCATTAAATGAACATGTGAAACTCACATACTCTATTTTGTGCTTTAACTAGGAAATGGCACCCTTCATTTCTGCTCATTTCCTCTTGAACTGCAAAGGAGCTGGAAAATTTGGGGGAGTATATTTGGTGAACAATAAATGCTTTAGCCAAAGGTATGTGTAGTAACCTAGAACAGAATGAAGGCTGTGCAACTGTTAATTAGGATTCTATAATCTATAATAGTGAGAATGTCAGTAGATATACCTAGGAAGTTGACTGGAGAGTAGCAGGAAAAGTCTTGATAGAGGGTGGGGAAGGTGATTGATGAATGTAAAACAAGGTTTTGAACATCCTGCAGGAGGGAGCTAGCTACTGCAGACTTTTCAGTACCATGGAGAGCTCCTATCATTTAAACTGGTGTGACATCATATGATGTAAATTCTAATACCCTTTCAGCAACAATTCATTCCATAAACGTTTGTTATTTGCCTATAATAGACTCTGTATATAGAAAAATTTACAACACTTAACTAACAATCTAATTGGGAAGACAATTCCTTGCAAAGTAATGAGTAAATTCCATGACAAAACTCTTCATCACATATTTTGAGTGTGTGAAGAGGTTCTTAACTTTAATCTTGGGTTCAATAATAAGCTGAATAGAGAAATTTCTTGCAGGGGATTACTTTTGATCTCATATGTATATATTAAATGTTAAGTAGAGGTTTGGCCAAGGAAGGAAGCACACACATTTATACGTATACATATATACACATACATTTATATATAAACACATATGTGTATATAGACATATTTTTTTTTTTACAAATTATCAAAATATCCTCAGTTCAAGTGTTGTGAAAAACTGATTCTGGTTCAGATTTGACCCATGGACCCATATTTGCTGACCCCTGGTTTAGACAGATAGAACAACATCAAAACAGATGTGCACATGCAATTAAATATAGTTTGATCTTGATGTCATATGAATTTTTAAGAACCATGATAAATGAATCCAGAGATGTCAATAGGGGGCAGTATTTCATGTGAAGGAACTTAGGTCTAATTCTCTAAGTGTTTTGCTATTGAAGGTTGTAAATCAGTGAAATGATGAAATCACATTTACATTTTAGAAAGATTGCGTGTTGTGAATTCCTCTGAGGAGGCAAAATTGAACTAAAAACGACCAATTAGGAGCTGGGCGGCAGTGGCCAAAAAAGGAATTATGAAATCCCAAAGTAAGACACTCATTGGAAGGGCAGCAAAGAGGGGGTGTGTTTGTAAGACTCTTTAAATAACAGCAGAAGGACTCCATGACTGATTACCCAGGTGGTAAGAGGGGTGAATAATGACTCCTACATGAGACAGCATTGCTTTAATTGAAATAATAATTATTATGCTAATTCACTGATGTTTGTCCTGTAGCAGGAACTCATGTTAAAAGGATACCTGACATTTATTCCAGAATCCCACCATCTGGAGACACAGGCATTTGACCCTGGAAAGTCTCTTAGGCTGTCCAGGAAGGGTGTAGGGAACTATTGTTGCTGTCCATTGATAAACAACATCTTTTCTGTGGCAGAATTCTTATTCAGAATAAGGGTAAGGAACTCATTGCATAGGTCATGGAAATAATATTAAAAGTCATGTCTTGGGGGCTGGGGTGGTTGCTCAGTGGTAGAGCACTTGCCTAGTACATGCAAGCAGATCAAATATGGGTTTGATCCCCAGCACCATATAAAAATAAATAAATAAAATAAAGGTATTGTGTCCAACTACAACTAAAAAATAAATATTAAAAAAATTTATGTCTTGGCTGGGTGCAGTGGTACATGCCTATAATTCCAGCACCTTGGGAGGCTGAGGCAGGAGGATTACAATTTCAAGTCTCACCTCAGAAACTTAGCAAGACTCTGTCTAATAAGAAAGGCTGGGCTGGGGATGTAGCTCAATGGCGAAGGCGAAGCATGCCTAGTTTCAATTCCTGGAACCGGGGGGTGGGGAGGGAGGATAGAAAGAAACAAACAAACAAAAAAGTTATAGACTTTTGAAATATCAATTATTTCAATTACTTTTGAAACAAAAATTCCAAATATTTTTAAACTTTGAAATTGACCTCTATAATAAACACATACCGTACATGATTGCCAAACCTTTTAATATAATTTTCTACATTGTGAATGCCACTTTACCAAAATACAATTCCCACACTTACTTCCTTTCTAGGTTGAAGGCATGTAAACTAGTTTTCACCTATCAGACCCACCCTTGTGAGACTTGGATAGTGAAGTGTGCAGTGTGATGTGGACATCAATGTTCCTTTTTGTTTTTGTTTTTGCTTGTGTGTGTGTGTTTTGTTTATTTTTATAATACTGGGATTGAACCCAGGGGTACTCTACCACTGAGCCATATTCCTACTGCTCTCCACCTTTTTATTTTTTGAGACAATGTCTCTAAGTAGCTGAGGCTGACTTTAAATTTGCCATCCTCCTGCCTCAGCCTCCTGGAATGCTGGGATTATTATAGGCATTTGCCACAGTGCCCCATGTGGGGAGATCAATTTTCCATTAAGTATAATCATGGAAGGTACTTATTTTGGGAAAATAGCTGAGGTAGAGGTTCTATTATTTCAGTTCAATACAGTTGGTGTCAAGGAGCAAGGAGTAGCAGCTATTCTGTTATTTTTATGCTGGACTAGTCCCAGAGTGTGGCGGATTGTTTCCTATTTCGTAGCATTCAAGTTAACTTTTCTGGCCTTCCCAGAGAAGCTATGTAGTATCTGCAAAGATTTCTTTAGTTAGATTATATTCTATGCTTCACAACTGAGAATGTCAGTAGATATATCTAGGGCTTCAGTTATAGAATGTTGTATTTATATAAAATATCACGGGGATAATTAAGAAACTATCTAGAAAAAAGCTTATTAGAAGAATTATTTTATATATTTTTTTAGTTGAAGAATTATTTTACATACATATATATATTTAGTTGTAGAGGTGTTATTTTATTTTTTATTGGTGCTGAGAATCAAATCCAGTGCCTCATGCACACCAGGCAAGCCATCTACCACTGAGCCCAGCCCAAGCCCCTAGAAGAATTATATTTTTAAAAAAGGTAAAGAAACACTGTCATCGACTAACTGGGTCTTTCAGAGATGTGACAGTGTCAGTGTGATGGTCAAGACGTGGGAAAAAGGAGGGTTCACTGTGCCTTTGGGATGGTGGGCATTTGAAGATTGAAGACCCTGAGATTATTCGTTTTAAGGAAGATAAAGTATGTAATGAAAGATTTTGGCCTGGAGCTGTGGCTGCATGGCAACGGTCACAGGTTATTCAGACCTGACCTTTCTGGGGACAGTTCTTTTAGGTCAGCCAATCTGGAGGTACAGTTAAGATAACTGGATCCTGTTTTTGCTTGGAGAGCCTTTCTGGAGTCAGACAAGGGTTACCATGCTTCTTGTTTGTTGCTTTGGACTGTGCTTCATGCTCATTGTGGGTGATCAGCAGCTCATGTACTTATTTAAAGGGGAGTTTTATGGGAGTGTATTAAAAACAGAAAAGGACCAACATATATTTTTAGTCCTGCAAATAAAATTCCAATCCCTAATGAATACTATCCTACTCACTTAATATGCAATTTAGCTTTTAGTCATCACAACTAGAATTCTTTCACTTCATTATGCCAGCAGTTCTGTTGATTATATCTTGCTATTATCTGAAAAATGGGTAATGTAAATAATATTGATACTAAGACAGTTTAAGTAACTTGCTAATTTCGTGGTGATTGTACACCAAAATATGACAGGGCTGGATTCCAAGTGACTAGTGCTCAATCCAGCGATCAGTGACATGGCTAACTTAACCAGTAAAAGCTTCTATAAAATGAGAATAACAATAACACTCCATCAGGGGTTTTAATGAATAAATGAGTTAATTTTTGAAAAATACTAAAAACTTTGCCTGAATCATTAAATACTCAGTAAATATTAGTTATTATTTTGTCCAAGATCTTCTCTTTTCTTTTTTGAAAGTCATGATAGGCAGAAGTCAGAACCAAAATGCTAAATAGTAATTTTGATAATGTAATAAATTTCCAGATATTTCTAGATTAATCAAATAGGCATTTCTTTAGGTAGTGAGGAAGTTGAAGAAGAGACAGGTTTGAGAAAACTGGAGGTGGCTTTTAGGACCTAGAGTTATTCCAAGAAGGCAAGAGTCTCTAGTTCTTTGTTTTGAAGAAAGCCTTTCAGGAACTCTTTTCAGTCTCCTACATGACTTGAGGGTGTATCTCTAAAGCCTCTTCCTCTTTCAGTTCGTTGACCTGTATATATGTAAAATCCAGCTCTTACACTGGAAGTTGGGCTGTGAATCTAACACAAACAAGAGCAGGTCTCAGGAGCAGAATATGGTTCTTGACAGGTAACCAGCCTGGTGCAGATAGTTTGAGGAGAGTCTGGGGCAAGCAGTGTGTAATGATTATCTACCAGCAAGCAGCTGTTAGAGAGGGAAGGAGAGTATGCAGGTTAGGAAAGAAGGCAGCAGAGATAAGCTTTAGGTCAGAGAGTTTCAGCTAACAACAATGCAGACTTGACCTAACTCTTAGCTAAGGATGCTGCTCTGTGAAACTCAGTGGTCATGGAGACCTAAGTGAAACTGGATGGCCTTGTCCTGTAAAAGAACAATTTTTGACTTTAAGATGTTCCTTCACATGTATATGTAACTCAGAGACATGTTTGTCAAAGGGACAAATGGTGTCCAATAATTGTTGAGAAATCAAGGCATTTGGAGGGTGGAAGGGAAGGGAGAAGAGAGAGGGAGAGAAGGAGGGAGGAAGGGAGAGAGAGAGAGAGAGAGAGAGAGAGAATATGAATGAATATGAGAACATTTATACCTGTTCCTGTATCTGGAGGAAGAACGCTTCCTACTTTCTCTCAGGTGATTTTCACTTCATCACTGGATTTGGTCAGAATTTTGTTGAGACTGGGTCTGTCCCAGAACTGAGGTATAAGGGTATAAGGATATGGAGGAAACCAGTGGACCATGTAAGGTAGAAGATGAACCCGTGTTCCAATGCCATTCACTAGCTGTTTTTCTTGGCAAGTAATTTAAATTCACCATGTCTTGGTTCCTTAATCTCTAAAAGGGGATGATGATAATAATGGCTAACACACATAGCACTATGTGCCATGTATATTTACAATTTAATGTTTACAGCCACCCTGTTATTCTCATTCCCTTCCTTGTGAGGAAACTGAGGAAGAGAGAGGTTGAGTAACCTGCCCAAGATTTCCACAGCTCCTTGGTAGTGAAGCAGGAATCTAAGCACAGAAGACTACCTCCAGGGTCAATGCTCTCAGCCCTTCCCCTCTACTGACTCTCCAGTAAAAGGAAGACAGTAAAATGAGCCAGACACTAGGCACAGAGAAGTGGAAAGGGAAGCAGCAAAAACTCTCATCTATGTAACTCAGATGTGTGAGGAAAGAATCAGGTTGATTACAATAGGCTCTATTTATATAACTAACAAAAAGTGTAGAAACAGTGTAGATCCTCATATGTTTCCATGAACATACAATTGCAGAGTGATTTTTAGATAATTGTTTTGTTTGTTTTTGCTTTTTAGACTCATATCTGAAACCAAATGCCTCCAATCCAATGCTTTAGAAAATAAAGTGTGGGCAAGTGGGTGTGTGGATGTGCCACCATCACCCCGTAGCTTGGGAACTGTTCTTATCAACCATTTTCATCCAACTGCTCACAGTAAGGCTCAGGAAGGTGTTTTCAGCAAGTTCTGAGATTTTTTTTTGGCGTATAAAATTATGTTTGGTTTTATTGCAGTGTTTGAGTACATTGACTTAGCAAAGAAGGCAAGTAATGGACAATCCGAATTCTGTACAAAAATAGTTATTTATATTTGAATTAACACATTAAAGAATCACAGCATGAAAAAAAATCAATATGTAAACAGATTAGAGAATAACAAAAAGGAGCCTGGCACAGTGTAGCCAGGCTCCTGGCACAGTGTAGCCAGGCTCCTTTTTGTTATTCTCTAATCTGTAATCCCAGCAGCTCAGGAGGCTGAGACAGGAGGATGGAGAGTTCAAAGCCAGCCTCAGCAACTTAGCAAGGCACTAAGCAACTCAGTGAGATCTTGTCTCTAAATAAGATACAAAATAGGGCTGGGGATGTGGCTCATTGGTCAAGTGCCTCTGAGTTCAATTCCTGGTACCAAAAAAAAAAAAAAAAAGAATAACAAAAAGGAAGTCTGTAATTCATTTTCTCTTTTTTATTTATAATATAGTACTAACTTTACAAATTTGATTTTCAGCAGTCTGTTTATATTAACAGATGCAAGACTTTAGATATCTAGAAAAATAAATATCTAAGAAAAAGCAAAGGATCAAAATGAAAGAAAGTAGAAGACATCTTAAATCTTTGTACCATTCTCATTTATACTTCTTATATAGAAATAAGTCAATAATTACTAGGCATCCTGATACAATGTTCTACCAAGATTTCTTCCAGTGTTTGAAATAATAAAATAACATTTCTTTTAAGACTTCATAATTTTAATATATGGAAGTTACATTTTTCATGTAACAAAATCTGTAGATTTAATGTACTTACTCTGTTTAGTGATAGTCCATCTGCTAATGTCTTAGTTTTTGAAATCCATGAAAATAAACCAGGACATATTTCTGTCCACTTTAATAGTAACTACCACAAATTACAAACTAAAGAGATTTGAGTCATCCACATCCACACAATATAGAATAAACCTAACATCAATATGTCAGTTTCTTACTACAAGGGTTATTTTGGGTGATAAAATCTTCACTGTGTTTCTTGGACATGGAGAGCTACATTTTTTTATGAGAATGGGTATATTTCATTTTAGAGATGGGGGAATCGCAGAACTTCTAGTTATAGTTCTGAAGACCCAAGCCATGCACATTAAAAGCATAGAGAAGTATTCCTGTGGGAAAATGGGTTCATGCAAGGTTTAGTCACAAACTTAAAATAACTGAAGACTTGTCAAGGAAAATGACATCCCGGAAGGCACAGAAATGTGTGTCACTGTCTTAAAAGTGATCATGGAGGCAATGGTAGAATAATTGAAGACATTGTGAGACTAATCTTACACAAGTATAATGTGGATAAAGGAAACCCTGCTATAGATTTCTGTCCTTCCACCACAACTCTGGTTAAGAAGACAAATAGTGGATATTTGTAAACTAGTGAATTTAAAATCTCTATATGTCATTAAAATAATAGTTGTCTTAAAGAATTAGATTGGTTGTTGCTAGTTGAATAGTCCATGTTCTCAAATGTGTACACACAATATTCAAAAATGTTTTGTAACACAGATGCTTTAACATCTTGCTAAAATCAACAGCTATCAAGTGTGTAGAACTTCAGAGTTTGAAGAAAAATCTACACCATTTATCCACAGTTAGATCAGGAGAGCCACAAGTGATTTTTTTCTTTTAGAGCCCAGTTTTCTCAGAAAAGTATAGCATCTTTCTTTGGGGAAGAAACTCCATGTGGAAATTTCTTGTTTGACAGTTTATATGTAACCAGAACAAAGAACATAAAAATCTTTTATTATAACTTCATAGCATATGCATACATTTTATTTGTACCTACCTCCTTTAAAAAACATAGTATAATTAAGTCTTTTTAATATAGCTCTTGTTTTACTTTTCCAAGTAGTTTTAAAAACATAATGTATATCTTATTATCCAGCATGCAGCAGGGAAAGCACTAATGTAAATTGAAATTCGTGATCATATTTTAATTTCAGTTATCTCAAGAATGAGATTCCAAATCACACTTATTAATTAGATGGTATATATCTTTCATGACACAGAAGGCATTTAGATCATCATCATGGTGGATGCAATAAATTACGTTTTGTAGAATGAGAGAATCCAACTCTGACTGCTCTCATTCTCCTAGTTCTCATTTTCTAAGGGCATCCTTGCTCATGGTGTCTACCTTTGTGCAATGTCCTCCTGTTCTTGTTCTGTTCATTTAAACTGGACTCAGAGAGCTATGAAGCTTAGTGACTATGGACCAGTGTTTCAGAGATGTCAGAATAAAACTTGAGCTGGGACACCCTGACAAAGGTTATACAGCAATGTGTGCAGAGCCGAGGGGACAGTATCTTGACTATCTCCTGCTGCTTCATGTCAATCAAAGCAAATATGGAAATTGTAGCTTCTCCTTCAGTCCATTCTTACACTTCAACAAAGCTCTTTCTGATTGTGTAGCGGGGGGAATTGGTTGGAACCCAGGCTACATTGTTCACTTGCTATAGGACCTCGAGCAAATTCTTTTATTTCTATTTTCCCACTGCCCCGTCCAGTAAGATGGGGAACTTGACAACTTCTACCTCACGAATAAGTCAGTGTTCATGAATACCTAGAATAGTACCCAATCATAGTAAATATTCAATAAGCATAAGTTGCCATCATAATGAATTACATTTTACTTTTGATTTGCATCCCGCCCAGTTAGCACATACTTATTTTCTAATGGTTTATTTAGAATGTACAGCTCATGTCACTTCAGAGCAGGACTACCTCCAGATTTCTTGTACATATCTCCATAGAGCTTAACACAATGTTTGATAGCGATTCTGTAAATATGTTTTTTTCCCATATGGATTGATATTTAGATAAATAGAATTTTACAACTATGGCTGACTTTTAGATGTTGTCAGAGAAAATGCCAGTTATGATGTGTTAGCAGTATACGTTGCCAGTGCTCTAGGTTAAAAAGGCAAAGACCACTGCACACTTACAATTTTTTAAGCTACATAACGTAAGACTCTGTTGGATACTTTCAAACTATATATTGTATTGTGGTTATATGAATAGTATGATTCTAAGCCCTAAATTTTAAACAATCTTCTACTAAGGCATTTTTTAATGCAAATTCTTAGCTGCTAATTAGAACTGCTGGGTGAACAATATCCAAGCTATATTCCAAAACAGTTAGCTCAAAATCTGGGTGTCAGTATAAACACTGGGTGCCAGTGTTTATTAAATCTCTTCCAATGATGCCTCCATATAGGAAAGTTGGAGAACTACTGTGCTAAACTGTTGGACTGTAAAAATGTTACTCTATGGGATATTCACCTGGAGTGGGACAAAAAGTAGCCGCCTTATAAAAATCCTGTCAAGTAGTATGTGGCCTAGACATTGACTCACCTTCTAAGAAGGGTTATGAAGAATGCGGTGATCTGAACTCTTATTTTGTTCAATTCAGTTCCCTTCCCACAATATTGTGGCTTGGACTTTTTCTTTTTTCTTTTTTTTTTTTGGCCAGGCTGACTCCTGCAGATGTGTCATTTTCCACACACTGGGTCCCTGCCTGCTGCCTGCTCAGAGGTGGGTGGCAGTGCTTGAGTCATGGCTGTGAGTCTGCTTTGAGACTCTGTGATTCCCTGGGAGTCACTTTTCCTCCTTGCCCTGTGGTTTCTTCGGCTTGATGAATTTTGTCTCAGATGCAGCTTTAAAGAAGAAAACTTTGAATGAGAAAAAAAGCATATTTTGTACATGTCAGATATAGACTTGTTTTTCTGTTTCTTAGGCCACTTATGACCTATTCTGAATGACTTTCTAGTATAAAAGATTCTATTTCACAAGTTAAGGTGATATATATATTTTTTTTCTGAAGTTTTTATTTTTTTAATTATTCATATATTTAGTAAAAAACAAAGTTAATTAAATTGCTTATAACATGTAGGAAGGGCAACTATTCAAACACAGGGCAGGGACAATGAGTGAGGATGGAAGTCTTTGAGGGCATGGCTGTGTCTGATGTATCTTTCTGTCATTAGGCCTAGCACAGTAAGTGACTTCTGTCAGTGTTTGATGTTAAGCAGAAGTTAGATGGATCCTTGCCTTGACAAGCACATAGCAGTTAATTGAGCAGGGATGAGTGGGAGGAAAGAAAAGGTGGGGGGCTTCTATGACTAAAGGGGAGCATATGCTCACAGGTGTGGGTGAGGCGGGCTCTACCACCAGTGCTAGAGAAGGGCTGTGGAGCCAGGCATAAAGGATGAGAAGGGAGAGCAGGGAGGTGTGGATCATGCTGAACTTTGTAACTGATGCTGAAGAGTTTTTAATCTCTCTGGAAACTGATGGGGAGCCATTTAAGGAGATTTAGCTGGGGATTGACATGATCATCCTTTCAGAGAAGTCACTTTGGTAGAATACAGGAGTGAGGGAACAGAGAAACCTATAAGGAGCCATCATGAAATTCAGTGTGTAGAGCACACTGTGCCCCTCTGACTTACTTCATCTTGTATAGAATGTGCCTAGCTCTGAGTTACTGCATTTTATAAAGCAGTAGTTTGACATGAGCTACTCCATGTGGATGGAGAATGTCTTTATATTTTGTAAAAGTAGACTGCCACCATCTACACAGCACAACCATAAGGCACAAAGTGATGAAAAAATTATCATGCTAATAAAAAATGATCACTTGCAAACTTATCAAATTAAATCAGAAGCACCTGGATGCATGGGTGTATCACACTCATATCAGAAAAAATCAGGCCCATGAGCTTATCAGTCTCTGCAGATGCAACCCCCTCACCTGAAACACATAAAAGGAAGGTATACCACAATGGTGGTATAGTGGCACACGCCAGCCTACCATCAGACCATCTGGTGAATGGGTCATGAGGTCAACAGGCTAAGAACTCCCTACTCTGTCCCTAGGGCTTCAACTCAGCTGATCTCCCTGCTTGATGTGGCCCACTTCAAAACTGCCTTCCTTCCTTCTGGACCCTGGCATAGAATAAATTACAACTCCAACATCTCTGTGCTCTGAATAGGCTCTTTGGCTAGTTCATAATTTTATCTAACCACCTGCAGTGACTCTGCATTTGTATTTGCTCTCTGCCTTTGTTCCCGATAGGCCACTTGAAGCTCTCTGGCTGCATTAATCCTTCCTAAATATCTTTAATGGTGAAGAAATGTTTGAGAAGATTTGTTTTTATTTTAGATTCATTTTCTTCAATTAGAGTCAAGTAAAATTAAATAACTTTCTATAGCCTATATATCATTGTGTAATATATGATACGTAACTTGAATTTATAGATATTGGTAGTTAAGATTGAAATGAAATAAAATAATCTGTGATTCCTTTAGTCACAACACCAAGTGAAACATGAGTATGTTCAGTGAATTAGAGCTAAAGAAAATGATACAACATGTGAATTTATTGTTTATGCAATAAATTCATTGTGGAAAGATATATGTGTCTGGTCCATGTTAGTGGATAACTCTCTCACAATACCAAGGGGGAAATGATGATATCCAGAACCATTTTGGGGGGAAAAAGTTAAGCAATAACCTTGTGCTGCACAACAAAATGAAACTTAGAGACATTAAAGATGTAAATGTAAAAATGAATTAATAGAAATGTAAGAGAATATGTTTTTAAATCTTAGGGACTAGGAAGGCCTTTTAAATCATGAGACTAAAGGCCAGAGATACAAGTAAATTAAATAATATATTGACTGTGCATATTTTGCTAGATGCTAGGGGAATGTAGATGAGGAGACTTGATTTGTTCATTTAAAGGTCTTCAGAAGTGTTGAAAGGTAAGAAAACAGTACATTCAGATACCTTGGGCTAAAAGCTATGTTGGAATTAAGTCATGGTTCAGTATGGCAAAATGGCCTGGGAGATGGAGAGGAGAGACTTGTCAAAGGAGAAAATGAGCTAAATCTTGATATAGGATCAGTCAGGGGATTGTGAACAGGTGGGAAGAGAGCATTTTCAATAGAGTATACAGCTTGTGCCAATGTGGAGAAAGGGTTCTTTTTGTATTTGAGGTGTGTAAAATACAAAGGGATGAACAGGAAGTACTGAAGCTGAGGTTTAAAAAAACCTGAGAGAAGACATCTTGATTTTATCCTGTGGATCAGCACCATCCAGTAGAAATTTCTGTGATACTGGAAATGTTCTGTTCTCTACTGTCCAATATGGCAGCCACCAGCCACATATGGCTGGCTACCGAGCATTTAAAATGTGAGTTCCTAGGGCTTCAGCTCAGCTTCAGTGCAATTGAAGAACTGAATTTTTAATTTTATCTAATTTTAATTAATTTACATTTAATTAATTTACCATTTTAGCTAGTGTCTACTATTTTGGATAGTTCTGCTATAGATAATGTGGGTTTATTGATTTTTTTTTTTGGTAGAGAAATATGATGAATAGCGTCATATTTTAGAAAGATCACTCTGACCTGCTCACAGCTAGGTTAAGGTGTTCTCATGCTGAGCATAAGCAAGTTCATAAAACATGAACATCAGACAAGGTTACTCTAAGATTTACCTTTCTGGTATGAAGATACTCAGTAACAAAGTTACTTCTACTTTGTGATGACCCAGATCCAGAAGATGAACCACCTTTTCCTGAAACTTAAACAGGACTGGGGAGTGTCCCAGATCACAGGACTTTCAGTACTAAAATTGCAAAGCTCCTGGGCAAACCTGATCTCCCCACTCTCTGAAGTAACCCAATAAAAGCTCAAATATTTTAACAAGCTCCTCCTAGCATCCTCATACTGAGAAGCCTCCCAGTTCCCCATGGTAGTTGTCTTTCTTGTTACATTCTGAGAAACTCAAATGTATTCAATGGCAGGTGGGTCCTGGTGGATTTTACTGATGGGCAAAGATCAATCAACAAAATCAAGGTAAATGCTATAGTAGGTAATTTCTTAATACTGTTTTAAATTATTAATTTTCCTCTAGCAATGAAAAGAGAAAAATTATATAACTTATATGAAGTCCAAGGTGCATAATAAATCTTAATATTAAAATGTCAAGAATTATTTTTATACCATGATAGGAAGGAATTGTTTTGTTCTCTTTATAACAGTGTCCCTTCCTTTCTGTCTTTCAGGGATCATGTCTGACCACCAGTTTGGTAACCAGTTTATGTGCAGTGTGGTGGCCTCTCATGTGAGTCACCTGCCCACAACCAACCTCAGCTTCGTCTGGATTGCCCCACCTGCTGGTACTGGCTGCGTCAATTTCATGTAAGTATCCAAAGTGTCAGAGATGGCTATGGAAGGCAAATGCAACCTTTCATGAGCTACATGGCGAGTAACTATTGTCAAGTATTATTTTAATAGGTTAGACTTAATTAAAACCATTAATTTTGGTGTCAAAAGAAATAAAAAAAAATTTTATAAAGTAGCTTTAGCAATTTATTTTTGTGTATTCATTTATAACTTCCAGATTTCTAAATTGGATTTTAACTGAAAAAATTAAACAATGTAATAAAAGTGAAATCACGATAGGAGATGGAGAATGAGGAGAGGTTATTGAAAGGGTACAAAGTTTCAGTAAAGATGAATGTTTTACAGACCTATTATACAGCATACTGACTATAGTATGGATTTCAAAATTGCTAAGACAGAAGATTTTTTTCTACTTTTTTTCGAGTATTCTTTTTATTATTATAAATATTAATTCATATTAATGGTACAGATTAATGGGTTTCCTATGACATGTCTATACATGGATATGTTGATATTTTGTTTTACTCATATTTACCTCCCTGTAAGAGATTAGATTTCAAGAGTTCTCATGAAAAAATGATAAGTATGTAAAGCTATGTATGTTAATTAACATAATTTCATCATTCAACAGTGTAAACACATTTCAAAAGATCACCTTGTACCCTACAAGTAAATGCCGTTATTTGTGAGTTTATAAAAAGATTAAAGTAATTGAAGAAGTCAGGACAACCGTAAAATGAATGTTCAGAAAATGAAGTGAAAGCAGGTACAAGCAATGCTTTGAGACTTCACATACTGGAAGATGATTACAAATTTCCTTTGAGCTTTTCTGGCTGTTAGTGCCAAAAGGGAAATGTGATTGATTAGGTGATTCGTGGTGGCCAGAAGTCAGATATTGTATAAAAACCTAAGGATTCTCTCATGAGTTTTCATTAGGAAGAAACTGGGGGAGTTAGTGAACACAGCTCTTAGCTGCATTCTTGTATAACTAGCACATCGAGGTTCAGAGACTGCGACTTGCTACATCTCTCCATATAATGCCCAACCCTGACTCCTGAGCCACCACTCCCACCCTTCTTAGTTAGCTGATTTTTCCCCCATAGCATATTTTACTCTTACCACATGTTATCTTGCATTTATATAATTATGTGCATTGTCCATTATCTGTCTCTTCCCACTAAAATGCAAGTTCCCTGAAGGCAAAATTTGGGGGTTTTTTTCCACTGATTTTCCAGAGCTGTCTGCAACAATCTCTAGGACACAGTAAACACTCCTTAAATATTGGTTGAAGTGACCAGTAGGCCAAGGTAATACAGACACAGACAAATCAGAAACAGTTATTCTGTGGGCAGTGAAGCAAACTAGAAGTTTCTTGAATGGTTTTCTCTTCCAATCTCCTGTGCATACAGCAAAGTCCCACAAAACCTGTGTACTCACAGAACACTACTACCTTTCCCCCGCCTTGGCAACATATAGTTCAGTGTTAGGAGATCCTATGGCTCCCACACCACTGACTATATAGTCTGTTTGCTTAGTTTCTGGGTGAGGTAGGCTGCTAACATCATATTCATCCTATATCGCCAATGGGCATTTAATCCAATCATTTTCTTCCATAGGAAGTTTTTTGTACCTGAATCTTTTCCTTCTAGTACCTCCTGCTAAGATAACTGCAGAAACTTCATTACTGCCCTCACACTTCCAGCCTGCTTCTCCCCCAGTCCACCCTACACATTGATATCCACCTAATCTTCCTAAGGCCAAACCTTGATCACTCAAAATTTAGATAAGCATGAAATTCTCTACTGAAGGCATGGATTTGAAGTCTCTTCCCCATCCTGCTGTTTTATTATCTTCTATCTCTTATAGCCTGTACCTCCTGATAGAGGACAAACTGGCAAGATTTGCCACAATGTCCTGAAAATCCTGGCTTTCTCTCTTCATGCTTTTCTCTTGCCCCTGAATGCTGTTTTTTTCTCAACGCAGATTGTTAAAATTTCTACGTTTTTTTCAAAGCTTGTTTAAAAACTTGCTAAGATGCCAACAACAAAAGTGATACATACTGACATGTTGTGCTTGTAACTTTATTAGAATGCACATTATACTTTATAATATACTGATTTGAGTTAATTTTTTGCCTTTTCTCTTAGATTAGATTAGACAGAGACAAATTTTTCTTTTTGATTCCTCCATATTTGGTACAGTGTCTCATATATAGATATCCAGGAAAATGTCCCTTGAATTATATGATGTTTTATGTTGTCATTTCCTTTAGCTTGTGATCCCTGATGCTCTTACCATGTTTTCTTGTGTGTTGACACTTGGAAGGGTAAATTCTTGTGTCTGTGTGTGTGTGTGTGTGTCTGTGTACATGCATGCAGTACTATGGTGCTCTATCACCAAGACACATCCCCAGCCATTTTTATTTTGAGACAGAATCTCCCTAAATTACCCAGGATGTCCTCAAATTTGTGATCCTCTTTTCTCAGCCTCTCACATCACAGGTATTATAGGCAGGGGCCACCAAGTTCAGCAAATTCTTGTCATATATAACTTCTTTAATTTAAAATAAGAATTGCGTTTTTAAAAGATAAAACACAAAGTAAATCTATATCAGCAATATAGAACTGCCAACTTCCAAACAAATTTAGGTTTTTAATTGACTCTATTTAAAAATTATATTCTATGACTTATAATCCCATTGATACTGAAATTCTATTTCCTTCTGAGAGTTTTAAGTCTTAATTCTAATTTCTTTGCAGGAGGCCAGGAAAATATCATTTGGTTATAAGTAATTTTTACTGACTGGAAAGATATTTATACACCCTTACCTATATTTTCTAGTCAAATTTTGAGGATACAATTTATATTTTTAGCATTCTCCATAAATGGTTAATCTCCTTATTGTCAGCCATGATGATGTTGAAGTTACGTAGAGTAGCTGCTTATTATGTGGGCAAAATGCTTGTTTTTGACTAGAGCTACATGTAAAGGTTAGAATTCGTAATTAGTAAGTGTCCAGCAATACTTGAAGGGGATTGCTAATATTCAACATCAATTTTACATAGTAAACAAAAACAAAGTAACACAAAAGCCTGAGGCATTGGGAGGTAAATATATTGTATACTATAAATATCTTTTCTGATTAACATGAAATTCAAGTTAAAATTTTAGTTTTTAAAGGTAGGAAGAATTCTTTTTAAAATTTGTGCATATTAACTATACAGAATATTGGGTTTCATTGTGGCATTTTTGTAGACGTGTATATAAGCTGTTTTGATCATTTTCTCTATTCTATTACCCTTTCTTAACCTCCCATCCCCTATTCCCCTGGTTCCCTTCCTCTTCCCAGTCTCCCTTCTATTTTCATGTCATCTTTCTTTTACTCTCTATTTCACATATGAGAGAAAAGAGGTGATGCTTATTTTTTTGAATCTGACTTATTTCACTTCATGTGGTGATCTCCAGTTCCATTCACTTTCCTGAAAATGACATGATTTTATTGCTCTTTATAGCTGAGTAATACTCCATCATGTATATGTGCCACATTTTCTTTATCCATTCATTTGTTGACAGGCACCTAGGCTGATTCCATACCTTGGCTATTGTGAATTTTACTGTGATAAACCTGGGTGTACAGGTATCTCTATAATGTGCTGATTTTAATTTTTTAAGATATATACTGAGAAGTGGTATACCTGGATCTTAAGATAGTTCTATTTTTAGTTCTTTTAGGTACTTTCATACTGATTTCCATAGTGGCTGTATTAATTTGCATTACCATTCATAGTGTGTAAGAATTCCTTTCCCCAGTTTGACAGAATTTATTATTATTTGTATTCTTGATTTCTGGGGTGAGAGGTGATCTCAGTGTAGTTCTTTTTAATTTGTATCTCCTTAATGACTAAAGATTTTGATCTTTTTGCATAATTATTGGCCATTTGTACTTCTTCTTTGGAGAAGTATTTGTTCAATTCATTTTTCCATTTGTTGATTAGGTTTTGTTTTTTTGTTTTAAGGTTTCTGAGTTCTTTATATATTCTGGATATTAATCCTTTGTCAGAAGGGTAGCTGGCAAAGATTTTCTTTTGTTTTGTAGGCAGACTATTCACTCTGTTAATTTTTTCTTTTGTTTGTAATTTAATGCAATTAAATTACATTAATTGATTAATTGTTGATTCTTGCTATTATTTCCTGAGCTATGGGAGTCCTATTGTCTTGTCCAGAGCCCAGTTGTGCCAGGGCCGTAGGGTGGGTTACAGACAGGCCAAATAACAGAAACAGCATGGGAGACATATATTTTATTGGGGAAAGCTTACAAGAGACTGCTCCAAGAAGAGTTTCAGTGGTGACAGGCTGACGGGTAGCACTTTAATCTCTCAAGGTGCTTTACCAAATGACACCTCCTCTCTGTCATGGTCTTTTGTCCAGAGGCAACCAACTAGATGAGTGACATGTATCCTTTCCACAGTGCCCTCTGTTCTGTTTCCTCTCAGAGGGGTTTTTTATGTTAGGCTGCAGAAGCAATGACATCATCAGGTTAAGCTTTCTTAGTTAGCTTGGATTACCAACATCCCAAGGAGCAACAGTTCTCATGTACAGGCAAGAAGGAAGCTTTCTGCAGATAACTAGCTCCCAATGTACTGAAGAGAAAGCCAGTGTCCTTCAAGATAATATGTATCTGAACTTTGCAGCCAAGGCTTGCTCTCATTGTTCCCTTATCTTGGCTAGGTATTTTGGGAACAGAAATGGGGCATTCAGGGACCTGGTGTTTTACTGTCCCCCTGTGCTTTAGGGAAAATATACCTGTCTCAGGAAATCATTGCTTGTGCCTATATCTTGAAGTATTTCCACTATGTTTTCTTCTAGCAGTTTAAAAGTTTTAGGTGTTATACTTAGGCCTTTGATCCCTGGGAATGTAGCTTACTAGTAGAGTGCTTGCCTAGCATTTGGGAGGCCCTGCGTTCAATTGTGAGTACCACACACACACAAAATTATATTGAGTCTTTGGTCCATTTTGAATTGATTTTTGTACAGGGTGAAAGATAGGGATCTATTTCAATTTTTAAAATTTTATTCTAACTGACATAATATTTGCATTTATAGGGTAGAGTTATAATTTGATAACATGTGTATAATGTATATAGATCAAATCAGAGTACTTTGCATTTCTGTCCTCAAATAATATTACTTTTTCTTTTTGCTTGTTATTATATTCTTCATAGTTTTATTTTCCAACTATGTATCCTTATACACTAAAGATTTGTTTTTTAAAAATAAATATTTTTAAGTCTTTAAATTCATAGGTTTTCCTCCACATTTTTCTCTTTGCAATATTTTTGTTGAAAAAAGTAGACCACTTATCCTAGAATCAGAATTTTGTTGTTTGCAATTTTACAATATAGTTTATTCTCTTGCATTGTCACCTGCCCTCTGAAATTCCTGCAGATGCATAGTTGAATCTAGAACCTCTATCAGATTCAGGTTTGATTTGGGGGAAGGAAGAGTCCCTTGTATGTGTTGTCTAAATATTATTATTTCTATGTATTGAGAACCTTCACATTCTCTTCTAGTTATTAGAATTATTTTTTAGAAATCAGACTTCAGCCATGCTTATGTGCATTTTTGAAAATTTCTATATCACTTTTGTGTGTGTGTGTGTGTGTGTGTGTGCGCGCGCGCGCCAGAAATTGAACCCAGGGGCACTCAATCACTGAGATATATCCCTTTTTGAGTTTTTTTTATTTAGGGATAGGGTCTTACTGAGTTGTGTAGGGCCTTACTAAATTGCTGAGGCTGGCTTTGAACTTGTAATACTCCTGTCTCAACCTCTGGGATTACAGGTGCTAGGGTTATAGGCGTGCACCATTGTGCCTGGCTCTCTATGACTTTCTTATATTGTTAGTTAACTCATATTATTATTCAATTTTTCACATGCTTGCTTTCTTTTTCTAGTTGGGCTTTAAATCCCAAAGGTCAGAGGCTATTAATAGTATTTTTATATACCTAGTATTTCCTAAATACTGAACTTTGTGTAATAGAAGTTTCTTAATAAATAGTTATTAATAGCTAAAATATATTTCATTGATTCTAAAATACTGATAAGTGTTTCAATATCTATGAAGTAGATTTCATTTGATGGCACCCTACAATTATAATAGATAATTACTTTATTACACAGTGACTTATAATTGTTGGCGTGTTATATTTGAAGAAATTCAGCAATTAACATTTATCATTTACCATGCACAAGCTCTTTCTTTTTCTTTCCTCTAATTTTTTAATTTGTTCTAATTAGTTATACATGACAGTAGAATGCATTTTGACACATCATATATAAATGAAGCACAACTTCTCATTCTTCCAGTTGTACATGATGTAGATCACACTGGTCATATTATCATATATGCACATGGGTAATAACATCCAATTTATTCTACTATCCTTCTAATCCCCATATTCCTTCCCCTCCCTTCTCTCCCTTCTAACCCAAAGTACCTCTATTATTCCCTAGTGCCCCATCCCCTTATTGTGAATCAGCATCTGCATATCAGAGAAAACATTTGGCCTTTGGTTTTTTGGGATTGGCTTATTTTGCTTAGCATGATATTCTCCAGCTTGGCACACGTGGTCTTTCTAAGACTGACAATAGAATTGACATTACACCCAATTATGTGATCTCAGAACAGCCAAATGTACGATGGACTCTGATTTTAAACCCTAGTTACCTATTTAAAATCCTTGTTTTGAGAGGGCTGGGTTGTGGTTCAGTGGTAGAGTGCTAACCTAGCAGGTGTGAGGCCCTGAGTTTGATCCTCATCACCACATAAAGATAAATAAATAAAAGTGTTATGTCCATCTACAACTAAATATATATATACATATATATGTATATATATATATTAAAAATCCTTTTTTTAGAAAAAAATTCCAAATATCCAGGAATTATAGGCTATTTGAACTGAAAATTAATACAATTATATAATATGTTGTGTTCCTTACCCAGTGAAGAATAAGTGACATTCTGTCTGAATATAGACCATGTTTTTTTTAGTAAGTCACTCAGCCACTTACTCATTTGGTCCGTCTGCTTACTGCCTTTCTTGTTAAAAATAATCAAGTGAGAGACAGGAGAGGAAGCTCTCAGGATCAGGTGTGGGCTATAGTTTCACAGATGGAGAAAATGGACCCAAATTATTTTACTGTTACTTGTATGGCACCTGTTGATAAATTACCACTTATATTTTAAGTGGTAATTTCACCCAGAAATTGTGCAGCATTCAGATCTTATAGCAATAGAGTTTTTCTAGATTTTCATATTTGATTATTGTTTTTTTTTACTGACTAATAAGCCTCAAGTTTAGAGGAGATGGAGGAAGGAGAGGAGGCGGGAGAGATGGGCAGAGGTAGGGAAGGGGAAGGAAGGAGGCAAAGTAGAGGAAGACAGGGATAGAAGGGAAGGAAGAAAGGAAATCTCTAAGTCATTTACCCCTAAAAGTTGATGAGAAACTATTGAGGAAAGGGAGGGGTGTTTAAAACAATTACAACATTAATAATATTTTTGAAATGTTCCTATGTGCCTGCCATTGTTCTAAGCAGTTTTCATCATTTAATCCGTTGATACTCATTTTCTCTAAAATAGGTACTATTATTATCTCAATTCACAGATGAGAAAATTGAAGTAAGTACAGAGATGTTAAATAACTTCTCTTAGGTAATTTACCTAAAGAGGAACACAGCCTGGATTCAGAAAAGGCAATCTGTTTTCAAAGCAAGTGATTTTACTACTTCACTTTCCTTTGAAATAATCACTGTCCATCTTACTATGGTAAAATATGGCACTGATACCATTTAAATTATATAGTTTGCAGTGTGGTGTCAGAATCTCTTTTTAAAGTGGCCATAATGTGTTTACTCTCTTTATTTTGAAATATATCTCAGTAGGAGACACAGAAATTTTGTCTCATTCATTCAACTATCGAGCGGCACCAAGACTGAAAACAGAATGAATTGAGTAATGTTCTATTTAAGGTCCCGAGCATTGACAAGAATGAATTCAGATTAGCAAAGAGGAACACAGGACCATATTTGAACATTTACTACTCTAACGGAAGTAACTCCTGGAGGGATGGTTATCTTAAAAATATATTAAATAAGAGGACAAAAGCACTGGAAAAATTGAAGATACTAGCAGTTTCTGAACACCTGACAGGCCTGAAATAATACAAATGCAGAGATTTGAAGTGCTGCCTTGAGCGTCTCTCAGATGCCTTTAATTTTTGATGAGAGCCATTCCAGCCTGTCTGGGGAGTTCTTCAGGAAAGATAATGTAGTTGCCCATTTATTTCCATCCATCAGATGAAAACATCACAAATGTATTTGCCTTGTTACTTAAACATTTGGAATAAGAGCAGGGACTCCCCCATGGTTGGGTCTATTGGGAGTGCATTCATACCTATATATAGATAAGGGTGCCAACAATTGACACAAATTCTATTTTACTTTCAAGATTGTACATAGATTGATGCAAAAATAAATTACTTCTCAGGTAAGTCTGAAATTATTACATCCATACCGTGAGATAAAACCAGATATATTGTTTTCTGAAGGAGGAATTTTATCTGTCTTTTAAATCACAGTTCTGCTATTTTTTTTTCTGATGGTCTAGTTTTTCTTTTTTAAAGACATTTTCTAACTCATAACAAATATTTTAAGGCTGCTCAAAAATGTTCCTCTGAGTGCCAGGATTAAAAAATATATATCATCTATCCTTAAAGGTAAATGGCTAAGAGCCTAACGGATAGTTCTTGCTCCCCACAGGGTCTGGTCTTCATCAACTTTCTGCAGCCAGTTAGGTGTGGGCAAGCAGACAGTCTAGGTTGAGGGACTAATGTGTGTTCTTATGTATCCACACCTTGACAAATGAGGTCAGGATGCTTCCTGGGGATTTAATGTTTAATTTGGGGGAGTGTAGTTGAGATTAAATATGTCCATCAATCTCCAAGAAGTTTTGAAGGAATTGGTTTTGTCATATGGATGATACAACATACTTTAATAATTTAACAGATATTCAAAAGGCAAGAGTACTCCCTTCATTTTTCTCTTTCCTTTCTCCCTTCCTGCGTCTCCTCCTCCTCCCTCCAAGAAATTGCTGTGTAAACAGTCCTGATTCTATTAGGGAAATCTTCCAGAATCTCCACTAGGAAACTTTTCTCTGCATTAAAATCACAAGACCATCAGAGCAGTGGGTGCTTTACAGTGGGACTTCCAGTAATGAAATATTTTTAACCAGGGTCCAAAGATGGTTGTGTTACTAGGAAATTATGTTAGTGAGTTTGTTTTTTAAAAACTCTGATTTTTATCTTTTTAGACAAAAATATTACTTTATCCTAATGTTACGTCTAGGAAAAAAGAGGTCTATGGCAAAACAGCTGCTTCCCTCTTCTTTTCCTTTCATGCAATCGTGTGAGAATGTTTAGAGAGCACTCAAGTAAATGGACTGAGGTTTGGAACCCACAAGAAGCTCCTTATTACAAGGTCTTATGGTTTATTTAAGTGGATTACCACTGGGCTTGGCACTTCTTACTTGAAACCACAGGGAACATTTGTGAAAGCAAAAGACCAAAGATCTAAATGCTTTATGCATTACAATTCTTAGAAGTTCTCTAAATCTAGTAGAAATATCATAGGTAAAATATAGACAGAGATCTGGGTTATTCCTATATTATTAAAATTATTTGAAACAATCTTAGAAGTCCTAAGTGTAATTTTCCCCCCACACTGCCTCCACTGTCAAAATTAGTGAGGACGATGATGTGTGAGAACAGGTGGATGAACCTTTCCCATGGCAGGAACACCCTCATGGTTTGCCAATAGAGTTATATGAGTAACGTGTGCTCGTGGCAGTATATTATGAAACCCTGCTTTTAGTAAAATATCCAAATATTTTAAGTCATTATTATAAATGTGAAATAAAATTTGGACTGCTTCTTCCAGATAAGAACCTTTTAAGAATTTATTTTGTTGGCGATTATCTATCTATCTATCTATCTATATAGAGATACACACACACACACACTCACACACACACATGTACACATACATACTGTATTAGTTTCAGGTTTTGCATTTCTGTAACCAAAAGACCCAACAAGAACAACTTACGTTTAGAAGAAAAAGTTTATTTTGGCTCATGGTTTCAGAGATTCGGTCCATGGTCAACCAACTCTGGCTCTGGCCCCAAGGTAAGGCAGAATATCATGCCTGAAGGATGTGGCAGAGGAAAGCAGCTCAATCCATGACAGATAAAAAACAGACATAAACCTGATAGGTATGTCCCAGTGATCTACTTGCTCCAGCCACACCCTACCTGGCTAATTTATCACTCAGTTAATCCATTCAGGTGGACTAAACCACTGATTTGGCTATAGACTCATAACCAAATCATTTCACTTCTGAACATTCTTGCATTGTCTCACACATGAGCTTTTGGGGGCACCACATATCCAAGCCATAACACATACACATGTATATACATATATACATATTCTAAAATGTGTTTGAAATTGTACTTTTTTTTTTTTGTGTGTGTGTGTGTGGTATTAAGGACTGAACCCAGGGACACTCTACTCAGGAGCTACATCCCTATCCCTATTTATTTTATTTTTGAGACAGGGTCTCACTGACTTGACCAGACTGGCCTTGAAACGGCTCATGCCTCTACCTCCTGAGATGCTGGGATTAAAAGCATATGCCACTGAGCCCATATTGAAATTGTGCTTTCTAATGTAGTAACTATAAGGTACATGTAATGATTTGAATTAAATTAATTAAAATTAAATAAAAATTTAAAATTCGGTTTCTCAGTTGTACAAGTCACATTTCAGGTTCTCAATAGCAATAAATGGCTAGTGACTATTATATTGAACAGCATAGATTTCTAATAGGCAAGACAAGCTTAGATAATCTGTTATCTTTTCCTCTGATATTACCTTGACATTTAAAGATGGTAATCATACACTTCAAAGGACCTATAGAAGGAATAAAGCAAAACTGGATTTTTTCTGTGAACCTGAACCATCATAACTCCTAACCTCATCAAGTAAGGCTATTTTATGTTAAAAGCTGGTTACCTAATGGTTCATTTTAGTTTTGTCAGTGCAGCAGTTTCTATGGTCTTTAAACATTCTTATGGGCAATGGTGGGCCAAGTATGACAAGTGAGAATTGCCTCTGGTTACTTTCTCTTACAATGCTCAGGACAGAGTGCTACTCTTTGGGAGCCTTGAGGTAAGAATCTTTCCCCTGTGTCCCTACCTGTAGGTCTCAGTTCCTGTTCCACTCTGCCAACCCCTTCCTGCCCTCTGCCACAGTGTTTCAGGTTCTACACATTTTCTAAAGTACTCTTACCCTGTGAAAACTTATATTCATATGCTTCATAGTTAAAATATCAATATTAGAACAATAGTGATTTTAGAATGTAATTTTATTATGATGATAATAATAATAATAGTTAAAACAGCAACTTCTGTTTCCTGAGAACCTGTGTACTGGGCAACCTCAGCTCCCATTCTCTCCCCAAACCACCCATTACTGATGGAGTTGTTGAAGAGCTCACAGAGATAGATCTGCTTTGCTCCAGAATTTTTTCTTTTGAGCACTATCCTATGCTATCTATCTGTGTTTTTAAAGATAGTATAGTAACTTGGGAGGTGCTTGGAATAATAAGTGGCAAAAACATCTAAACATTTGTTTCTGTGATACAGTTTCAAACACATTAAAATGTTGTGTGTAGAAGATGTCTGGCATCATGGAAGACTAAGATGGCATAGCAGGAACTCAACTATTAAAATCGCATAGAAATTCCAGTTAATTTGGAGCAAACATTAATATACATATATTTGGAAATATATATATTTGAAATAAAGTGGAAATACCAGAGTCCAGAAGAAAGGAGAGATTCCAGCTAACATTTTGGTGACCTATGGATACAGTAAACCTGGATTTAGATTTTAGTTCTGGAGTTTTAACCTGTTCATATCCTGGGACTGACCCCCTTCAAAGATAGCCAGAGATAAGAAAAGAGAGGGAGCTGGAACTGAGTCCACTGTAAGAAGCATGGAGCCTCAAAGTATTTTCCAACTTTGCCTGTAAAAACAGCAAGAGAACTTGTCATCTGCCTGGAGCCTTTAGGGAAAATGTTACTTATAAGAAACAAAACAATTAAATGTAAGGAGCCTGATTTACATGATTAATCTGGTAAAAAACACCAAGTTAAGAAATTAATAGCTAATAGAAGTTTTACAAGGAGATATAAAAAGAATGAGAAAAGGTAAATTTAAAAAGAAAATGGAGAATTTTCTAGAATAAGAAAGATATGAGTCTTTTCTATCTAAGCAAGATAAATAAAATATTTAGCAGTAATGTAGATCATAATGAACTTTCAGAATATTGAAGACAGAGAAAATATCATAAACAACAAAAGAGAAAAGACAGACTACCCAAATATTTACTTTAGCAGTGGTCTTCTCATCAGTAACAAGAGATGTCGGAAGACAAAGGTAGAATGTCTCCAAAGTAATGAAGAAAAATAATTGTCATTTTAGAGTTCCATAACTACATAAAGTATGTCAAATGTGAAAACAGAATATATTTTCAGAAATATTTATTGAGATTTTTACCATACATAGATCATTTTAAGGTAGGTTTTTAAAGATATCTTTCAGTAAAAATGAAATAAAATCAGAAGAAAAGAGTAGGATACAAGAAATTTGATGGCATAGTGCAGTAATTAATGCTGAGCAAAGAAATTTAGCAAGCATCGTAGAACTCTAAGCAGTGGCTTTGCAAGTATAATTATAAAATATACACTGATAACTATTATAGGATAGTGTGTTAAGGCGATGTAAAACTAAAATTCTAAGCAACATTAGTGTTTATGTTGAGGGAAAGAAGGAAACAAGTATTAAATATCCTCAAATTATTTTGAAAGAAGATTATAACTTTGATTAAGCATGATTGTTGAAGATGTAAGTACAAAGAACAGAAATAAAATTAGAACTTTCAGAATGGAAAGGGGATAGGGAGATATTAAAAATACAATTAATCCACCAAAATAAATGAAAAGCAAATTTTAAAATCTTGGAAGTATAAAATGTAATATAAGATAAATAAAATGAGTATAAATAAGTCAATAATTACAAAAAATATAAACAGATTAAATTGTACAATTGATGAATGGATAATGGAATATTATTCAGCATTAAAAAAGAATAAAATTATGGCATTTGCAGATAAATGGATGGAGTTGGAGAATATCATGCTAAGTGAAGTAAGCCAATCCCAGAAAACCAAGAGCTGAATGTTCTCTCTGATAAGTGGATGCTGATCCATAACAAGGGGATGGCAGGAGGAGAATGCAGGAACTTTGATTGGGCAAAAGGTGGGAGAGAGGGAAAGGAGCATGGGGACAGGAAAAATGGTGGAATGAGAGGAACGTCATTCCTCTAGGTGCATGTATGACTGCACATATGGTGCAACTCTACATTGTGTGCAACCAGAGAAATGAGAAGTTGTGCTCCATTTGTGTACAATGAATCAAAATGCATTGTGCTATCATGTATAACTAATTAGAACAAATTAAAAAATAATTTTTTTAAAAAAATTTACAATTGTAACATGGCCTTTCAGAACATAATTTCAAAATTCAGCAACATATTGCTTCCAAGAGACAAACCTAAACATAATGGCACATAAATGTTGAAAGAAAAGAGAGGGGAAGAGACACGCCAGATAAATGCTAGGCAAAAGTAAGTTGATGTTGCTACATTAATATAAGGAAATAGCTGAAAGAAATATGAAAAACTGAAAATTGCCTTTCAGATGGCAGAGTACTGAGTGTGTTTTTCTAATACTTAAATTGCAAATGACATAAAATTATTTAGATAAAAATTCTGTTAAATTATTTTTTGAAAAAGATAAAAAAGAAGTTATAGATAATGCAGAGGAAAGGGTTTTTAATACACTGTTGTTGTGAATTTAAATTATTATAGCCATTGTGGAAAATAGTGCGCATTTCCTCAAAAACTAAGTCTGGAACTACCATATGACCCAGTAGTCTCACTTCTGGGGGTGTGTGTGTGTGTGTGTGTGTATATATATATATATATTTTTAAAGAAACTGAAATCAGTATTTGAAGGAGTAATATATACTCCCACATACATTGTAGCATTCACAATAGCCAAGATATGGAAACAACCTAAGTGTGCTTCAGTGGATAAATGGATGAAGAAAAGTGGTATGCATACACAATGGAATACTATTTAACCTTAAAATGGGAGGGGATAGAAATCCAGTAATTTGTGACATGATTAGATCTGGAATACATTATACTAAATGTAATAAACCAGACACAAAAAGAGACCAACTCCACATGATATCACTCTTTGCAGAATCTAAAAAGTTGTATTCTGAAGAAGAGAGTATATAAGGATGATTACTAGAGCCTGGAGGTAGTTGTAAGAATGGAGGGAAGGAGGAGTTGTTCATCTAAGGGTACAAAGGTTCAGATAGAAAGCAGGATGGGGAAATATAGTCAATATTAATGTATATTTCCAGGTACCTGAAGTGGTAAATTTTGAGAGTCTCAATAAAAAACAAAGGATAAGTTAGGTAAGGGGCATGTTAATTAGCTTGATTGAATCATGTCATTGTATAAATATATCACAATGTCATATCATACCCTATAAATGAACACAATTGTGATTTGTCAATCAAAGGTAATCTTAATTTTAACTAAATAAATGATTTGTTGAATGTGTGAATGAATGCCTATATACGTGAGTGAAAAAAATGCATGAAGTCATAAATATGCCAGAAGATTATATGTTAGAAAATTAGAGCTTATACTCTGTTTCTTTTACCTCAAGGCATGCATGGGTGACATATATTATATATTATATATATATATATTATAATATTATAATATTTTGGATACCCTGGAAATATCAATTTGATAATTTAATAAAACTATATGAATAACTTAAAATTTTGATTCACAGTAGTTTTTCTCTAATAATTCAGGGAACATTACATAATTTTTTCTAAATATTAATTCTTAAGGCTTAAGTACACTGAAATACAAACATATTTATTATTCAATAACTTAAGGTTTAATATTATTAACAATAATTTTAATTGAATGGCCCAAGTCTATCTAAAACTTTATTATTAGAAAAAAATAAAATTTTGAAAAAAATAAGAAAATTTAAATCACATATTTTCTGGAATTTTAAGATAGCCTCTTTAAAGTTAAATATCATAAGTGTACATCCATAAGTTTCCTTATTTAGCCTTGAGACATAAATATTAAACAAAAGTAGTTATTTTCACGTTCATTTCAGCATCTCCCAGTATTGAAGTTTGGTTAGCAACATTGACAAACCCTGAGCTGGAAACAAAAAAGTGATAGTTAAATCTCCTCCATCCATTTCCTCTATTAGTATTTATAGAAGGGATTATGAATATTATGAGCATATTAATTATCTGGGCTCACATATATTTAAAAGAGCAATGTTCTAAATTTTACAGAAAAGATAAACAGTGAAAAGACTTCTAATTAAAAATGTACACTCAAGTTGCAAAGGAGCTAAGATCGTAGGTCCCTTAATCAAACCCTGGTTTTAACTTAAGCAAATATATTGAAAGTATGGCTATAAAGCTAAGCCACATAAGCCTTTCTTCTAAATCCGCCTGCAGGCATTAATGCTAAGATTTGAGATGGCTTCCTTATTTGCTAAGTGCAAAAGATGGTTACAAAAGAGCTTTTCTCACTTTGAGGATAAAAGCTAAAGTATTCTTTAATTTTTGTTACTGCCCGGCTCATCTCAGCACCATAATAGTTATTTGGCTCAAAACCAAAAAGTAGCAATACAGTACTTACATGTCTATGGATCAAAATTAGATGAAAAATTGCTGTTTCTCATCTCCAAAGCTATTTGCTGCACATTTTATAACCCTCAAGATGCCTTTTGTAATATGTGATAACAGAGCCAACTGCAGCATCTGCCTGGAAAGAGATTACTTTAATTATGGACTCAATGTCCTATTTTCTGCAAGTGATCCCCAGAGACAGGCTTCCTGACGAAGGAGAGGTGCAAGGATGCACATTAAAGCCTACATGTCAGCCACGGAGAGGTGGATAAAGTGAGACAAGGACACCCATAAACTGCCTTCATTTTCCTAGTCTGTTATGTGACGGAAGAGTCTGCAGTGATAGGTTTTTAATTATTCTAGCATCTGCTGTTAGGACTTCTAATGGCGAGGGAAAGATGAACTTACAAAAGAGCAAAACCTTAGACAAATCTATACAAGAAATAGACTATATTAGAAAGGTTGGGTACTGTTCAAACTACTCTTCACATGATTTTTTTTTGTTCCCCAAAGAAACAGAACACTTTAATTTCTAATACAAATTTAAACCTTTAGATTTCAAAATTGAAAGGTTTGGTAAAACACTTTGAAGTGTTTCTTCCCAATTGAAAAATATATGTACTTAATAATTTCCTTGCTTTAATATTGTTAGAAAGTGAAGCTAAGTGGTTTTGTTGTCAACCCTCACTCTTGGTAACATATCAAAAGCCTTGTTACTAAGAATTCATTTGCCATTAGGTATAAAAGACCTGCTCATGATGAAATTCATTTAGAATCAATATAGATGTCTTATATATTTCCATGAAAATTCTTTATAACATTGACTTAAAGTTATGAATGGACCCTTAAAGAAAACTGTTACCTTTGTCCAGTGAATTACAGGAAAATTAGATTCCTTGAAGAATAGCTTTATTGAGGGTGAGTGTGTGTTTTTTTTCTTTTAAAAAGCATAGCACATATTCACATAGGGTATTTGGGATTCCATCTGATTTCTCAAAAAGTATAACAAAACAAGTATAAGCATATTTTGCATTTTTAAAAGATGGAGGATTATAGAAGAGTAACCACAGGAATTAATTTTAAACTTCAAAAGAGGCATTTAAGGGATTTGGCATGGAATGATTTTTGTGTGTGAGAGGGAAAGATGGAACAGACAAATGTACCTACAGTCACTTTAGGTGAAAACATCAAGTCCTTCAAACATTCTATCAGCTATGACATTCATTATTTTCTGATGTTAAAATTAAATGCTGTTATATTCTATACTGTGATAAAGAAATGTAAATAAATATATCATAGGGAATTTTAAATGGTAGTATTTAAGTCTAAAATACTGAAATTAAATATTTGGTGTTTTCTCTTTATAATAAATGCCACACTGTAGAATTTTTTTAAAAAAATATGTTGACATTCATTTGTCCCCCTTGTATTATTTTTCCCTTTCCCCTCACTTCCTCTTGTATGTACTTTTGTATAACTCTGAGGGTCTCCTTCCATTTCCATGCAATTTCCCTTCTCTCTCCCTTTCCCTCCCACCTCTCATCTCTGTTTAATGTTACTCTTCTTCTCATGCTCTTCGACCCTACTCTGTTCTTAGTTACTCTCCTTATATCAAAGAAGACATTTGGCATTTGTTTTTTAGGGATTGGCTAGCTTCACTTAGCATAATCTGCTCTAATGCCATCCATTTCCCTGTAAATTCTATGATTTTGTCATTTTTTAATGCAGAGTAATACTCCATTGTGTATAAATGCCACATTTTTTTTATCCATTCGTCTATTGAAGGGCATCTAGGTTGGTTCCACAGTCTTGCTATTGTGAA
>NW_026000142.1:26358732-26417178 GCF_001458135.2 Marmota marmota marmota
GAGGGGAGGGGGGATAGTAGAGGATAGGAAAGGCAGCAGAACACAACAGACACTAGTATGGCAATATGTAATTCAATGGATGTGTAACTGATGTGATTCTGCAATCTGTATATGGGGTAAAAATGGGAGCTCATAACCCACTTGAATCAAAGTGTGAAATATGATATATCAAGAACTATGTAATGTTTTGAACAACCAACAATAAAAAAATTTAAAAAAAATGTTGAAATGTATAGTTTCACAGTTATATTTTTTGTTGCATTTAACTTTTTTTTTAGTTGAAGATAGACACAATACCTTGTTTATTTTTTAATACAGTGTTGAGGATTGAACCCAGTGCTTCACACATGTGAGGCGAGTGCTCTACCGCTGTGCCCCAATCCCAGCCCTGTGTATAACTTTTTAAAAATTTAAAAATTTTATTAGTGCATTATAGTAATGCATAATAGTGGGCCCATTTTTGACATGATCATACATGCGTGGAATATAATTTGCTCTATTTCAGTCCCCAGTACTTCCCCTCCTACTCCCCCTATTCCCCTTCTTCTATTTTACTGGTCTTCCTTCCAGTTAGTTATGATATACATAAAAGTAAAATTCACTGTAGTATATTCAGATATGTACTTAGCATAATTTGGTCAATTTCATTCTGCAGTTTCTCCCTTCTCCCTTATCCCTCTCCCTCAATTCCCTTCCTATACTCCACTGATTTACCTTCTATTTTCATGAAATCTTCCTCTCTTTTATTGCCCCCTTATTTTGCTCTAGCTGCTACATATGAGAAAAAGCATTTAACTCTTGTCTTTTTGATGTCTGCCTTATTTCACTTAGCATGAAAGGGAGCTTTGGAAAGGGAACAGAATCAGTTATTTAGACCCCACACAAAAATTTACCTTGATACTTTTTCCAAAAAACAAACTTAGAAAAACACAATGTCTCAAACAAACATGTGGGTGGGAAAATAACTATGTTTTATTTATTTGCCAGCAAATGCCATAATTTCATTCTTCTTTATTGCTGAGTAAAGCTCCATTATCTATTCATCTGTTGACAGGTACGTGGGTGGGTTCCACAACTTTGCTATTGTGATTTATCTTGTATATAAACAATTGAATCTGTATTATCTGTATATCAACAGAACCCATAAATAAGAGAAAGGGTTTAGTGTTAGTTTCTATTTAAATATTTTGGATTTTAGGAATCAAAGCAGTATTTATGGATTTAAGGAAAAATGGAAACTTTTGGAAGAAACTGAGTGTATAAATAACTACAATAAGTCATCAGAGGAAAACAGTTCACAACTTTAAATTTTTGTAGTTTGTCTGTAAAACATAGGTTCCTTTATTTCATACAGTGGATCCCAGATTTGTTGTGTAATCAGATATTCTATACCAAGAAAAAAAGAGAGAAAGATTTCAAAATAGCTCATTTAGAGCATGTTGCGATGATTTCTTCAAAAAAATCAAAGGAAATCAGAGTTTTCTCTCACAGAGTATTTATTCTGCAATTTCAGTTCCACATTGCACTTTGGTAACTTCCAATCAGACTTTATCATTAAGTTTTTAAATCTAAGAGTTATATATGGAGTACTTGGTTATTTTCCCTCCCAAGTGTTTGTTTCAGATATTGTGTTTTTTTGAGTTGGTTTTTTTTGGAAAAAGTATCAAGGTAAATTTTTGTGTGGGGCCTAAGTAACCTATTCTTTTCCCTTTCCAAAGCTTCCATAACTAAGTAGTTGGTAGTAAGTGAGCCTCTTAATCTGATGCTTATATTTTTAAAAATATCTTTGTTATTTTAACTGTATAGTTTGACTATAATATTCCTTCCTGTCTTTGTTCTGTAAGAAAAACAAGAGAATATAAATTCTACTAGGAAATGAGAGTTAGTTTTATTATATTATGTAAATATATACTTTTCTAAATTTCTATTTTTTGAGTGATTCTATGCCCCAAGTGGAGTCTTTAAGGTTGTCACAGGTGCATGCCTGTAATCCCAGTGAAATCTGGAAGCTGAGGCAGGAGATCTGAAATTCAAGGCCAGCCTAGTAACTTAAGTAAGTTGCCTGGTTAGTAAGACCCTGTCTCAAAATTAAAAGTAAAAAGGGCTGGGAATGTAACTCAGTTGTAGACTATCCTGAGTTCAGTCCACAGTAACATACACATGTGCACGCGCACACACACACACTCTAAAGATTGTCATAGGTGATAGAATACTTTTAATATTAATACTATTTTAATATAGCATTATTTTTATCTTCCATTTTCTACTTAGGCTTCACTGGGAAGGTAAATTCTTAATGTAAATATCCTCAAGCTTTCCCCCAAGGAAATCCTATAGACTTATTCTTAGACATAATAGTTATTATACATATGTATAATACAAATGTGAACATAATTAATATTAATTATTTTTAACATTCAGAATAATCTTTAAGCTCTTTTTCATCTGGGTAACAGTGTTTCTCATCTTCACCTCTGCTTTTACTAAATTAAAAGCAAAACATTGCCTAAACAGAGGGCTGGCCATGTGTTTTGATACTTTGATATTGCTTTGGATATCTGCCTGCTCTTGGTCTCAATTAATTTATTTATAAATAGCCTGGAATTGAGTATTTCTAGTGAAATATTCAAGTTTATCGGTGACATTAGACTTTATAGTGAGTAAAATGCTAACTTTATGTGAATAACTTGTAGGTGATATTGTAAAACATGAGTGCCAAATCAGTATAAAGCGATATAAACAAGGAAAAGCATCTGAGTCATATCACAAAATGAGGGCCTGAGAATTCTCAGTTTTATTCCAAGAGAAAGACTTGAGCAATTAAGAGTTGTGTCTTAAAGACATCAGTGCTCATGTGATCCACCTGATCCCCTGGTTCTGGAAAACACCTCAAGGGCCGCTGGAGAGAGAGCAGAGAATGTTTGCCTTACAGTTAGCAGCCCCTGAAGCTGTGTTTTCAGTGTTAGATAATATTATTTGTGTGTGAGGTGTGTATCCTTTCTACACAAGCACGTGCGTCTCCAGAGAAAGATGTCCTTGGATAACCACAGTAAATCATGCTGTTTGCTTTTGGGAGATAATTTCCTGCATATTGATTGTTTTATAATTTTTTTGCAAATTAAAAGATAATTTACATTTGCTCAATTTCTTGATATAAGTAGACCTATCTTGAAAGTCTACCCTTCTCTCTTATTTCAACATTGAGAACATGAAGATAAAGCTCTAGCACACACTGAAGTGCCGTTTTTCCATTTTAGAGGACTTGACATACAGTGGTTTACTTAACTGTACTTTATATAAGACTGAATTTAAAAAGCAAGTGTTTTATGAAAGATTTAGTGATAATATTTAAATATTGAGTATTTTCAAATACATTTTTGTTTTGATTCAAGTCCATTTTTACACAGAGCTTTTCAGTACAGCAATGTTGGGGATGGACATGGCCTTGGACGATTAGTGTTTATAAGCAATGCTGCTTTCTTTCTTTTTTCTTTCTCCTTCTCCTTCTCCTTCTTCTTCTTCTTCTCTCTCTCTCTCTCTTTTTTTTTTTGTACCAGGGATTGAACTCAGGGCCACTCAACCACCGAGCCACATCCCCAGCCCTATTGTGTATTTTACTTAGAGACAGGGTCTCACTGAGTTGCTTAGCACCTCACTATAGCTGAGGTTGGCTTTGAACTCATGTTCCTCTTTCCTCAGCCTCCTGAGCTGCTGGGATTACAGGCATGAGCCGCTATCCCCCGTCAACGCTGAAGTAACATACTTCAGTGCTCTGATTTTAAAGTCTTTGAGGGTAGATATTTGACCTAAAGGAACTACTGAAACTATTATTTAAGTGCTTTAGAATACCCCTTCTAGTTCACAAGAATGACTTTCCACAACCCATCATGCTAATCCACAAGAAGTTTTATTTTTATGTATTGTCTCGATATTCAACAATTTCATTTGAACAAGAAGTAGTATGTATTACTGGCAAATTAAATGTTTACATTAATAATATTGTAGTAAGTACAGTAATGATACTCATTTAAATTTTCATAGATAACTTACATTTTGCTTAATTAATCAAATTAAACTTCTAACTTTACTTTGAATCTGAAGAAAATCATATTTTAAAGACATCCATCCAACTGCCTGCCTTTGAAACCTCAATACATGGGTAAAGATTAATTTTATTTGCCTGGCAAAAGTCAAACTTTAATATCATTATATGTAAAACTGAACAAGGTTATATATTAACTAGCATACAATTATATGGCTGAGAGCTGAATTTCTCAAATAATTTTTTGAAAATGGGGGAAAAAAGTAATTCCATAGCAAAACTGACTCAAGAAATAATCCTGTGACAGCGTATAGTAGTATTTGCCTGCATTTCTACAAATCCAGTCACTTTCATGAACAAATATTTTCAGTATGCATAATGCTCAGATGATGGTTGGGCAGCGAGAATTTGATAATGGAAAATCATTCAGCAAAGCATTTCAGCACATCTCTGTACTATCTTAGAGATTGCCTATGTTTCTTTCTGTACCTTCTTCTGTCCCTAATTGACTTTGGAAGTCAAGGATGTATAAATTAATTTGGATAATGCTACTTTTTTAGAAACATTCCCAAGTAGGTATACACCTACTTGATAAGGGCAAAGTTCTCTTGGCCTGGCATAGGTTAAGGCCCTATGGGTAGCTACAAAGACCTGAATTCATTGTAAAGATGAGGAAACTGAGTTCCAGAGAGGTGAGCTCAGCATCACGGAGCTCGCCAGCTAGCACAGAGCAGCCTGTGGTGGAGTCCAGAGCTTCTGCTTCCATACACCATATCCTGCAGATCCTCTTGCCCTTTGTTTCCTGGGCCCTCAGAGGGCTTTGCAGACTGAGCTCCAGACTTCTGCTGTCCTCCTTCACATGTTAATAACAGGAAAAAGATAGTGAAGCATAAACCTCAATCATCCAAACCTTGATCTCTGGTTACTGATGAAAATGGGGATGTTTTGTTTGAATTTATTGATCTATATAAACCACGACCTTATATTCTGTGTTTTCTGGAACAAGCTCAAATTCAAATAACTGTATCTTCCTGATACAATATTAATTGTACCCCCATGTTTAAAGTTTTCATACTATGTTTACAGTTTCAGTTTTCAGGATGTATAAATTAATTTGGGTATTGCTACCTTTAGCATTGGGTACCTAATAGCTCAGCTAAATCTGCTTATGTACAAAATACAGTTAATAAAGTATTATTGACCACATCCAAATGACTTTTGAAAATAATAAATGTCCTTCTTATAAAGTAAGTATAAGGAAAAAGTAGTCAGTAGGTTTACAAAAATTTTTAAATTTTAGCTTCTAAAACCTGGGTTCTCTGCCTCTATTTTTTAACCTAAAGATAAAGTTACTTTTATTTGTCATTTTCCTAATTTATTTTAGAGAAAATCATGAAGAATTACTTATATGTACACCACCTTGATACTCCTGTGTGTTAAGAATAATAAATGTACAAAGCATCCTCACTTGGCTTTATGTTTTCTCAATTCCCCCGTCAAGTTACTAAGGAACTTCAAAGTGATAAGGATGTGGGTGTTACTGTGTAATGGGGGGAAACTGGCTAGAGGGTCACAATAGAAAATTGGCCACATATGTAAAGAGAGAAAGGGTTTCTAGTGACCTTCCAGAGAGTCTAGTGACATATCCACATTAACATCTTTATCATTAACCTGAAACAGAGGGCCAAGAACAAGTTAATCAAATTCTCAGATGATGTTTAATGGATAGATATTTGTTACAAAATACCAATGAGGAGTAAGATTAAATTCAGAAGGTCCCTAGAGATTTCTAGAGATGTTAAGGGGGAAAAAAAGCTTTAAAAATTTGAGCAAATGTATCTAGAGAGGAAGCAATTTTAAACTTTGATATTAGATAAGCTAGAATTAGGGAGTAATAATGATAAAAGAGGCCTAGAGTGATAGTTATCGGAAATTAGCTATAGGCTTGAAATGTAATGTAGTTAAAATGTTACTGTATTTAGGACCTTTGTATTCAGATTCTGCAGAAAGAATCAGATAAACACTCTTCTAATGAGAGCTCATTTGGAGTTCCTTGATTACACATTAATTCAGACCTGACTTAAATCTAAATAAAACAAAGTAGAAAGAAAAAGAACAGATTAGTCTTTGTCATACATATGCAAATATCCTACAGCCCAGGGAAATTCAGTGCTCACCAGACATAAGCTACAATCAAAGTCTCCCTTTTCCTTGAAATATTGAAATATCTCCCTTAGCCGCCTGAGCAGTGCATGAGGTTCTTTTCTTTAAGAGTCATTACTTTCAGTTAGGTTGCTTCCCAGCCCAATTGCACATTGATCTGTTGTGAAGAAAAAAGCAGGGCTCTGAGAGGCAGCACAGGGGAAAGGGTGGCATGGAATCTGCACAAGATCAGAAGGGCCAGACAGAGCCAGGTGGTGTAGTCCTGGACAGCGTTAGGACTCAGTTTCTGAGGGCCTAAGAATAAAGGATGGCTTGGGAGTACTGACTAGAAGGTCGTTGACTGGGAAGAAAAAGTTAACGAAAGTCGTTTGAAGGCAAATGTTTTCTTTTCTTTTTTTTTTTTTTTTAAGATTTTTTAACTTGTAGTTGGACACAATACCTTTATTTTATTTATTTATTTTTATGTGGTGCTGAGGATCGAACCCAGCATCTCGCACATGCTAGGAGAGCACTCTACTGCTGAGCCACAACACCAGCCCCTAAATGTTTTCTTATTCAGATTAAAAAACCCCAACATGACTAGCCTCAGTTACCTGTTTTCTGCAGGTTCTCTGGATGCAACAAGTCAAAGCCATCTGAACTAGCTTCATTCCACCAAGTTATTTTTTACAAAATTGCCATATAGCTTTATTCAAGGGCATTATGGCAGGACCATTATATCACTTACAGGGTAGATTCATAATGTGGACACTAAAACAAGTTTCAGTGGATTTAATATTTTGTATTTCCCTCTGGACGAAAAGAAATTGTAGGGGTCAATTTGAAGGAAAAAAAAAATCTGTGTTTGTGACTGCCAAGGGAAATCCACAAGGAATTAATTCTACTCAGTGAATTTTTACCTTTATAAAATTGTTTTCATGCCAGACATTGCCTGTTTCAAATATTACAACAAAGGTATTTATTTACAATTTGGTACATATGTAGTTTTAGCTTCTTAGCATAACTTATGATGAATTAATGACTTGTTATTTATTGCTTTACCACTCGGCAGAAGTGATTTATAGGGCCGTGCTATGCACTGGTGGTTACTTTGCAGTCTCTGCGCAGGCTGTCTCATCAATATCATTAAATGAATTCACAGTGACACAGCTCTGCTACTGTAGTTTTTGATATGAGGGATAACCGAACATAAATCAGGACTTATGTTTAATTCATAAGATGTACCAATTTCTCATGTAGGCATGAGTTAGGTTAGGGGTGTCACAGATGTGTTTTACAGTTCCTCTCGTGATTAAACCCAGGCCCTTCTCTATGACTTTATGTGCCAGGTGAAAATAATAGGTTATTCTACACTTTGCCATTTTTCAGATAAATATAATTTATTTTTATTTAGGTTTGATTGGTTTCTATTGTTGTCCCGCAAGCAGGATATATTTTAGGAAGTAACAATCAGAGAAGTATAATGAAAAACATGTCTTCAGGTTTGAAATTCTCATATATTAAGTAAATACATGTCAATAATTTATTTTTGAAAATATTTTTTGCATACAAATTTTTAAAATAAAATAATTGAACACTAATACTCAGTCAAAATAGTTTTTTAAAAATATTTTTTTTTAATGGTAGTTGGACACAATACCTTTATTTTCTTTGTTTTTATGTGATGCTGAGGATTGAACCCAGGGCCTCACAGTGCTAGGCGAATGCTCTACCACTGAGCTACAACACAGCCCCTCGAAATAGTTTTTATTGTAAGCCTTAAAATTTCTTTTTCAGTAATAACTTTAAAAATGCCTTCCTAACTGTGGGAAAATAGACCCAGTTAGTCCAGTCTAAGAAAAAGAAAACATTATAGTTTAATATACACCAAGGAAAGTCAATGTTTTGCTTGTTTGAAAGCAAACAACGACATAGAAAAATTAAGATGTACTTATACACATTTTCTAAAAAAAAAAAAAAGGAAGAAAAATAAACTCTTCCAGTACCAAGAGAATTTTCCTGGCATTATTGTTATCATTGCCACAGTGACCGATATTTATTCTTTGAAACAAACACTGTGTGAGTGCACTGTAATCCATGCAGAAGAGGTGATTTTTTTTTTTCATTTTTTACTTTTTTTCCTGGAGAGAAGGATAATCTGCCTCCAGCAGTGCTGCAGCTCTGGGCTTTGGGATAATAGCAAGATTGCCAGGTTGTCGTGCCTCGTCACTGGCCCACAGCATAGTCGTGTGATCGGCTCTGCCGACTGTCATAAAAAAAAGAATGTGACATGTTTCTGCCAAAGAAAATAATTCCAACATATGCAGGAAACTGACACAAATGTCTTCTCCTTCTTCCTCTGGTTCCAGTTGATTAAACCTAGCTTTAGGTCCTGATGATTTTAAGACCTTGTTATTTGGGTCTTGCACTGAAAAGAAGATGGATGAGCTATTGCTTTCAAGGCCTGAGTGACAAAGAGATGAGAGGAAATGACATTACTTAGTAGGTAATAAGTAATTGATTTCATAATGCTTGGGGCAAGGGGGCACAGTGAATGTACGCATGAGAGCAGAGGATGCCCCAGGCATGTCAGCAGAAAGGAGAGAAAGTTAGAGCACAAGTATTATGGAATAGGGTGCCTTGGAGGGGAAAAATGACTACAGAAGGGTGGTGGAAACAGCAAGATAATTGAAGTGGTTCCTTTTGATATGAATCATGAGATTAATTAAAAGTAGAGAATTTATTCAAAATAGAGAATTTCTTTAAGCAAATATCAACCAGAAATTCAGCTTCCTGGAATTTGTATCATTAGTAGTAGATTCCATGACACACAAGAGAAAACTTGACTTTTATGTGGCTTAAAAATACAAAAGAAGAAATACAAATGGCCAACAAATACATGAAAATATGCTCAATATCCTTAAGATTCAGGGAAATGCAAATCAAAACTACACTATGACTTCATATCACTCATGTCAGAATGGTGATTATCAAGAACATAAAATAATAATAAATACTGGAGAGGATGTAGAGGGCAATGATACTCTCATACATTGTTGATGGGGCTGAAAATTAGTATAACCACTCTGGAAAGCAGTGTGGACATTCCTCAAAAACCTAGGAATGGAACCACCATATGACCCAGTTATACCACTCCTTGGTATTTATCCAAAAGATCTAAAATCACCACACTGTAGCTATACAGCCATTCCAGTGTTTACAGCTGTACAATTCACAATAGCCAAGCTATGGAACCAGCCAAGATGCCCATCAATAGATGAATGGATAAAGAAACGAGTGGTACATACACACAATGGAGTTTTATTCAGCCACAAAGAAGAATAAAATTATGGCATTTACGGGTAAATGGGTGGAACTGGAGAACATCATGCTAAGTGAAATAAGCTGAACTCAGAAAATCAAGGGTCATGTGTTTTCACTGGTTTCCTTGGTTTTACATCTTCCTCTTTCTTGATACAGTCTCTGTACGCTTCCCTGTTTGTCATCACTGCTGCTGTTGTTGTTTGGAAGAGAACATCCTCCAGGACCTTCCAGTAGATAAAAAAAGTTTTGGGTTTTTATCTATCTGAAAATGTCTTAAATCTGCCCTCTTAAATGATATCTGGAATTCTCCCATCAGGATTGTAGACATTCTGGACAGATCCTCTCGTTTTCTTTCCTTCTTTGTTTTTGTTCTTGTTTTTTTTTTTTTTGTTGTTGTTTGTTTAGCTTATGTTTCCATCTCTTTGTTTTAACTCTACTATCCAAATAATTTCCTGCATTATGTTTTCCAGATCTTTTACTGTTTTTTTAGCTGTTATAATATTACAAATTTCCAATAAATTTTTTTTCTTGTGAACATTTGAATATTTTAATTCAATATTTAATTTGGGGCAGGAGGTGCAGAGGTTGACGTGAGAGGTTGTTGGTGGTTTTCTTCATTGTAGGTTGATCTGGCTTGACTGATTGTTTGTAGAGTCTCATATTTTAGTATCTTTATGTTTTTGCTTTAGGCCAGTCAGGTTTTCCCATCTCTTGAATGAGGCTTTCCACTTAATTCCCTGCTAAATGAGAGCCAAGAGGAAGAAGAAAGCTAGGGGTCCATTCAGTACATACACTTTCCCATTTCTGCCTTTTCTGTGTGAGATCCCACTCTTGATTGTGCCTGGTGTCTCTGGAGAATGAACCTTTAACTTTTTGCTGGTGTAATGAGGACCCATTAATGGATTACACAGAATTGCAGGGAGGAGCTCTTTTTTAAAAGTTTGTTAAACAGACTTTCCACAAATAGTCTCTGTTTTCAGTCTTATCATTACTCTAAATTCAGAATCAGTCAGCTTTTCGTTGCTGTGACCAAAAGACCTGACAAGAACAATTTTAGAGGAGGAAGAGTTTATTTGGTGCTCACGTTTTCAGAGGTCTCAGCTCAGAGAGCTGGCTCTGTTCCTCAGGGCCCATGGTGAGGCAGAACATCATGAAAAGTGTGTCAGAGAAAAGCAGCTCAGGACATCATATCAGGAAGCAGAGAGAGAATGACTGTAGACCAGGGACAAAATATAGACCCCAAAGGCACACCCCCAGGGATCCACCTCCTCCAGCCATACACTACCTATCTACATTACTACTCAGTTAACTCTATCAGTGGATGAATGCACTAATTATCTTAAGGCTGTCATAACTGAATAATTTCACCTCTAAACCCTCTTGCACTGTCTCACATATGAGTTTTTTTGAGGACACATAACTCTTAAACTATAACAGAAGATATCCAGTGCCAGTAATTTCTGGAATTCTTTCAGTTTACTTTACTGCTGGCTTAAGACTTGGTTTTGCTCTGTGCTGTTAGTTGTAACTCATCTACCAGATTTCCAGTTTCCCAAATTTTAATGGTATTGTCATTTCTCCTGTATTCTTGGCTCTTTGATGTCTTTATGGATTTTTTTCAAACCCTCCACCGTACTTTAGTGAAGTTTCAGGAAAGAGTTAATGTTCACATTGAATCCACCAAGTTTAAAACCTAGCAGGCTCTCAGTGACCTTTGAAAGCTTAGCCCAGGTGTTCCCTCTCAGTCTGAGGTCTTCTTTTTGTGCCATCATTGCACTTACCACATTCTGTTATAATTGCCATTTCATGTGTCTCTGCATTAGTCTGTAGTCAGTGCCTTGAACACTGTGTGTTAACCATCTTTCCATCTCTAGTGCTTAAAAAGAGCCTGTCCCTAAGTGCCAGGAAGTCCTTGTTGACTGAATGAGTAAAGGATGTTGGGACACTGAGGAAGAGACACATTTCCTGGCTTAATCTATCTTGAAGAGATTTAGTTGTACTATTTGATTTTTAAGACCAAGAAGAAAAATTGATTTTTAAGAGTTCATTTATTAGGTTCTCTTGATGGTTACTCAATTCACTGTTTATTTATTTTCTTTTTTAGAATGTAAGAGAGAGAAATTATTGCATGTAAGAAAATATTTAGAAGGAGCTCCATTCCCTCTCAGTGGAAGGATAATTATTTAATCAGTGGACTAGACCAAATTCCCTTCTGTCTTTGCCCAATAATTATAAACAGATAACTGCTATTATCTAGCACTTAACTCATATATGTCATGAAAGGTTCAGTTCTTTCTCTTCTTGAATACATAGTGCAGTGTTATGCCCTGTGTGCCTGAAAGATTAAGCATGGTTTTATTTAGATTCCACTAAAATGCATATTGTATTTTTCTCACCAACATGTAGAAATATTCTTTTGCAAGATGGTTTAAAACTTTCTGCAATTGTAGAACCTTAATTCTCCCTTACTTAGAAACTTAAAATATGTAAGTTCTCTTTCCTACATTTGCTCTTAAAGAAAAAAACCAACGTGAGTGCATGTTCGTTCCTATGAAATACCTTGGTAAAAAAAGCTCTCAAGAAGGTATCTCCTTGTCTCTTCTAGCCCATCTTTGCTCACCTAGCATTTTTATAGATACCAGTGTGGCCATATGCTGTATGTTCCTTAAGTGAAAGCTGACCATTTTGGTTTATACTTCATTTTAAAATTGACTTAAGTGACCAGTTAAAACACCTTTTGATACATTTAAAGAGACTCTGACCTAGGAAAATGTGAATGATCTTCAGTGCTTCCAAGGTTAAGTGATCACTGGATCAATGGCTAATAGAAGAACCCTTCAGTGAAAACACAAATAGCTGGAAGTTTGCTTGCTTGAATATTCAGAAGAATTTTAGGATGGACTTGTTCCTTCCTTTGACACATGTTCTAGTACACAGTTTTAAAACCAGAAAACTAGAATATTGAAAATAAAGGTACAGTTCAAATATTGATGAGTTTTACAAATCTCTAAGTTGGCAACTGGGTAATTGTCTTTTCTATGTTTTTATGAATGGATGTGCTTGTGTGTGTACTCATATGCCCTGCACAATCATATATGTAGAGATGATTAGAAAGGATTTGGGGAAATTAGACTTTACTTCTCCACGTGTATTTAGTTGTTTCCTGTTGACAAAAACACTTTCACATTCATTGCCTTACTTGAAACTCCCTATCCCACCTGTGAAACAGTCAAACCAGTTGATGTTCCCATTGTACAGATGAAGAATTTGGTATTTAGATAGGTAAAATACTACTCACCAAGTTCATTTCTCTCATATTGTTTGCAGCAAAATCAAGAGTGGAATATAGTTTTCCTTTGAACCACCCTTTGACACTGATTATTGTTTATTATAATCAGGAGGAATATATATTAGATCCAAACATACCTATCTATATAATGTGTGTGTACATAAATATACCTGGTTACATATTAAAATCTTCACTGAAAGGCAAGTTCTACCAGACCTCCTGATCAGCAACAGTTGCACATCATTTGTCTTTGATAATTTGTTAACTTCTCCACATTAAAAATACCTTGGCTCTATGTGATATTTAGCAAAAGAACAGAGAGAGAAATACATCATGAAAAGCCACCCACACTGAATAACATAGTCAAGCTGTTTTCTAACTTATTTTTGCAGCTCTTAGTTAAGATTTAGGAGTTTAATTTGCTACCAAGAAATAACCTATTACTATTTTCTGCACTATTTCTTAGTGATAACATGCATTTGTTCATTAGATCTGTCTAAAGGATCTTGGTTTCTATTCCTTATAAATAATTTGTGGTTGCCCAGACATTGCAGAATCAGGTTCGTTGTTCCTACGCATTATTTATGCCCATTTTTCTTTAAACATATTCTAACCTGGAAACTATGTGTAGATTTCACATTTACATAGCTAATATATGCGTTGTTGCTGCCACACGGTGAGAAATGCTTACCTGACAGGCTGTGACCTGCATAGTGTAACAGGCATTATTCCTAATTTGTCAGACATTCAGAGCATAAATGATGGGGTTTCTTTTCAGACCAGTACTTAATGCCATTCTGTTTGAAACAGAAAAGATTTCCAGCAACTTCACACAAAATTTGAGATTTTTGCCTCATTAATATTTTCACTCTGTTATCAATCATGCAGGCAAGTTAAACATAATTTAGAATAATTCTTATATAAATTTGAAATAAAGTTTCTCCCTAAGCCCAAACTAAATCAACTTTTGTCAAATTTTTCATCAACAAATACAAGTCCCAAAGATAAAGATATGAACATTTAAAACAATTTTCAGTGGCAAGAATTTCTCCCCGTGAGACAAGGAAATAAAAGGATTTGATAAAGACTCCATCTCTCTGAGCTGTAGTGAAGGTGAAGCTAATTATGCAATGGAGATCTCCTTGCCGATTACACATCATTTGAAGATCTTAAACACAGAACTCAAAGATTCTCTCTCAGTGTTTTTTATAGCCTTGAGATATTTTTGGGTGCAATTTTCACCCTTTATAAAATTTTCCACCTTTCAAAATAGCTAGTGAACCCCACTTTCCAAAGTGTTCCCTGTAATTGCATCTGTTGCTAGGAGAGGAGAAGGAGGGAAAATGACAGCTTCCTAAGATCTATAACCCTGCCAGTTCCTGTTGTTCGGGAAATGTAGTCGTCAAGGTTGTCATCAAGTCTCATAATGATCTTCACCCGTTATAATTTGCAGGAGTGCCTGGAAAATTCTGTAAGTCTTTAACTTTCTTCTGGCCTTGGAAGCTGAATGTCTAACTGCAGTCTCTAAACAATGTGATAACAAGGTTTGGGTATCTGTCCCTCACTGAGCAGAGCATAAAGCCTTATATTCAAAAGGTGCCAAAGAGCATGTGTTGTATCAATCATTGGAGTCCTAGGCAAAGTTATGGAGTTAGTGTCATAATTTTCAATCATCACTCCAGTCAAGTGCCTTTTAATCACTGGGTTCCTGACTTCTAAGAGTTTATTAGATAGGGACAGAACACTAAATATATTAAAAACATCTAATGTAAGAAGAAGCACTTAAATAAAGGCAATGAATTAAATAAGTAGAGTTGAGATGCATTTAAAAGCACTAGGTTTGTTCAGATGTTTTAATCACCAGCATTGTGATTATACTAGTATGAAGAAAAAATAAATGACTGTAATGAAATGGCAGGTGAAAAAGCAACAATCGTAAATATGTTCATAAATGTGAGTTTGAGTGGGAATAAAAATAGAGCATTTTAGCATGAAGCTGGCAAGGGTTTTAGGAAAGAAGTGAGTTTATTCTTGGCTGCAAGAGAGATTCAACACTCTGGTTTTCTTGTACCTATATATGTGATTTTATTTGATCCAAGCAAATTCACTTGGATATGGGGCCTAGGAATGTTCATCCTACATTTGGATTGGAAATACGAAAACACATTGTAGGACATATTACTTCATGAAACAGGCTGGTTGGTTCATTTCATGTTAAAAAGTGTCAACATTCTTAAATTTATATTGTGACCATAGTTACTTAGGAAGCTGTTTTTGTTTTCATCAGTAAAACAAGCTTTGTAGGAATTCTTGTGTGTACATTTTATATGAAAGGTACGTTTTTTAAATCCCTGCTTGGATATTTCAGAGGTAGTTATACACCTATCCCTGAGCCAATCTGAGCCTTTAAATGGAACTTTTACTATGATTTCATAAGGAGACTTGCAATTATATTGGTACTTAGATGTCTAGTTTATTTTCTCAGGGATTTAATGCACAGTGCTAATATAATCCTTTGCTGCTAAACAAAATGCTCCTCAAATTTTTACATTTGGGTATCTCGAATTTATGTGATTTCAATAGCACTATCATATTTAGATTAATTTAAATTCTTGTGAACCTTGGTCTTAGAATGAATCCAATATGTGAAAATTCAAGTTTATAACAAAAGAATTCAATGTATGACCATCCAAGTTTATAGGAAAAGACCAATTAGAGCATGTGATTTATAAAAAAAAAAAAGACTAATATTTTAAACTAGCAATCTCCCTTTGTTTTCTGTTTGAGTGCCCAAATATACCTTTGCATGAACATATGCATTGCATTATATGTGGTAAATATTTATTTATTTCTGTTTATTCAGTTATATATTAATTATGTTTTGTTACTGAAAGTGAAAATTTTTAGACCTTGATCATTTTTTTTCTTTTTTCCCTCTAAAGAGTTTTCCAAGAACAATGTATCTAAATTTCTTGGCATCCTCGATTTTTTTTCCTCCTGAACTTGAGGAATTTTTTTTTTTTTATTTTTTGGGTTGCTCTTGCTTTGTTTTTTTACTTAATTTCATCAGTGAACAATTTCTCCCCCATCTGAACAGTAAACACAGACTAAGAGGAAATCTGATTTGTATTTCTTTGTTTCTCATTTATTCAGCAATTCAGAAAGCATTTATTGCTTATCTACTATGTGCCATGAATTATGACAAGCCCTAGAAATAGGCATCAATATACAAATAGAACTGCCTCCTACAATTTTATTATTATTATATTCAATCATAATTATTGTGAGGAACAGTTACTGGGAACTTACAATGTTCCTGGATAAATGTTTTATGTTGAAAAGTCTTTGAGCTATCGCCATAGCCCTCTGAAGTAGGTGATATTAATTGTGAGGCACAGAAAAGTTAAATCATTTATTAACTTCATTTATCCCAGCAAGGTGCCAAAATCAGATTCAGACTCAAGTGCTCAGGTTCCAGACCATGTGCTCTTGACCACTCTACCATATTTCACACAAATAGAATACTTTTTTATAATAGTGACAGATGTCACAAAAGAGAATTCAAAGGTATGGTGAGAGATGACATCAAGGAATTTAAGTTAGTCTGGGAGGTAATATAGGCCCCTCTGAGGTAGACATTTAAAATGAGACCCCAAGGATGACTAGGAGTTGGCCAGGGAGGAGGATTGCCCCAAAGGTAATTATTCAGCATATGCCAAAGTCCTGAAGTAGGAAATGGTTAGATGTTAGACAAACTGCAAGCATGCGTTGAACTATGAATGTGACTGGTTATGAAGGAATACTGATAAATGACGACATGGACTACAGAAGCAGGTTTCTCCCACAGAAGCATGGTGTGTTGAACAATACAGCTTTGCCCCGGTTTTAATTATAGTAGAATTTGTACAATTATATTTATTCATATAAAAATGTAGATTACTGCTAGATAATGGATTGTTTGAAACTAGCTCTATCATAGGTGATCTCCCATGTGTTCCCACTCAAGGTTGAAGAGACATGGAGGTATAAAGTATCTAAACCTGTAAAATGTTTATTCAGTGTACTTATTTCTGGCACTGTTTCATTTTTTTAATTACTAGTAAGGTTGTGATTTCATGAATTTTTTATTTCTTTTGTGAATTGTTATTAGGTAGGTGGCCATGGCAACTCATGTCATATGAGAAGGAAGAAGGAGCGAATAGGTCTGATACCAGTCTTAGGGAACTGATGCTAAGCAGAGAGACTAGAAGCCCTAAGCCAGGCAGAGGCCAGAACAGGTTGAACTGTTTCCCTTGGCATCCCATTTCCCATGGTCCGAGCCCAGTAACAGGAAAGCTGGGTAATCCACCCTGGGTACCTGAAGGCAGGATGGTTTGCATCTGAATCTCTAGCTGTGGGTAAAGCTGGTATAAACTTCTTGAGGACACAAACAATTTTCTGTTAATTTTTTTTAAAGTTCCTAGAATAGTGTTGGGATTATTACCAGGAGGAGTTAGGAGCAGGCGTGTAGGTAGAAGTCCTAAACACTAAGATGATGTGGAAGGAAGAAAAGGACTGCCCAAGGGATTTCTTTGGAGAAAAGGTCTACAGCCTGCCTAGTAGTGAATGATATCTATCAAGATCAACACGGGTTCTCAGGAATCATGACTGCCTCCCAAGATCCTACATATGAGGAGGTGGGAAAATTCTAAGCCTTCTTGAATGATGGGGCTGAAATACTGCTTTTCCTTCCTAAATTTATAATTGGCTTAGACTGACCTTTTGGGTGCCAGCCATGACTCTGTGCCAAACATATATTCATGGGGATCAGCTCATTTAGTCCTTATTATTATCATCCCCGTTCTACAGCTGAATAAACTGAGATTTAGAGACATTATTTAATTTGCCCAAGATCTTAATGATCTTAAAACTGTGAAGTGCTTAGCTAATATTTAAACCCAAACTTTACTGTAAAGTTCTTTTTTTGTTTATTTGTTTTTCATTTTTTTGGTACTGGGGATTAAATTCACAGATGCTTCACAATTGAGCTGTATCTACAGACCCTTTAATTCTTTTTTTTTTGGATACAGGGTCTTTCTAAGTTGCCCAGGCTGGCCTTGAACTTGCAATCCTCCTGCCTCAACCTTCCAAGTAGCTGAGATTACAGGCATGTGCCACCACACGGGGCTCATGTTCTTTATCACAGTATTTTCCAACTACTTAAAATAATATCTTTGTCTTCAAGTTGCTATCAGAACAAGACTGCAGCTGGTAAGGAGGTATACCCAATCACAGAACTGGCTCAGAATTTGTTCCTCAAGGGCCAAGAGTAGCCATCCAGGGCTGGGCAGTCTGTGGTGTCTTCACACATAACTCACTTCCAGGAATGAGGAGCCGGGAAAGGCTGAAGAAGCAAAATGTTGGCTGACCAAGGAAGGGTACAATTCACAGCAATGTAGAATCCACAAAGATTTTAATCCGTGACTTATTACCATAATTAATGATTTGTTGTTTTCTCTCACATGAAAATTAGTTTGTCAGATGTAGTAATTGAGGAAGCTAATTACACATAGCTGTGCAGGGCCTGCCCCTGGCAAAATTGAATGTCTTTTGGCTTTGATTTGTTACCTCCTTTCTTGGCAGCATTTCCTTCCCTTCACAATTCCTTTATGTACCCCACATGCCCAGGATTTTTATGCTGCCCTTATCTTTTCCTTCCAGAAGAAAATTAATGTAATAAACGAGTTCATAATAGGGTTGGTTGGTAATTTAATAAATTACATGGCCGGGATGTTTTTGTGTTTACAAAGGGGATCTTACTAAATGTGATGTGGTATCCTGGATTGGAAACTGGGGAGGGGTGGGAGGAAGAATACTATCAGAACAACTGGTAAAATCTGAATGTTAATTTCTTAGTATTAAATGAACAGTGGTTTAAAATGTTAACCTTAGGAGAATTTGGGTAAAGGTTATATGGGACTCTCTTATATTGTCTTGGCAACTTTTCCATAAATATGAAATTATTCCAAAATGAAACACTTAAAAATAGAAAATGGATCTTATGGAGCGCTCAGTTAACATTCAAAAGAACAAATTAATTAAGAAATTTCACGCATGAATTTTATACCACATAAGCACCTAAGGATAGTCCTACAACTAAGTGCCCATTCACTTTCCTCAGACCCTTGGTTTATCTAGCCATGGAGTATCTCTAAATTTTGTAAATTTTGGATGCTGTGACTTGTTCCTAGGGTAAGAAAATTGTATCTGTTCTTCTCACTACAATAAATGATGATGAAAGACAGAAATAAAACTTTAAGTCACAAAATAAGAGTAGCCATTTTTCCCTCTACAGGAAAGGGTTATTGATTCTAGAATTCTAAATTAAGCAAACTAACTGACATGCTGGAAGATGACTAATTTTGAAAAGCCAAGGTCACTAAATTGCTACTATTTTGAAATATTCGAATAACAAACTAAAATACGTAGGGTTTGTTTTTGTCTATTGAGAACATGGAATTCATGATTCTTTGTATGATATAATTTAAGGGGATAAGTGCTTGAGTACATGCACTCAGTTCAGTATCCCAAAAGAATTTACTGCATATAACTCCAGAGATATTAAAATTAGACAAGAGTATAAAATAATGATTCCCCTATTGGAATAGGTAGCCTGATGTTGGCATTATGTCAGATAAGAGACAATAGAAATTTGTTTGATTATTTATACAAATTGACTGGTTTGGCAGTTGCCATAGAAATGAATCCTAATGAGTCATAATGAACTACAGAAATACAACAATGTGATTTCTTTGCCATTATACAAAAATGGAATACTTACATGAAGGCAGAGAATGACATTACTAGAGCCCAAGTTATGTCAAAATGGTCTTCCTTGCAGAATGTGATTCAAATAGTGTAACTGGGGCAAAACCGTGCTGATGATATATCATTTTCCTGCTCTAAGTGAGAAACTGGGCCTCATAATTACAAAGGAATTTAAAATTGTCATTTTAAATATCTCCTTTTCCATGACTGATTTTTCACTTGTAACCATACTGTCACCTCTCTTTGCTGTCTTTGCAAAAGACTTTCTTTTGGCTAAGTAGAAAGTTTGTTTATGTCTTCCCAGCAAAGGGAAGGGGAAAAATATTTATGCAGCAGGTAATTCAATTCTAAAATACCTAATTTTTGGACTAATTGACTCAATCTCCTTTGCTCAATCTCCAATCCCTAGCCTTGTGTTATGATTCTGATTTTGAACTTAGATGTTTATACCTTATATTTTCTTCAACTCCCATTTATCCACACTGGATTTTCTCTAACAATATTATATTGTACTCAATTCCAGGAAAGACATTTTAAGCAAAAACATTAGACTTCAACTTTCCCACCCCTAAGGATTGTGTTAGTCAAACAGTAAGTTCACAGAAAATGTGAATCAGACAAGACAACTTTCCCAAGCTAAGACTTAGCTTGAGCCCATGAGGACCATTTATATAGATACCTATTTCTGAGTTTGTGTGTCAAATCTTACTTTTCTTTTTTGCTCAAAGCAATGCAGGAAGCTGGTTATGACTGTTCTTTAGAAATTGACTTCAATATAAAACACTATTTGGCATTAGGGATATTATGTATAATTAAGCTCTCAGGCACCAGCCAAATTTGAAATATTTCTCATAGCATAAATGTCAAAGTGCATAATATTTGATGTGGTAAATGGTAGGTTCAGTATAAATACTATGATTTTGATATGGACTGAGCTCTTACACACCTATACGTTAGTGATTCTTAACCAGGGGTGATTTTGTCTCTGTTTCCGGGGGACATTTTTGGAAATGTCTGAAGTCGTTTTTGTTTTCATATCTGGCGTTTAGTGATTAAACACATGAGATGCTACTAAATGGGCTCCAGTGCACTGAACTGCCCCTTTCAGCAAAGAATTATCCATCTCAAATATCAGCTGGTAAATAAACATAAGAGCTGGTTAATAAACACCTATACTGGAGACCACAGTCAATGTGCATCATTTTTGCAGTATCCTTTTAGATTCATAATAAAATCCCTCTTCATTGAAAAGTCACTCTTTCTGTCTGTTGTTATGATGTAGATATACAAGTGATTCCCTTCTACCAAAGGAAGTGAAAAACTGAAGGAAATTGAGGCCAACAAGATAAATTTTAATCTTTACTAAAGGGCCTTTGGTTGGGGAAAGAAGGAATAAAAGAACTTGCCGAGAATGAGTGATAGCTGTTTCAAGAACGGAGGGTGTCACTAAGAGGGAGGGTGATATATTTCTGACTCATTCAGGAAGTGTATAGCAGTTCACCTGTTCAGTCATTTTTAAGCCTAGCTACAATGGACATCGTGTATGCCTGAGCCCTGTGCTCCAAGATTCTGAATTAATTGGTTGGGGATAGGGCCTGGAAATCTGTGTATTTTTAAAGTTTCCTATTTCTAGAATCAATAGTCCACGTGATTAGGGTCAACCTTTCAAACACCCTTAAATTTTTTTTTAAAAAGTATGCTATCTATAAAATAAAAAACACTTCTGTCTAGCAAAATGTTTATTTGTCCCATCCAAGGCTACCACCAACCCTTTTACTATCCTTTTTCATCTCTGTACCCTATGCTTTCCCTGAAAATGATCTGCATGAGCATTACCCTTGGAGAAACTTTGTTTTTTCACTGGAGCTACTATCTAACAGCTCTTATGAGATTTGTACTATTCCAAGATCAAACTCACTAGTTACAGAACTGTGTTAACACTAGGAATCTCAAATGGACACTAACACCACAGCAACATGGAATTTACTTGAAACACTGTGGAGATTGAATTTAAGTCTAGTTCTATGTACAACTCAAAGAATGTATTTCTAGGTAAAGAAGACAGAGGGGAAAAAGTCAACCCCCATCCTGACAATATCCCAAGTATTCATATTGGTTATTTCAATTCTAGAATTCATCAAAAATTGTTACAAATGATGTTTTTAATGTACTTGGAAGAGTTGTAGCTTTGCCTGAGCAGGGCCAAAGGGCTTTGCTATAAATATACTGGATAATTTAAGGGGACTTTCAATTAATCATTACATCAATAATTTAATGTGTTTTCTTTCATCTAAATTTGTCCAGAGGCAGGTATTTATACATTACGAAAGAAAAAGTATTCTCTCCCTGGGCACAAAGTTGCATATGATATATGAAATTAAATTTTGGTTTAATTGAAATTTGGTTGTAATTTGAGGTTTTATTGTTTCCTTGGGCCCCCTACTACTTCCTTTTAATATGTTATTGAAAGATAACAACTTTTCTAAATTTATTTTTTATTCTAATTTGTTACATATGACAGCAGAATGCATTACAATTCATATTACACATGCAGAACACAATTTTTCATATCTCTGGCTGTATATAAAGTATATTCACACCATTTGTGTCTTCATACATGCACTTATGGTAATGATATCCATCTCATTCCACTATCTTTTTTACCCCCATTCCTCCTTCCTTCCCCTCCTACTCCTTTGCCCTATCTAGAGTTTATCTAATCCTCCCATACTCCTCCTCCCAACCCCACTATGAATCAGTCTCCTTATATCAGAGAAAACTTCGGCATTTGTTTTTTGGGGATTGGCTAACTTCACTTAGCATTATATTCTTCAACTCCATCCATTTACCTGAAAATGCCATGATTTTATTCTCTTTTATTGCTGAGTAATATTCCATTGTGTATATATATACACACATTTTCTTTATCCATTCATCTACTGAAGGGCATCTAGATTGGTTCTACAGTTTAGCTATTGTGAATTGTGCTGCTATAAACATTGATGTGGCTGTGTCCCTGTAGTATGCTGTTCTTAAGTCCTTTGGGTATAGACCGAGGAGTGGGATAGCTGGGTCAAATGGTGGTTCCATTCTCAGTTTTCCAAGGAATCTCCATACTGCTTTCCAGATTGGCTGCACCAATTTGCAGTCTCACCAGCAATGTATGAGTGTACCTTTTTCCCCCACATTCTCGCCAACACTAATTATTGTTTCTGTTCTTCATAGCTGCCATTCTGACTGGAGTGAGATGAAATCTTGGAGTAGTTTTGATTTGCATTTCTCTAATTGCTAGAGATGTTGAATATTTTTTTCACATATTTGTTGATTGGTTGTATATCATCTTCTGAGAAGTGTCTGTTTAGTTCCTTGGCTCCATTTATTGATTGGGCTATTTGTGTGTGTGTGTGTGTGTGTGTGTGTGTGTTTAGCTTTTTTAATTCTTTATATACCATAGAGCTTAGTGCTCTATCTGATGTGTAAGTGGTAAAAATTTGCTCCCAAGATGTGGGCTCTCAATTCACCTCACTGATTGTTTCTTTTGTTGAGAAGAAGCTTTTTAGTTTGAATCCATCTCATTTATTGATTCTTGATATTCATTCTTATACTATAGGAGTTTTATTAAGGAAGTTGGGGTCTAATCCAACATGATGGAGATTTGGGTCTACTTTTTCTTCTAATAGGCACAGTGTCTCTGGTTTAATTCCTAGGTCTTTGATACTTTGAGATGTGTTTTGTGCCTGGTGAGAGATAGGGGGTTAATTTCATTTTATTGCATATAGATTTCCAGTTTCCCAAGCACCATTTGTTGAAGAAGCTATCTTTTCTCCAATGTATGGTTTTGGTGCCTTTGTCCAATATAAGATAACTGTAATTGTGGGATTAGTCTCTGTGTCTTTTATTCTATACCATTGGTCTACTTATCTATTTTGGTGCCAAAACCATGTTATTTTTGTTACTATTGCTGTTTAGTATAGTTTAAGGTATGGTATAGTGATGCTACCTGCTTCACTCTTTTAGCTAAGGATTGCTTTAGCTATTCTGGGTCTCTTATTTTTCCAGATAAACTTCATGACTACTTTTTCTATTTCTATGAGGAATGTCATTGGGATTTTCATTTGAATTGCATTAAATCTGTATAGTGCTTTTGATAGTATGGTCATTTTGACAATATTAATTCTGCCTATCCAAGAACAAGGGAGATCTTTCCATCTTCTAAAGTCTGCTTTAATTTCCTTTTTTAGCATTCTGTAGTTTTTGTTATACAGGTCTTTCACCTCTTTCGTTAAGTTGATGCCCCAATTTTTTTTGAGGCTATTTTAAATGGGGTAATTTTCCTCATTTCCCTTTCAGAGGATTTGTCACTGATATACAGAAATGCCTTTGATTTATGCATGTTTATTTTGTATATTCTGCTACTTTGCTGAATTCATTTACTAGTTCTAGATGTTTTCTGGTGGAATTTTTTTGGGTCTTCTAGGTATATAATCATATCATCAGCAAATAGGGCTAATTTGAGTTTTTTTTTCCTATCTGTATCCCCTTAATTTCTTTCATCTGTGTAATAGCTCTGGCCATTGTTTCAAGAACTATGTTAAATAAAAGTGATGAAAGAGGACATCCCTGTCTTGTTCCATTTTTTAGAGGGAATGCTTTCAATTTTTCTCCATTGAGAATGATGTATTTCAGGGGCTTAGCATAGATAGCTTTTATGATGTTAAGATATGTTCCTGTTATCCCTAGTTTTTCTAGTGTTTTGAACATGTATGGGTGCTATATTTTGTTGAATACTTTTTCTGCATCAATTGAGATGATCATATTTTTCTTATATTTAAGTCTACTGATGTGATGAATTGCATTTATTGATTTCCATATGTTGAACCAACCTTGAATCCCTGGAATGAACCTACTTGATCTTGGTGCACTATCTTTTTGATATGTTTTTGTATTCAATTTGCCAGAATCTTATTGAGAATTTTTGCATCTATGTTTATTAGAGATATATTTTCACTGTAACTGTGGTGATGTTCATGTGTTTGTTGACCTTTATTCTATAAGTAAGATTAAGTATGGTTTAATTTTGTATATCAAACCAACCTTGCATTCCTGAGTGAATTTCATGATCATTTTTGTATGTTGTTGGATTTGATTTCCTAGTATACTATTGATGGTTTGTGGTTCTATATACATAAGGGTATTTATGTAGTTTCTTTTTCGCCCCCTGTGATGTCTTTGTCTGCTTCTGGTATACTGGCTCACAGAATGTTTTTATAAGTGTTCCTCTCCTTCCCTAATTTTTTTTGAAGAATTTCTGAAGGATTGATGTCCTTGATTGTGAAGGACTTTGTAGAATTCAACAGTGAAACAATCTGGGCTTGAGATTTTCTTTGTGGGAAGTTTTTCTTATTAACTGAAGTTTTTTTTATGTCTATTTACAGTTTCAATTTCTTCTTGAATCAGTTTAAGAGCTTTACATCTTTCAAGGAATTTTTCTATTTCATATGGGCTGCCTAATTTTTGGCCTATAGCTGTTCATAGTGTTTCTTTATGATCCTTTATATTTCTGTAAAGTCAATACCATTATCCCTCTTTCACTCCAGATTTTAGTAAATTGGTCTTCATCCTCCCCTGCCTTTTTTTTTTTTGGTATTCTATCTAATGGTTGTTCAATTTTGTTTTCCTTTTCAAAAAAACCAATTTTTTAAAAAACTGATTTCCTGTATCTTTCTTTTCTCTATTTCACTATTTCTGCTCTAATCTTCATTAGTTTCTTCCTTCTGCTTACTTTGGTGTTCATTTATTTTAAAATTAGATTTTATTTTTGTCAAAAAATTTTCAATATCATACAACAGGAAAAGGGTTATAAGTAAAAGAAAGACTTTCTTTCTCCACTGCTTCCAGTAACACTTCTAGAGTAAGGTACCATCATTATTTTAGTTGCTACTTTTGTTACATATAAATAATATGCTTAAATCAGTGACTCCATCTTGTGGTAAAAGAAGATATATCTCTTTTACACTGTTCCTTCCCCCAACACAAACTCAACCCCTATATTTTTCCAGTATAAATATGTCAAATTTTTAATAAAATTAATCATCAGTAATTTAATTAATCATTATATATTATTTATTGAAGAACCAAATAATGTATTATGACTTTCTAATTTTTGAGCAGTTTTTTATATTTAAATGTAATTGATTTTTTTCTGTTTCTTAATATATGGCTTTATTTTTCTTAAAGCACTTTTTCAGTTGATTGCTCAGAAAGTGTAATGGTAGGTAAAATTCCTTTCATTTGAATGATAGTTTGACTAGAGGTACAATTCCAGATTATAAGTAATATTCTCTAAAAATTTTGAAGTTTTCTGGGGTTATAATTGGGAAATCTGATAGAATTTTATTTTTATTTTGAATATTATGTGTTTTCTTTTCCTGGAAGCTCTAATATATCTTTATTCTTGTTGGCTTTCAAATTCCTGGTAATGTTTTACAAGAACAGGAAGGATGTGTCTGATGCAATTCTTATGCCAGAGATTTTCTCGTCATCTTCCTGTTTTAGCCCCCTATATTGTGCCCCACCTCTCAATTGCAGACCCTCTGATTCAGTATATCTGAAGAAGGCGGCACAGGTTTGCTTTTCCAAAATTCATTCCACTTCACCTATATAAACACTTAACTGACAAGTCTATATTTAAACTATCATAGGAATTGCTACCTGACATTATTTGAATGAACTGATGTTTAACAACTATATTTAAGCATGATATTATATATCAAAGTTTCACCAACCATTTTCACTTTACCTCTATAATTTAATTATGATTGTGTAAGAACTGTTTATTTTTAATCAAATCAGAAATCATAATAGAAAACATTATTCCCAGTTCCATGATTGCTCTATTCATATATGTATGGAAATTTGTGGAAGGCTTTCACATTAGTGGGTCTGCATGGATGTTTCAGAAAGTAACACTGATAGACATTAAAAATATAATATAGAAAAAGTCTATCATAAGTAGTTGATTGAAGATTACTCAGTAAAATATGGTAGACTATCTTTTAATTAATATTTATTTATTTATTTACTTACTTATGTAGTTCTGGGGATTAAACCCAAAGATGCTTAACTACTGAGATACCTCCCCAGTCCCTTTTTATATGTTATTTAGAGATAGGGTCTTGGTGTGGTACTTGTTGGTAAGTTACTGAGGCTGGTTTTGAACTTGCATTCGTTCCTCCTCAAGCCTCCTGAGGTGCTGATAGAATGTCTTTTAAATTAAATGAAAAAAAATAGTAAATACATACCTCAACTGAATGCCTATATAGAGAAATAAAATCCATTTGTACAGAAAAAATTCCCCAAAGAAAATGCATACAAACTTCTATTTAACTAAGTTTAGAATAAGAAAGAGCTTCTAAGCATGGAAGCCCTGGAAAAAATTAGAAGGGAATAGATTGAAATTTTCAATTGCATGGAAATTTAAAACTTAAAAAGAAAATATAAAACAAAAGCATAATGATAGTAAAAGATCAATTATAAACTACATTAAAAATAGTGACAACAAACGTAATAATAGGTTAGAAGTCTTAACATTTAAGGTATGCTTATAAATCCTAGAAAAACGTCAAAATCCATAGCAAAATTAACAAGCACATGGAAAGATAAATCCCAAAGCTGAAAAAAATGAAACCAACAAGCATGTAAAATATCCCTATTAATAATTAATGGGTTAGAAATTAAAAGTAACTTAACACCACTGGAAAGTAAAATTGTCAGCTGGTAATGTTCAGTGCTGTCAGAGGTATTGTGAGGGAGGCGCTTTTCTAGTACACTGATGGAGAGAGGAAAATTGGTATACGTTTTCTGAAATGCTGTTCAGAATTATGGAGCAAAGCTCTCCTAGTTTGCTTTTGATTGCTGTGACAAAATCCATAGGTCAGAGGCCTGTTTAGGTATACTGGCTCACAGTTCCTAGTGAGGAGGGTTCTTGTCCTGACGTGCAGAGAGCTGATCTCTCACAGTGTGCTCCCATGAACTGTGCACACTCAGAGAGTGAGTTCTAATGGCTCTTCTTCTTTTAAAAAAATAATATTTTTGTTATTGTATATTCACATTTAAAAATGCACTTATTTATGAGATGCAAAGTGAAGATATAAAAATGGATACAATGTGGAATAATTAAACCAAGTTAGTTAAGATACCCATTACCTTAGATACTGAACATTTGGGGTTTTGAGAACATTTGAAATTCTCTAGCAGTTTTGAAATGTAGGAGACTGTTATGAACTGTATTAAACTTATTTCTCTCTTAACTGATTTTTTGTACCTTTGACCATCATCTCTCTTTGACCTCATCCCTCCACACCTAGTGTCTGTAACAACCCTTCTACTCTTTGCTTGTTATGAATTAAATGGTTTGTTTCCAAATATGAGTGATAACATGCAGTATTCATCTTTCTGTACACTTAGCATAAAGTTTTCCAACTTCATTCATGTTGTTATATAGGACAGACTGTTCATATGGCAGGATGATTAGCATTCCATTGTGCATATGTACCACATTTTCTTTAACCATTCATCAGTCGATTTTATTTCTTGGCACTGTGAATTGTGCCAATCCTGATCTGGGAGTGTAGAAATCTTTTTTTCTAACTAATTTCAAATCTCCTGGATAAATGCCAGAAGTGGGATCCCTGGATCCTATGGTAGTTCTATTTTAAATTTTTCTTACAGTTTTCTGTAACGGCTGTACACTTTATATTCCTGCCAACGGTGCACAATCATACCAACTCTTGTCATCTGTTGTATTTTGGTTACAGTCACTCTAATAGGTATGAGGTGGTATTTCATTGTGATTTTAATGTGCATTTCCCTAGTGATTAGTGATATTGAACATTTTTTCACATACCTGTTGGCCTTTTGTATGTCTTCTTTGAGAAATGTTTATTCAGGTCTCTCAATTTTTATATTGTTTTGTTTTCTTGCTATTGAATTGTTTAAACTCTTATTATGTATCTCAGACCTTAACCCCTTATTGTATGTATAGTTGGCAAATATTTCTCCAAATCTATAGGTTGTTTCTGTACAGTGTTAATTGTTTTCTTTGCTATACAGAAGTTTTTTAGTTTTATGTAATTCCATTTGTCTATTTTTGCTTTGGTAACCTTTAATTTGGGGGTAAGTTTTTTTTTAAGTCTTTGCCTAGACCAACATTGTATAGTTTCCCCCTATTTTCTTCTAGTAGTTTTATAGTTTTTGATCTTACATTTAAATCTTTAATTCATTTTAAGTTGATTTTTTTAAAAAAATTTTTTAGTTGGAGATGGACATGAAAACTTTTATTTATTTATTTGTTTATTATTTATTTTTGTGGTGCTGAGGATCAAACCCAGTGCCTCATGCATGCTAGGTGAGCGCTCTACCACTGAGCTACATCCCCAGCCCTAAGATGATGTTTTAGTCTGGTGTAAAATAAGGGGCTGTTTTCATTCATCTGTCTGTGAGTATCCAGTTTTCCCAGAACTGTGCATTGAAGTCCCTATCCACTGCATATTCTTGGCACCTTTCTCAAAAATTAGTTGACTCTACCTGTTCCATTGGTAAATGTGACTACATTATTTTTTGCCAGCACCATGCTGCTGTAATTACTATGACTTCGTAGTATCATTTGAAATCAGGAATTGTGATATCTCCAGCTTTGTTCTCTTTCTTTTCTTAAAAGGATACTAATCTATTACAGGGGATCCACCCTCCTGACCTCATCTAAACATAATTGTCTCCCAAAGGCCTGACTTCCAGATACCATCACATTGGGTATAGAGCTGCAACATATGAATTTGGCAGGAAGAGGGGACACTTTCAGTCCATAACAAAAGCTGTAAATGTTTATGCTCCTAGTTCCATTCCCAGCCCTGAAAATCTATTTCAAAACGCAAGACATGGGGTCAAATGTTTAATATTTAATTACTGAAAACATTGTAAACAAGTTCTAACCAAAGAAGAAAAGGAAACTTTGATTGAGCTATATGGTAGGATACTACCATATATCCTTGAAAAATCCTGTCTAAAAACATTTAATATAGGAACTATTTAAAATAAATAATAAATATAAAGAGATAGAAACTTCCTTTTTAAATTTTTTTTCCTTTAAAATTTTTTTTTCTTAGTTGTTGATAGATCTTTATTTTATTTATTTACACGTGGTGCTGAGGATCAAACCCAGTGCCTCACACATGCCATGTGCTACTGCTGAGCCATGGTCCCAGCCCAGAAACTTGCTTTTTTTTACAAGCATTTTTTTGCAAGCATTTTTTTAAACTTTACATTTCAGAATTGATTTTAAAAACTCCCAGCATATATAGTTTACTGAAATGTTAATAGTGACCATCTTTTCTTTCTTTTTAAGAATTTCTTTTTTAGTTGTAGATGGACATAATACCTTTCTTTAATGATTTTTTTTAATGTGGTGCTGAGGATTGAACCCAGTGCCTCACACATGCTAGGTGAGTGCTCTACCACTGAGCCACAACCTCAGCCTCTCTTTTCTTTCTTTAAAATTTTTTATAATGAAAATTCTTTTTATAAAATAAAATATTCATTATTAGAGCCTACAGTAGATGCTTGCTTTATAACTTATTTCTTCCAAAACAATGCTTATATTACTTTGGTGGCATTTTTTATTTTTACAAGAAAGCAAAAAATATTATCCTATTGTTAAGATTTTGTAACTAAGTCAGAAATCATGTATTTTATTAGACCTTTCAGTAGTCATCTTCTGGTCATAAAACATGTAAGTCTTCCCTCTTTTCACCTTTTAAGATCTAAACATGGCTTGTGATATGGTATATTTAAGGTATTTCTTTAATTTCCTTGCAATTCTGTGGCAGTATTTTCTGAGATGACCATTCAGCACATCATTACCGTAATTCCTTATATTTTTACATCTTCACAGAGTTGACTCTCATCTGATTTTTACCCCAGCCTTGTAAAATAAGTACTATGAGTTTTCTGGTTCTGTCTAGAAAAATGAAACCCTTGTCAAAAATAAACATAAATCATGAGCCATGGTGCAAATCCCTGTCTTCTGATTACAAATCTGCTGTTTGAACCTTAGCAATTATGCAGCCCAGTTTATTTTATAGCTTAAGAAAAGGAGATGCGCAGATGCTAAGTGACATGACTATCTCATGGACAGAACGAATGCCAGAGCTAGAACAAACCCCCCTTCCTCCCTGTCTGAAGCTGCTACTTTTTCTTGTTGTTCATTTTTTTTATGGTGCTTCTCCTTTTTTTTGTAGCAGAGATTGAATTCAGGGGTGCTTTACCACTGAGCCACATCCCCACTACCCCCTTTTTTATTTGTTTGATTTGAGGCAGGGTTTCACTAAGTTGCTCAGGGTCTCCCTAATTTGCTAGGGCAGGCTTTGAACTTTTGATTCTTCCACCTCAGCCTCCCAAGTCGCTGGGATTATGGGTGTGCACCACCATGTCCGGCTCTTTATGGTGCTTCTTAGGCAACTTGTGTTGTGTGAGTTTTTCAACACAAGTACAGACTCCTTAACTCACTATCTAGTCAATAACATAATTTTTACAGAGCGTTCCTTTGGAGTGGTGTGGCTTTTTACCAGGTTTGTCTTTCTCTTGCCTGAGGATACCTCTGAGGCATGTTCACATAGGCATACTTAGTTAAAAGGTGTTTAAAACAGGCAGAGCCACTCCAGTACTTTTCTTTGATGACTTTCAGTGATTAAAAAAAGTTGGTATGAAAAACATTTTTTCTTTGAAGTTTTGGAAGGCATTGAATTACAATTGTTTTAAACTTTGTTAAATGATGAAAATGTGCTAAAATAGTAAAGCAAATGCATCAGTTTTTCTTTTACTTTTCTTGCTATTAACTGATTTCCAAAATAAATCTTATCTATAGTAATGTCTGTTTGACCATATATATTATCATCTATCTTTTCCATGGTGTTTCTTATGCAATAATATGCTGGTTACTTTTTTGGGGGGGGGAACCTGGAATTGACCCTAGAAGCATTTAGCCACTGAGCCATGTTCCCAGTCCTTTTTTATTTTTCATTTTGAGACAGGGTCTTGCTAAGTTGCTTAGGGCCAACCAAGTTGCTGAGGCTGGCTTTGAACTTGCTACCATCCTGCCTCAGCCTCCTGAGCTACTGGGATTAAAGGTATGCCCCACTGTGTCTGCTGCTGGTCACTTTTTAAAACATTTGACATTGTGTATAACAGGGAACCACAGACTAGTCATTCATCTACTCCACAAACATTTACTATATAGCTGCTACCATGGTTGTACATGTACAGGTGAAGAATAACTTATCTGAAATCCTTGGGAAAAGAAGTTTTTGGATTTCAAATCTTGGAATATTTGCATATACATTTTGAGATTTGTTAGAGATGAGACCTAAGTTAAACCCAAAATTTATTGATGTTTCCTATACATCTTTTTACCTAGCTTGCAGGTAATTTATACGATGTTTTCAGTGCATTTTGCCTATGACCTGTCGTGTGAGCTCAGGTATGGAATTTTTCATTTGTGGTGTCATGATGGCATTCAAAAAATTCATATTTTGGATCTCAGATTTTGGATCAGGGATGCTCAACCTGTGTTTTCAGTGGATCTGTGCTGTCAGATGAACATAAACTGCGTCAGATGAACATAGATCCTACATCTCAATTTCTTTAGTTAATTTTGTTGATTCATTTGGAAGTGAAGTTACTGTTAACCATTAATTTATTTTCCCTTTATTTATTATTTTACCTGTATTTCCTTTCTCTTGCTAATATAACTATACCTCCATCAGGAAACAGGCTTAAGCCATGTATTGGGTGACCTTTAAGGACAGACAGATATTACAATTACTAGATTTCAAGGATAGAGAATATTTATATATTTGACAGAAGGAAAAAGGCTGTGGTCTAAAAAATAAAAGATGTGGTTGTAAAAACAATGAGAGCAGTGAAGTTTTGGAAAGCAAATGCTGTGAAAGCATGCAGAAACTTTGAAGCATTTTGTAATAGCCTAGTCTAGCTGAAATTGAGAGTTTAATATAAAAATAATTTCTCCCTGGAGTTATTCATTTACTCCCTTTTATGTTTTAAAGCATTTGGGTTTTTTCTTCTTTTAATAAATGTCCCCAAATTAGAAATTATTAAATTTGCTGACAACAAGGGTGCAAGAATTATTTTTCCAAATAAATTGATTCCTTCAAAGACAAAATTTACTAAACTCAGAAAACCTCTTTCTTTTCTCATGTTCCATATAGTTTCTGGAGGGTAACTTGACATACTGATATTGCACTAAATTAAATTCAAATACCTGATTAATGAATGCCCTTGTAGCTGTGAATATAAAAGACTCAGTAACACACCAGACCTCATGGGTAAAGCCACAGAGAAAGGTGGGAAAAGTAACCCACCCCTGGAGGGAAAGCACATTGTCCTAGTTTTAAGATGAGGCAGCTCATATTGTTCTTCACATCAATCTGTGAGCAAATCGATTCATTCAATAAATAAACAATACACTTGGGAATTCAGGCACTGTGACAATTATACTAAAACCTGTCTGTATCCATTACTTGGAAACCGGATTGCAATATTGCACTCTTGGAAGCAAATTGTGAACTGAAAAAATAGAAATAGTGTTGATTTCTTCCTAAGTTCACATCATTATGACTAGTGTCTTATAAGGGACACTTTCTTTTTTAATTAATGATTTATACTGTTTCAGAAGCTTGACTCTATTTGAGAGATTAAGGATGCAAAGAGTGAATATGACTATCTTTAAGTGATAGTGGTTATTTCAAGTTATCCCTGTCCTCACATAGGGAATCTGAAGCTGGTATTCTTCACTGTAAAGACTGAGCTTCAGTCCTGTGCCACAGCACAATCCACAGTTAATTCTTAAATGCCTTGGTGGACAGTTGCTCTAGGAGTTGATAAGATGAGACTATCTCATGCTCTTTTAAAATTATAACAAAGACTATTTCAAGCACAGAATATGTTGATCACGATGAGTTTTCTTCATTTGGGAAATCTAAAGAGTTTCTCAAATGGTAGAATAGTAACTTTAAGATTATGTATTTAATATGGGGAGCTCTTTATTTGTAAACATAATTTTATTATAACATAGACTCACTAATTCATTCACATTTCATCTAAGTATGTTACTCTTGCAAGAACAGAATTGAAAAATTGAGCCAGAACTTATGGTTCACCAACCTATAATATCTATTGTTTGATTTTTTAATTGAAAGTTCATCAACCTTCGCTCTAGAATATAAAGTATATTTGCCAAAAAAATTTCTCAACCAATATTATATTAAATTTTTAAAAATTTAAGTGGAAAACACTGGAATTTATTTTTAAAATCATATAATAAAGACTGCAATACAAGAAAAAATTTATTTAATATTGGTCAAATTATTAATATACTACCAATATATTTGTGAATAATAACTATTAATTCTTTTTCTGTACATTCAAATTGAAATCTGATGGTAGTACTTGTAAGCAAGACACAAATAAAGGGCCTCTTATTAGCAGGCTTGCTTTAGAGATCTATGTGTCTTCTAAGAATATGATAAGTATTTACTAGAAACTTGTTGGAAAAATTTGGTCTTCTTCCTAGACCAGTGAACACTGAACTCTTCTGAAAAATTATTACTGATTATGGAAACTTCAGAAATTTCTAGCATAGCTGAAATTGAGAGTTTAATATAAAAATAATTTCTCCCTGGAGTTATTCACTTACTCCCTTTTATGTTTTAAAGCATTTAGGTTTTTTTCTTGTTTTAATAATTGTCCCCAAATTAGAAATTTAGATTATCAGCATAGTTACTAGAATCACAAATTTGAAGGACTTTCCTCAAAAAAGAGAGCTATAAGTTACATAAAGTAACAATTATGAAAATGAGTAAATTGTGAAAAGAGAGGGAAAAATAATTAAGGCTTATTGTCATATTCCATAACTGTATATTCTTGTATCAAAAATATACTGTGGGTTAAAAATTGGAGGATCTGAACAGTAGAGTCATTTAATGGTTAGAAATTTTTGAATATATATATATATATATATATATATACACATATATATATATAAATACACACACATACACATATACATTTATATATTAAAATGTATTATTTCCCTATAAGATTTTAAATCAAAGCTGTAATTATGTAGGTAAATCACCATAAATTATTTCATGGCTTGAAGTATGTGTGTAGTGTTGCCATCAGTGACATAGTCATATGAGGGAGAGAACAGAACAGACATCTCATAGGATAAAGCAATGGAACCTATGTTCTTGCTAGTCACCTGGGCTTCTCTTTCCCTCTAAGATAAAATGCTAATATGCAGACCTTTAAAATGACTAACCATGCACCTCCTACAGGGAGAAGCATTTTCATATTAAAATATAATAATTATCTGAGGAATTTAAAGGTTTTTAAGAATTGGTGCACATGATGATTATCTTCCAATGTGCATATGTGTATTGGTTGTCCCTACAAGGCTTGGGCAGTGGTGTGGCTGAGAATGATACCCAGTGTTCTTGAGGAAAGAAGTGAGAGGTCATGGGACTCTTGGAGAAACATAACCAAGGTAAAAGGGGACTTCCATGAGCTGATTAGAAGTTGCAGGTTCATGGAGTACTATGGTAGAAGGGGGCAAGAGAAGCAGTATTTGAAGACAAATTCCATGTACCTGACCATATGGTCCAGAAACAGAAGTTTATTTTTTCAAGAGGAAATTAAATGAAAGGGCTTAGCTGTAGCCAGAAGGGTAAGAGAGCAAAAACCAAAGAAAATATAACCTTAAAGATCAAGCCCAGAATCCTGATACCAGAATCAGACAAAGACACATCAAGGAAAAAAAAATTGGACCAATATCCCTGATGAATACAGATGCAATGATTCTAATAAAATACTGGCAAATTGCATACAAAAATGTATTAAAAGATTATGATCAAATGGGGTTCATTCCAGAGACGCAAAGTTGGTTCAACGTATAGTAGGAATATACCTCAACATTGTAAAAGCTATATATGCTAATCCAAAGGCCAGTAACATTCTCAATAGAGAAAAACTGAAAGCATTCCTTCTCAAACCTGGAATAAGACAGGGATGCCCTCTTTCACCACTTCTATTCAACATAGCCCTGGAAACTCTAGCCAGAGCAATTATACAGAAAAAAGAAATTAAAGGGATACAAATAGGAAAAGAAGAACTCAAAATATCCCTATTTGCTGACAACATGATTCTATATTTAGAAGATCCATAAAACTCCACCAGAAAACTTCTGGAACTAATAAATGAATTCAGCAAAGTAGCAGGATATAAAATTAACACACATAAATCAAATGTCTTCCTATACATCAGTGATGAATCCGCTGCAAGAGGAATTAGGAAAACCAGCCCATTCACAATAGCCTCAACAAAACAAAAACAAACTTGGGAATCAATCCAACAAAAGAGGTGAAAGACCTCTACAATGAAAACTACAGAATAATAAAGAAAGAAATTGAAGAAGACCTTAGAAGGATAGGGAGAATTAATATTCCCATATTATGAAAACTGTTACACAGGTTTAATACAATTCCCAAGTTCCAATGTTGTTCTTCATAGAAATAGAAAAGGCAGTCATGAAATTCATTGGGGAAAATAATAAGCCCAGAACAGCCAAAGCAATCCTCAAATTGCAAGAAAGAAAGAAAAGTGAAACAGGAGGCATCATAATACCAGATCTTAAATTATACTATAGAGCTACAGTAACAAAAACAGCATGGAATTTGCACAAAAAAACAGAAATGAAGAACAATGAAACAGAATAGAAGGCGCAGAGAAAAGTCCACACAAATACAGCTATCTTGTACTAGACAAAGGTGCCATAAACATGCATTGGAGAAAAGATAGACTACTCAACAAATGGTGCTGGGAGAACTGGAAATCCATATGTACCAAAATGAAATTAAACCCCTATCTCTCACCCTGCACAAAACTCAACTCAAAGCAGATCAAGGACCTAGGAATTAGACCAGAGAACCTGCGCCTAATAGAAGAAAAAGTAGGCCCAAATCTCCATCATGTTGGCTTAAGAATAAGATTCCTAAAGGGCAAGAAGTAAAATCAAGAATCAATAAATGAGATGGTATCAAACTGAAAAGCTTCTTCATAGCAAAGGAAACAATCAAGGACAGAGAGAGAGTTTACGGAATGGGAGAGATTCTTTCCACCTGCACTTCAGATAGATCATTAATCTCCAGGACATATAAAGAACTCAAAAAACTTAACACCAAAAAACCCCCAAATAACCCAATATATAAATGGACAGAGGAACCCAATAAATAAATAGACAAATGAACAGACATTTCAAAAAAGAAGAAATAGGAACAGTCAATAAATATATGAAATAATGTTCAACATCACTAGCAGAGAAATAAAAGTAAAAACTACAATGGATTTCATCTCACTCCATCAGAATGGCAATTGTCAAGAATACAAGTAACAATAAATGTTGGCAAGGATGTGGGAAAAAGGTACACCCATATATTGTGGGTGGGATTGAAAATTTGTGTAGCCATTCAGGAAAGCAGTATGGAGATTCCTCAGAAAACTTGGAATGAGACCAACATTTGACCTGATTATCCCACTCCTTGGCTTATACCCAAAGGACTTAGAATAGTGACATAGCCACATCAATGTTTACTGCAGCTGAATTCACAATAGCTAAGCTATGGAACCAACCTAGGTGCCCTTCAATAGATGAACGAATAAAGAAAATGTGGTACATATACACAATGGAATATTACTCAGCCATAAAGAAGAATGGAATAATGGCATTTGCAGGTAAATGGATGGATCTGGAGACTATCATACTAAGTGAAATAAGCCAGTCTCAAAAAAACCAAAGGCCAACTGTTCTCTTGATATGCACATGCTGACTCACAATAGGCAGGCTGGAGGGAGGAGTGGAGGTTCACTGGATTGGACAGGGGGAAGAGAGGGGAAGGGAGCTGGGATGGGAATGGAAAAAAAAAAGCAGAATGAATTGGACATAACTTTCTTATGTTCATATATGAATACATGACCAGTGTAACTCCACATCATGTATAACCACAAAAAGATCAGGAGGTACAGGTCAATAGTAAATTATGTGAGAGGTTCTGGGTTCAATCCCTAGCACAGCAAAAAAAAATAAAATTTTTAAAAGGAAGAGCTGTTTTATGGTGATAGAAATTAGAATACTATTCATCCTAAATCTGTCTCAGAGAGGGAGACAGGTGGAAAATTGTAGAGTGATGAAAATTGTAGGGTGATATTCTATATCTTATTGTACTGGTGATACATAGGTGTATACAATTGTCAAAACTTCTTGATTGCTTAAAATGTTTTTGTTCATTATATGCCAATTATATTTCAATTAAACTGAGATTAGTCTCTTTAAAAAAAAAAAAAGATCAAGCCCAGAAAGCAGGCTCTCCTTCCAAAAGAGATTGAAAACTACCATCATATCTTGGACTAGGTTAATGAAAATTTGATAGAATGCTTAAACGCAGGATTCTACCTTCAGACTGCCTGGGATTGAATTCTGATTTTACAGTCAGTTGTGTGACATTTGTAAATCACGTGATAGCTCTGTGTTCTAGAAAAATTGGGATAATGGCACCTAGCTCACATGGCTGTTGTCAGGAATAAGTTGATTTATATAGATTCTTACAACAGTGCTAACAGGGGTAATTTTTAAATAATAATAGGTGCTATAATAGATATAGTATAGACCCACCACATTATTATTACCATTTCTACTTTTCCCAAGCAAAAGACTTGGAACAATGGCCTTAAGCACATGGTATGCTGTGTTTCTCAAGACAGTTTTTAAATGCTAAGTTACCATTAACAGGGTGCCTGATCCATATTCTGTAAGAGATGAGTTCAGTGGCTTTCAAAATCTGCTTCCTAAAGCCCAAGAGTTCTAGAAAAATGCACTAGGAAGATGGGGAAATGGGTGGTGGGGAGCATGTTGGATGAGGGGAGGGAAGCCCACAACTTCAAAAGCCAGGGCTCCATTTTTTATCTTGCAGTTTCTTTTCTATCTGCAGAATGAGTATTATGCTATCAGCTTCAATTACTTTGTAATTCTTTAGAAATTTATGAGATCTATTCATTGAACTAAAGCAGAAGTAAGTATATGAATGAAAGCAACAAATCCTAAATCTGAGAAAAGTAAGTATTGGGGAAAACATATGGACTTACCACAGGGCACCACACGGTAACAAAGATTTCTTGACATCTCTGAAATAGATATAAGTGAAACCTCTGTTGAAAGTATCTTATCTCAATACTTGGGCTCAGCCTATTCAGGAGGAGCACAGACTGGCACAATAATAACCAAGCGTGTGGACCAACAAGAAATATTATGATAGGACTATTACATGCTTACAATCAGAAGACAACTAAAACAGATAATTATTTAAGCATTATATACTGTAGGAGGTTTCTTAGTGGTTAGTGATTTCTGAAAATAACATCTCCCTTCCAAAGCAACTGTCACACCAAAATTCTATACTTATGATCTTTGTATTGCTATTTAGAATTAGATATGATCTCAAAAACACTTGGCTTGATTGAATTGAATAATGCATTTAAAATGGTAAATAAAGTCAACATATTCTGCCTGAGAGAAAACTTGTATTAATTAATGAGTCAGTAGGGTATGTTTATGGCTTAGATTCATCAAATGTTTAGTCCTCATTTTAAGCTTTCTGAAAGTGAAGAAAACACTATAAACATACATGAATAAAAAGAAAAAATAGCATCTGCTTATCTGTAATTTTGATAATAATTAATATGGAAAGCATGGTCTGACTCTCTTTATAGGTTTCACATATGCTGTGAGTTGAAGCTATACAACGATTTTTCTCTCCAATTAAGTCTCCCTTCCACCACTCAAAACTGTCACTCATGCCAGTGTGTGTGTGTGTGTGTGTGTGTGTGTGTGTGTGTGAAAGTATAATATTTTTAGTGTCACTGTTGAAATATATTTGCTTGAAGCAACATCATCTCCAGAATGGATTAGTTTATCAGATTACTTTCAGAGAGTTGGGTCCTGGGTATTGACACCAGGGGCTAGCAACAATTTCATGGAGGACAGAAATCAGAAAGGTATGCAGAATGAAGGGGGAAGGTATCTCCACATGGGGGCCAGAGTAGGGAATGTTGGTAGCTAGGAGGCCCTCATGAGCTGAGGAAAGGACAAGATGTTGACCAAAGAAGACCTTGGGGAGAAGAAATGCAGAGGACAAACCATGCCCTCTCATGAGCCAAGCACATAATCTATCTTCAGCAGATAAGGACTGAATCAAATTATCTTTATCATAGGGTGATTTTTGATAAAAAAAAAATAAAGTCAGGATTTAATGTTAATATTTTTAATTAGTAAAAATATTTTGTACGGCTTATTTTCTAAAATCAAGTTTCTCAAGGAAACATGATTTTCTGATCTAAATTCGTTTAAGTAACATGTTTTTACACCAGAAGAATTATTTTTAAAAGAAAACACTTAACATATAAAAGCATAAACAATTATTCCTTTAATAAGATGTTTCCTATTATAGACACTGAATAACACATCTGCTGCAAGGATTTTTTTTTTTCTCAATACCCATGTGCATAGCTCTGATTAGAGGAGGTAAAAGATGCACGTCTCCTTTCAATAGTGAATTAGACCCAATAGGGAGAAAGGGGATATTTTAATCTGGCAGATTTTATTATGAAAGCTATAATAACCCTTATTTTTTTTTAAAAGAAAATACTTTTAAAAATATAATTCTTTGCTTCACTCTCTGTGTTATTGATTTCGGAAAAAAAAAAAATACCTGAAGAGCATTTATCTCTAGTAGTAATATCATGATTACTCCACAAACATTTTATATCAACATCACTTAAAGAATAAATTTTAACAAGCATTCATTCCATAATTTTTCTTCCATCTAGGTTTTGCTTACATCTGCTGTTTTCAAAATAAGTCCCCGAATGTTGCAGTATATTTATAAAGTAAGACCAGAAGGTAACGATCAACCCAGGGTCTTGGTTTCAACCTTCACTCTATGGTCCACTTCTGTCCCTGTTCAGATGCACTCCTTTTTAAAGATCATAATTTCAAAGTGAACTTTAAGAATGAGGCTCTTTGCATTTAAATTTAATTTTAAAAAGATCTTAGTACCACATATGTTACAATATTTGAATTAACCTTTTCCTGTTCATTTTCAGGGCTACAGCCACACACAGGGGCCAGGTTATTTTCAAAGATGCGTTAGCCCAGCAGTTGTGTGAACAAGGAGGTAAGAGTTGTGTTTGACTTGTCTGTGTTGGTTGTGTCCAAATTACTTATGATAGAGCCTATATTCTATGACTAAGTAAGCATTTCATTATTATTACTTGATAAACTGCCTTAAAATTGAATTATTAACCAGTTTACATTCCTAATAATTATTTATTAAGTGACTGTTGATAAAGGTCTCTAGCCTCTGAGAAAAACCAAGTATGAGCAAAATAAATCAAAAGAAAGTTTATACTATTTTCATAGTTTTTCTAATGAATTAATGTTGGTTATCCTAGAAATACATATCTTAGTCGTAATTTTAGAATTTAAAAAAATGTATTCTGCTTAATTTACCATTTAAACTTGTCAACTTTGCTGAAATTTTTTCTGATTATTACTTTTTTATGTAGTATTTATGGACTTCCTTCAACTGTGGACTATTAAGAATTATGAGTAGATACTATATTTCTTTTAGATTAAAATTTACATAATATCAGATATGTGTGACAGGGAATCAGGCAACCTTAAATGATTTCTACTTTTGAATTGTCCTGTATACATCCAGACTTTCTTCCAGACAAAACTCCAGATACATACTTAGGCACAAAGCACAATAAACACTGAAAATCAGAATCCGTGCCTATGTGCAAATTTGCTCCTCTTACCTCTTGAGATTCCATCCAACTTTGTTCGTGTCTCCATGATAGTGTTTACCATTTCCTATAGAATTTTCCTTTGAAAAGTGATGAATGCTACCCTGAGACTGGGCTTCTCAAGTATAGGAGCTATGACTCAATGCTTCTTGATTCCCCTGTAGCTGGCCTAGTGCCTGGCATATAAGTGCTACTCCAAAGTTTCTGGTGGAGAGAATGAATGAATGTAAATTGGTCTAAGCATACGTTAAGTCCTTGATTAAGCATCTCGTCGATAAATGCATTTGAAGTCCAATGTTGTCTATGTTATGCTGTTTTCACTCATCATCATAGACATAGGACCAATTTCTGTTTAGAATGATATTTCAGGGAATTTGTTAACTTAAGAATTACATTATTGGGGCTGGGGATGTGGCTCAAGTGGTAGCGCGCTCGCCTGGCATGCTTGCGGCCTGGGTTCGATCCTCAGCACCACATACAAACAAAGATGTTGTGTCTGCCGAAAAAAACTAAAAATAAATAAATATTTAAAAAAAAAAAGAATTACATTATTGAGTTTAAAGGAAATGTCCACTAATTATCTTTCTGTTAAAGAAAATCTAATGGACTTAAAAAAATAAAAAATTTACACACACACTCATGTACATATATAGATACAATACACATATAATCAGTACAGTTTTATCTAATTAATGTGATAGTTGATGATTATTACTGGCAAACTTCTGATTGTTTACTTATGTGATTTCTGAATCAGAAAACTCTATAGTTTCAGACATACCAATATTCTTTTGTTAAACAGATTTTATTCTGTGATTTTTGAGTATGCAAATATTTAAAATATGCCTCTGCAAATAAGCTCAAGAATTCTATCACAATGTAAAATTTTTTCTAAACTATGAAAATGTTCACGTTACTGAAAATATAGAATGCTGTATAGCAGTGAATATCAATATCCTGAAAAGTGTGTAATGTCAAAAAAAGTCTAATTTTATTAACATTTATCATCGCCTAAAAGCTAATTTCTTTCAAGCCTTGAATTTAAGAGTCTTTTCTATTATAAATGAATTATTGGGGCTGGATCCTCTAAAATGAAATGGAAAAGCCAAGACAAATCAGTGGGGAAAAAAATTCTCAAGCAGCGAGGAAAAAAAAAATTGCCTTATATAGTAGTGTTGCTCGTGAACATGATTTAAATGAGGGTAGATGTGGATGTTATTAAAAGCGCTGCTCAGCCCAGGGTAGAAGGAAAACACTGAGCTTTTCAACAGCACCTAATACACTGAAATCATCAATTTAACCGAGATAAGATGAGAAAGAATTCTAACAAGACTGATGGCTTCCTGCTGTCAGGAAATAATAAGGAAAATAATTAGTGCTATAAACTGTATATTTATTTTGATCCTATCTACTTTTAATTAAAATATTAATTATTTCCTCAAATAAAATAGCAATTTTAACATGGAATGATTTTCTATGCATTAGATGAGGAATATCTAATATATTTACAAGAAGAAAAAAATGATAATCACTACTTACCACATCACAGGACCTTTCAATTATAACATATTCAGTAGGTTTGCTGATTTCAATTAAAAACAGTTCACACAAAGCATAATTTGTTTTGTGGAGCTTGGATATGGATATTATTACAAGATTGTATTGTATTAGAACACATACTAGTGATGTCTTAGGAAGTCTATAGTCTTGATTCCTTTCCTTAGAAGGCTCTATTGGAAGACTTTATTCTACAAACATATAACCAGCACCTGGAAGGCTGCTGCCCTAACTCATAGAGCTAAACACAGGCATGAAAGTGAAAAGACACCCATTTCCTGTTCTTGAGGAGCCCAGAGGCTGGGATGTAAATGGAAGATCCATGAATCACAGAGGTAGCTGAGTTGCCTGGGGCCTTAGGAAAGACATCCTGGGGAGCTAGTGCCAAAAGGTCTGCAGGGTTTAAAAAAGAGGAGGGGAGTTTCTCTCTTCCTTCCCTTTCTCACTGACCCAACGTTGGTCCAGCCACATTACCTTCTCTGGGAATTGGTTTATAGCCTCCTCCCTGATTGTCCTGCTCCCATTTTCTTGGTGCCTATACAGAGCTTCGATAATGCACTTGCTTCAGTGGAAATATGATTTTATTATTTCCCTACTTAAAATTCTTCCCTGTCTCAATTAGAAGCAGTAGTTTATCTTCATCATAAAAAAATTCCCACTGCTTTTCATTCATTCAGGGAAAATCCTTTACATCTGGCTTCTGTTTGCATTCCCCACCTCATGTCTTGTCATCCTGTCACTTCTACCTTAAAACTTCCTAAATAAACCTCACTCCATCACCCCAGTATTGTTTGTACCCTTCCCTTGAAGCCTTTTTTGCTCTGGCTAATTCAGGTTTTCCGATCCTGCTAGGTATTATCTCCTCTACCAGCCAGGAGAGGGGGACACCTGGTACATTGTGACTTGGACAGTATCAAAGTTGTGTCTGTATTCAGACATGATGAAGAAGTGGATGTGTTTCTTTCTTGATCCATCGAGGTCCCCAAGCAGCCTTGTCTGATATTGTTTATGTTTAGCAGGACAGCACCAAGGCCTGGCTGGGAGAGCCAGGCCAACATCTGGGTGTCAGAGGCTACTTTTCTTGAGGCTGAGGAGAGAAATCCAGTGAGCAGACATTTGTTTTGGATTTCAGGTTTTATGACGGCTTTGGAGTCATAGAGAAGTGAATCAGGGTCTGTCTGTGTGACCTTACTCTGCAGAGATGCTGGCACAGAGGACAGGCTCAGTAAATCTTAAAGGGAAGGGATCTTGTTGGAACAAAGGTTTAGGCAAGACCAACTGACATAAAATAAAAGTGTAAGCTGGTCAGTGTCATAAGAATGGGGATATTTTATTTTTCCCCCTTAAACTTATCTGTATTTTCTAATTTTTTACAATGAACTTGTAGTATTTGGTTATAGAAAAATAATATAAGTTCCCCAAAAAGTACAGATATGAGTTTCTACTTTTGAGGGGGAGGACTAGTTCTTCTGTGGCAGGTGGAGTGAATCATTTCTCAGGAACCACAGGAAAATTCTGAGCCTGGCTCTCTTAGCATGGTCTGTCTCTATTGTGTCATAATTATTTGTTTAAGTGCTCATTTCCCCCAAGTGGAGCTTTTTGAAGGAAGGAATCATGACTTAATTTTTTTGTTGTTTTCTTTAACATGTAGTAATACTTGGCATAAAGCATACACTCAATAAAAGCTGAATAATGGACTTAAACATTTTATAGTTGGAAACTCACTACCCTTCCTAAAAAAAAAAAAATCACTTTTTTGGGAATTTTTGCTGCGGGACACTCTGAGACAGGGTGATACCAAAGCAATGTTTCTTACACTGACTTCAGTTGCAAAATGTGTGTATGTTGCCATTTAAAAATCTGAAAATCATTCACAGATTTTCATTGAAACTCTAGTGAATTCCCTTGATGCTCTTGGAACATAGACCAGATTCAGGGGCAATGATCTCAAGAAAGTTCACTTGACAAAATGTAAGTGGCAGGGTTAGAATCCAGATCTCAGGACTCACAGACCAGTGTTGATTCCATTACAACAAGTAAAAATTTAATAAATAAAATTTAAGAAATTAATCACTGAAAATCTTCAAGAACCATGACCTCAGTAAACAAGATTATCACTACTGCCTAAACTCCCTGAAAACCTAGGGAGGAATGAACCCTTTTTGGAGCCCTTGAAAATAAACCACAAGCTTAAGGCAAAAGCATCCCGTGTGAGGCTGCTGTGGGCGCGTTAACGTGGCTGCTGCTGGTCTAGTTGTGTGCACAAATCACAGGCAAGGATGAGGCGGGGAGAATAATGGTGTGCGTGTATGTTCATGGACCTGTGAGCTTCTTGGCATACCCTTTTCAAACACGCACATTGATTATTTAGCAAGGCCAGATGGCAGGCTTAGTGGCCTGACAGCAGTCATGCCCTGTAGTGCCGCCAAAGGGTGCATGCCATTTATAAGCCACGCTGGAATTCTCTGTTGTTGGGTTGATGGAAGTGGCTATAACCAAAGGCAAATGCTTTATGTCAGGAGGAAAGGGGTCAGGCTTACAGCTGGTGCAGAAAACCTTGGCTGCTTTGTGCCAGCCTCAGCAGATCCTGCTGTTCATTGTCCTCAAAACAGTGAGTGGTAGAAAGTGAGCATATATTCTTCAGGGGCCATTGCATCATGGTGGTTGAGAGTTTTCTTCTTCAGACTCCAAACTCTTTGGAATTTTTGAATCATTTGTATCAAGGATTGGTCAGTTAATTTAAACTATGAGAGGAGAGGGAAACGTTTAATATGTAAATTCATAAGGTGAATGCGGTATTTAATTTACTTAGACGTTTTTCAATACTGTAATAGGACCTTTTAGGGCTTGGATGTGGTTCAGTGACAGAGTGCTTGCCTGGCATGCTTAAGACCCTGGGTTCAATCCCCAGCCACCCCCCCTACATGTACCAACCACCGAATAAATAAAAAGAAAATAATTTTTAAATGGGGGTTTTATATCTAAATATTACACAAATTATAGATCAGATTTGCCAAAATCTTCCCTTGGCTATATACTTATTACTCAATAGCTTGTATTATTGCCTTTCCAAAACCCTGAAAGGCAAAGTCTTTATTAAATCAGCCTTGTTTTTTTCTTCAGTAGTCAGAATTAGGTTTTGCCATATCTACTTTAATTGTTGATGGGAAACAAATAATGTGCTTCACTTGAATTTTCCCAATGTTAAAACATTTGCTAGTCAAAGACATCTGTTTTCCCCATGGCTATTTTGTAGCTTGAATTTTAGTTTAGCAGTTACAACTCCTGTTCATGACATCCCTGGGCTTTGCAATTTACACACAAAGAGAGCTGAATTAAGAGGCTCAGGGAGAACCATTCGGGAACCCCCAAATCTTGCTTCAAGGTCTCACAAACTACCCAACAAGGGAAAGAATTAAAGCCCTCTTGAGGCTGTGGCAGGCAAAAAGTGTCCCTGAGTGATCCTGAAGACAGACAAGATTAAGGGGAATGACAAAGAACTCACTCGAAGGGCTGTAGTGGAATTTCTTGCTACTGGCCCTGGGTGGGTCTGGCTCCTTTTTAATTTCCTGAAGAAGGGTGTTTTGGACTGGTGCTGTTTATTCCAAGGTGATTGAACATAGATTTAAACACCCTTCTCTTCAGTTCTGATGGCTGTATACATTTCCACTTGACAGCTTTATCTAGTCTAAAGTCAAAACACCAAGATTTATGCCTGAGAAGGATCTGACATTGAGTTCTTTTGAATGCCTATAGAAGTATGCTTCCCATTCTTGCTGCTACATAATCCTGTCGATTCCCTCCTAGTTTGAAGGACAGAACCTAGTTTGGATCTAATTACTTGGGGGAGGGGAACAAAGCTATTGTCAACACACATGAATCACAATTTTATTTTGACTTGTGAACTATTATTTCCTGCAACTTATTAATCCAACTTTATGTTCAGTGCACATGTGAAGATGCAGTTGTTTCATATAATAATCACTATATATTTTCATAATCTAGTTTTTGAGAATTGGAATGTACTAATATTAATTAGCACATATTAGAGTATGTCCCCAGTGGGCATGTGTGGAAACTAACAGACCTGTGGGAATTGTGTGACAATGTAAAGCAGTTTCATATCTTGTTCTTAAGTAGCTTATAATAGACATACCAGTTTAAACCCAGAAAAGAATAACCAAAACACATTTACAGAAAACATAAACTCAGTGGAAAAACATTTCTCCCATCTCCTCTGAGGCCTTGCTCCAATAATTTTGCCCTCTCTTTCTCTCAGCTTCAATATCTTGCTGTTCAGGGACCCTCTTTCTCCTCAGTGCTTAGACACACTAATGCCAATCACTACTTGCAATAAGAATGTCATCTTTGACTGCATGTATCCCTCTGGCCATGTTTCTCACTGACTCTCCATCTTTTTGAAAGAGCACTGCATGTTCCCAGGCTTCAGTCCTAACCCTGCCATCTGGCCTCCACTGCCAGCATGCTATTGAAACTGACATCCTCAAGGTCACCACTAATCCACTAGGATGCCAGCCAATCCAGGGGCCTCTAGTCCTCACCCTGCCTGACTTGCCCACCCTTTCTCAGTTTCATCATGGGTTCCTCTTCTTCCCACATTGTACGTTCTGGGGCTGGCAGTGAATCTGTCCTTGAACTTCTTATCATACTTTTATATTGTCTCTGGTGATCTCACTTGGACCTGTGGATTTCAACTCCTGAACTCCATCCATTTGCTTGGTGCTGAAAGTCAGTAAGGCAAAGCAGTTGAGAACATAAAGTTCAGAGCTATCCCTGGGTCTAAATTTCTACTCTAGTACTTTCTGACTCTCAAATGTCTTGTGTGTAAAATAGGGAAAATTATAGTATTGACCTTTTTGGCCATCCCATTCTATTCCCAACGGCCTGGACAATATTCTATGCCCAGAAGGAACCTGGTCAAGTTGAGGATTGACTACCATAATGAAGTATGTAGCGTAGTGGTTAGCACAGACTGTTAGCTGTCATCACTATTTCTAGGCACTTAAATTTAGATGTCCTTTTGGTACCTTGAAATCAATAAACTGAACTTTGCTTTCCCCCAAATCTTCATCCCTTTACGGCACTGTGTTTAGTGACTTCATAAATAACCTAGATACTAAACAAAAACCTATATAGCAATTTTTGCTAGTTCCTTTCTGCCTTGCATGCCTATCCCAAGATGTCTAGATCAGTTTACTTAATCTTAGTATCTCTGTAACCAGCCCTCTTCTTCCCATGCTTTGGTGATGGGCAGTGCAGGCCTTCCATCCATCCATTACGTTGCTCCTAGACACTACTCCCAGCCTGAAATCCTTTAGCTTCCCCAGTTGCCCCTAGTTTAGTCTATTGTATAAGGCCCTCTCTGAACTATCCCACTCTCTTCCTCTTCTTCTTTCTCCTCCTGCTTAGTATCTCTCTCCTGCTTTATACTTCTGAATGTTGTTTAAAAGCCACGTGTGTGCAGGTTTCAGGTCAGCTTCCAGCTGTTCTTCCTCTCACCTGTCCCATTTATGGAAATGTATTTCTTCAGTTCTAAAAGGTCTAGAATTTTTTTTTAAAGTACACAATTGCACAGCAATTTTTAAAAAATTCACCAACAATTCAAATGATATATTGTTTTATATTCTGGTTATTCACTTAAAATTTTTATTCACATCATAGGCAATTTTTTTGAAAAAAAAAATGTATGGCTATCTGCCCTGACAAAATGCGGTAATGGGCATGGTAAGACAATGCATCACAAGTTTTAGTCACTAAGGTGTCATAATTGACAGTTTGTCGTAGAATAAATCTTATCTGAAAGAGTTTTCTATTTCCAGATTATAAAGATATATTTTTGTTTTGCTCCTATTCCATTTATTTTAGAATATGAAAGATGATAAGTTGTTAAAAAACACAAATCAAAGTGGGAAATGAGAGAGGGTGGGAGGAAAAAAATAATTGCTAATGTTGCTGGTTTGGTGGGTGATTTAGCTGTCTTTAAACATTAAGTAAGCCTTTATACTAGTCATAAGTATATTCCTGAACACAGGGAGAACTATTTTCACTCTAAATTTATAACATTTTTGGAAGCCTAATTATCATACTTGAAGGTCAAATGGTGCTTTATTGCAATAAAATACAAAAAAAGTAATAAAGAAATTATTCCTGGGGAGATGAAAGTCTAGGTTCATAGCTCATTAAATACTAACTTCACAGACCATGTCTAATTTGTCATATTTAGGTTTGGAAATTTAATACATTTGAATTTCAAATTAGGTGAAGAGATACCTGAGGCAAAAGTACCTAGGGCCTTTGAATTCTAAAATGATTCAGGAGATATGGTTCCTGTAACATGATACCTATATTTGTAAGAATTTTCTGTCATCATAAACACACACACACACACGCCTATATAACTTACTTGACTCAAAGGCTGTTTAAAGCAGTGACCAATAATAGTAACACAGGGCTCATTAACCACTCCTCCAATTTGTTTTTAGTCATCCTTTTCCTTTTCTTCCCAGTGTGTTGAAATCTCAATCCTTGCAATGACTGATTTGTTCAACAAATTGTCTGATATTTATTAGCACTACTGTATTTTATAGTCACATGATTACTTTAAGGTTTCCCTCTGAAATAAGTCATTTGCAAGAAAAGCACATTTGTCAAGAGAACAACCTTTGAGGGAATTAAATACAACCTCATTTTATCTGATGTGCCCATTCTAGACTGCTGTGATTTCATGAGATAGTGGTGCACTCAATTTTTAAAAGCACATATACAAATTTTATTTCTCTTTATGCCCTGCATTGTCTCTGAGTGACTTGGTTTTCTTCCATGACTCTCCTCCCTTTATTGTAACAGTGATTTCCTAATTGTTTCTTTGTACAGATCTCCCTCATAGCTCTAGTTCATCATTGTCCAATAGAAGTATAATGTGAGCCTAGGAGTAATTTAAAATATTAGAGTAGTCACATATAAAAAAGAAAGAAATGAAATTAATTTGATTATATATTTTATTTAACAAAATATGTAAAATATTATACATTTAAACATAATTTAGTCAATATAAAATTATTAAGAACATATTTCACATTTACTTTTTGTACCAAGACTACAAAATCTTGTGCATATTTCATTCTTAGAGTGTATCTCAAATATTGGAACACTTGATCTATTTTAAGATTTCATAAAATTTACAGCTGAACAGTAACTTCACAGCTGAGCTTAGTGGCACACTCCTATTATCCCAGCAACTCAGAAAGCTAAAGCAGGGAGGTCACAAGTTCAAGGCCAACCTTAGCAACTTAGCAAAACTATGTCTCAAAATAAAAATTAAAAAGACTGAGGATGTAGCTCAGTGGTTAAGCACCTCTGGGCTCAATCCCTGGTATTAAAAAAAATTAACTTCACATACCTACTTTTTCCATACCTACTTGAAGAGGCCTTTGAATAACTGAATTAAGTATCAAAAATATCATTTTCCTTTAATATCTACATCCACTTTGACAAAATTTGTTCATTTTTTAGAAGACCACATCTATCTTTGATGCTAAAGCATATATATACATATATATACATATATATGTATATAATAGACATACTTTTGAAATTAATATATATAATATTAATTTCTAAAGTATGTCTATTCAAGTGAATTCATTCACTTTTATATTTACTTAGTATTATTAATTTATAAATCACAAGCATGTTGCAAAAATTGAAAAGTTACTCCAAAATTGTTTTCAAAAATTTCTTGTAGTTTTTGCAGACAATTTAGATGCTAGGACTTACAGTTAAAACCTCTAAGACATTGATTCATATAGAGATTCTGACCATGGAAATATACAGAGAAGTGTTCCTCTGGTGAGCAAACTCCCGGCGGGTAACAGGCACTCTGTTTCCCAACCTTAGAATGCCCTGCAGTTTCTCCTAGGAACTAGTGAAATAACTAAATACATGTAGCAATGTCTAGCTGCTATGGCAATTCCTGCATGAGAAGGCTCTGTGCTAGAGTCTTATCAGACTCTACCTTGATGTCAGGCACACAACTCCTGGGAATAAAGGAACTCTCTTGTTAGATAACCACAGTGTTTCACTGAGTCTAAACCTGTCCACATAACAACAACTTTATATGATGGACTTTCTTCAGAGCTACACAAAGCTCCTAACATTGCACATTGCAACTTAGTACGTAACTGAGGAATAAGCTCCATAATGTTGCTAAGTTTGTAACCTGCCTAATAATACAATGAACAATATGTACTAATAATGCCAATGACCTAAAGTAACCTATTGACATAAATAAAGCTGGCAGCTTGGCCTCTCTGCCATCTTTCCTGCCTCTGCATCTTGTCTCTGTGTCTCCTTTTATTTTCCTTACAGATTCATGTTAGGAATTTTAAATGTTAGGAAATCATTAAATCATTAAAAATTATGTGTTGTAGAAGTTAAGTTTCAACACAAATTCCCTTACTTATCCTGATAGCTTGCAAATAAGCTCTCACTCTCCTATAAGATTCCAGCTTAGCTTGTTCATATTCTGTGCTGATGTTGGTGAGAGAACATATATCATTATGTCATGTTTTTGTCTTTGTTATGTAGTTGAAGAGTTTTCCTTTTGTTTCAAGAACACCTTCAACATAGAGTGAATCTTTGTGAAATTATCCTACAACTTAGTCAATAAACATTAGCACAAAACACAAGAATTGCTTTTGTGTTTTTCAAGATTTCTGTAGTACTATTCAGAAAATTTGACAAAACTTGTTCATTTTTTAGAAGACCACATCTAAAAACAACTATACCCATACTTTCTATAGAATCTGCTTCAAAAAACTGAGTGTGTTTTTTTTTCAATGTGCAGTAAGACATGAAGCAGTAATACATACATGGATCTCTTGTTTTAAAATGCTGTGATGTTTTGGATTTTTTTCCACATTAATTTTATTTTATTTTTTATTTATATATAACAGCGGATTTTTAATCTAACATAACTTAACTACTGCCCTTTGTGTTAAACTAATTTTTTCTTATCTAGCTGAACTTCTTTTTTGACAGATAGGAAAGATTTAAAAATGTCTACATCGTGAATTATAATTTTTAAGTAGTGAATTGGTGTTTCTTCGTGGTGAATTGATGTAGTAAATTGTTGTAGTGAATTGATGTTTCTCCTTTGAGAAAAAAAAAATACATGAGCAAAGTATAACTTGGGTAGTGTTCTGCATCTCCATACTGTTTCACAGTGCCCTTTCTTCACATGCATATTTGAACCTGCCATATTTTAATTATAGAATGTTCCGGAGATCATCGTGTGTTTTTGGTTAAGTCCAAAATTCTTAACATTAAATTGCATGATCTTGTCCTCCCAGTATTTCCCATTTTATCTTATCTAACCTGCTCAAGCAGTCATTCAATCATACTGAACTCAGGGTTTCCCCACCCTGCCCTTCTCTCTTACTTCTCCATGGCTTTCTACTCTTATTCCAGAAAGCAGCAGTTCCCTTGGCACCTCCTGTCTTCCTCCTGCTAGTCTTTCAAAACTCAGCAGAGAAACTGTCTTCTCTGGAACCCTCTCTTGATGCTCCTTGTCTCCCCATCCTCCTAGGTGTGACATCCCTCCCTCTTCCCCTCTCCCTGCCCTAGCACCCCCCGCGAACACTATCATAACCCTTATTGCACCCTACTATACTCATCCCCACCAGGCAGTGAGCTCTTTGAGGGCCAGGATGGTACTTCTGTTTCCATTTCCCTGATGCTTACCAGAGTCCTGGTACGGAATAGGTGGCTCTAAAAAGGTTTTGACCTGTCCATTAACTATCACATCATATATATTGTGTGCTTCAAGGGTACCTGATGAAGCCCATATAATAAATGACTGTCCTGTGCAAAAAGGGTTCTATCTTCATTCTAGGAGGAATCTATTATTTTTAGATGTAATAACTAAAGAGTTGACCATCTTTTTTTTTTATTCCTAAACACACCAAAAAGTCTCTAGACTTTGATTTGTTAAGTTTTATAATGGCATTTGTGATTGTTCATTGCTATATTTTCCTCTTGTGGCTAATCAGTCATCTTTCTCTTTTCCTCTCTTGGTCCAGCTCCAACAGAGGCCACTACACATCCACATCTAGGTAAGTGTTTAAGACTCTGGTGTCATTAACCTTATTATTTGATCTGCTTGCTTGTCTCTTCTGGTTATGTGGGCAGGTGTTACAGAGGTGAGAAACTCTTAGCCCTTCCTGATTCACTGATCATCCACTGAAATTTGACTCAGGTCCCAGCTGTGCCTGAAACCAGAACCTCCCCGAGGCAGTGATTATGCTGCCCAGCTGCCAGTTCACACAGGAACTTTCCTATCTGCTAGTCCCCTCACTCTCTTCTGTTTCTGTTCAGTGTCAACTTTTAGCTGGGTGTTTGAGTGACAGATTTTCCAAAGAGCTCCCACCCATCAGAAAAACCAGAGCATGGAGGCAGTGGGCAAAGAGCCACAGAGGTGGAGGAGCTGATGTCATTTCTGATGTGAGATCTCTGCTCAAAGAAGTAGGTTGAAAAAGAGAAATAATTTGGTCCTTTCTTCATAAATTAAAAGGAAGCTGTTTAAGTAACTATCTACTTTTTTAAAATGCTACCAATGCTTTCATAGTATCCTGACCCAGTGGCTCAAAGTTCTCAGCACGAGGTTGTATGGTCATTAGAAGTACAGATTCTACCCAGCAGCTCAGGAGGCTGAGGAAAGAGGCTTACGAGTTCAAAGCCAGCCTCAGCAACTTAGCGAGGTACTGTCTCAAAATAAAATATAAAAAGTGCTGGGGATGTGGCTCAGTGGTTAAATACCCTGAATTCTATCCCCAGGACTAAAAAAAAAAAAAAAAAAAGAAGAAGAATTACAGATTCTAAGGAGTGTGTCTCAGGGGTAGAGCACTTATCTAGGGGATGTGAGACCCTGGGTTCAATCCCAGAAACACACACACACACACACACACACACACTCACACAACAAATTCTGGAAACAAACTGCCTGGGTTTATCTCCTTTCTCCACTTGTTAACCATTAGCATCAAAGTTACTCAGCCCCTCTGTGCCTCAGTTTCCCATCTGTACAATGGAATTCATAATAGTACCTACCTCATAGGTTGATAGGAACATTAAATGCATGTATAAATTGTGTAGTAAATGATGCAGTATTATATGGAAATAAATAAATATATGAAGCAAGACCTATCAAGGCTTACCTATTGCCTTTGTAAGGTCTCTAGAAAACAAGTGAGTAAGAGTTAATTTTTTCTTTTGAAATTTGTCAGTGAGGACTTATTTTAAAAGCTAATTTCCTACACTATACAATTTAACGAGCATGAAAAGAAACCATCCTAGCTAGGTCAGCCTTTTCAGATGTCTCGCACTCTAGGCCTTCCAGACAGGTCAGCTATTTGTCTCTGGGGCTTTTCCTTTCAACCTATAAACCCAATTAATTTATTTTTCTCTTTGGAACGCCTGCCTTGAGTAGCTCTACTTTTATGTAATGCTACAGCTTGGGGCTCCTCTTATTTGGCAGATGAATGTAAGTGCTTAGAAGCATGCCTTCTGGTAGCTGAGACCCAAGACAGGCTGGTGACCTACAGTGGCGCAGTCGAGTGCTGGCCAGGTTGGGAATCTGAGAAGCTGAACCCTGTGGGCATTTTAGGCCCAGCATCTAATGGCTCAAAGGAATCATTAAACCACCCCCACACATGGGAGTCCATCAAAGCATCCTCTCCAGTGTATCTCCACATCCCTCCTGTTCTCGTGCCTGAGGCTTCCAGCCTGAGAACCAGTGATCTCGGTAGCTGACTCACTGGTCTCTGGGACTTCATTATGTGCCTGCCTGCTGGCATAGCTGGCATAGGGGGCAGGGACTGCCACAGGTGGGGCTGTCACCAGAGAGAATTTGAAAGTATGCTTTCTGATATTTGGAAGAGACTTGAGCTACCCAGTGAGTTCAGATAATTACATCTGAGCAGTCCTCCTCCCCCAACCCCACAAAACGGAAGACATTACCTTGGAAAACAGTGAAAATTGTGGGGTTTTGTTGTTGTTGTTGTTGTTGTTATTGTTATTTTTTAATACTTTTTATTAATTGTTGATGAAATTTTTTTTTAATTTTATTTATTTGTATGTGGTGCTGAGAATCAAACCCAGTGCCTCACACATGCTAGGCAAGCACTCTACCACTAAGTCACAATCCCAGCCCTTGTTATTGTTATTAATCAGGCAATAATGATTTTTAATTTTTCCAAAAGGCATCTAGGCTTCTGTTAATCAGTTCAAACAAAATTATAAAGACCTGGAGTACTTGTATTAGATGAAGCAAAATTCTTAAACAAATCATGGGAATCAGATGAGAGCATTGTTAAAGCACTAAGTTTTTGCACCTTGATCACACTTAACACTGGAGCCGGCCATGACATTGTTTAGTTGTTGTTGTTTCTTTGTTGTTTTTGCCCACCCTCTCTTTTCAGTGGAGATGTGTACTCTACAGTTTATGAAAACATTCTTTGATCTTGACATACACAAGAGCCGTAAGCTCAAAAGTGGGTATTTAACACAGTCTCTAGGGTAGTAATAATGTATTTAAAACTATTTATGGTTCCCTGGCATTCTCCTGCCTTTTAAATTAATGTTATTTGGGAATTTTACTTATTCATATAATTAATTTCTCCTATGCATTTCTGACGGGGGAAATGTTAACAATTTGAAGCACACTAAATAAAACTTGAGTAAATGTGAGCAACGAGAAAGCAAGGGCATGAGGGATAGTATGAAGGAGAAGAGAAAGTGGATCAGTAAATACAACAACTTTAGCTGACAATAAATAGAACATTCCATCACCTTTCATGTTTTAAAGTGAGGTATGTCTATACCTCAGGATCTACGTGGGTAGTCTCTTGGAAGACTTGGATGAGTTTGTGTCAAGACATGAGACAGGTCCTGTGTGGCCTCTCCTTATAGGCTGGTACAAACCTTGGCCTTCCTACCTCCTCCTGCCTGCACAGTTCGGGAGGTTTCTTTCTGGAGGCTTTGAGTTCCAGACTTGGGGAGGTCTCAACAGCAAAGCCTTTACCCTTGTCTCTTACTACTTTAGGGACAAAGCAAATGCAATTAAGTGCTGGTTTGAAATTCAATTTTAATACAAAATACTATTATTCTTCACAAATGTACAATGTTGACACTTTTATTTAGCTAAATTTATTGTTGTAGTATAATTCTTTTCTAAATATTTTTCTTTTCTTTTAGCTGAAATACATAGTGACAGCATTATTCTACGAGATGACTTTGACTCCTACCACCAACTGGAACTAAATCCAAATATATGGTGAGTTACAGGAATATGCCTCATTTTGGTTTATTGCAAAAAATGATGCTCCTTAAGGAGCAGTTAACTTAAAAGTAAATTGCTCTTTAGCGATAAGGCATCAGTGAGAATTGTTAAGCTATGGAATGGGCTTAATGTTGACTGTACACAATACCTATTTCTTGACTTCATTCAGAATTGGATCTAGGTGCCTCTTAAATCATGGATGTGATTATATATTTTTTTTATTTTTACAAGATCTTTACATAACTAACATTGTGCTATAATATGTCTAATGATTACATTGATGGCAAATAATCAAGGAAACCTTTTGTCTAAAATGACAAATGATTTGACTCAAACTTCCAAATAATTTCTACGTTATTGGGTCACCTCATTACTTATTCTCCAGTGTTTCTTTAGAAGGCTGTTTTAAAAAGTGCAAACTCCCTGGGCTTTTGAAGACAAAGATATAATGAATTCACACTCAGTCATTAAAAACTGTTGCATACATAAATTAATGCCTGACTTTGTTGGCAATTTGTCGAATTTTCGCTGACTTTGGAAGACTAAGTCTGTCAAGCCAGAACTACAGTCATTCTCTATAATTTCAAAGACCATCTGGATTTGGGTTTTCTGTGACACTCTGTGCTGCTGTATGGACAGTGAAGAGTTGGAGAATTCTAATGTAAACTTTCAAGTTACTATTGGAAATCCAGCAATGCTTGAGACTAGACAAAGAATTACCATTTCATGCTTGAACGTTAGCATATGGTATTCATGCCTGTTTTTGTTTATTTTTCACTATTTTAACAAATACTTAGTAGTAACTATTTACATCAAATTAAAAAAGGATACAGTTCTCTCCACTAGCTAATAATTTGTAGAGGAGACACTAGAAAGACATTTTTTAAAGTTTATAATCTAGGGTGAAAATCAAATGTAAGGGCTAGGACTATAGCTCAGTGGTAGAGCACTTGCCCAGCATGTGTGAGGCCCTGGGTTTGATCCTCAGCACCACATAAAAATAAATAAATAAAATAAAGGTATTGTGTCCATCTACAATTAAAAAAAAAAAATATATATATATATATATATATATATATTTTTTTTTTTTTTTTTTTAAAGGAAATCAAATGTGATAGAGGGGTATAAATAATGTATGTAAAATTACAAAAAAGGAAAGGTGATACCAGTGGAAGATTTTTGGGGACAGAGGCCCCTGAATTGAGAGTAGAAGATGACATGTAGATAGAGAGTGTTGGGACTTAAAACTAGGCAAGGCACTTCTTTGTTTTCTCTAGAAAGAAATATATGTCTAGATAGTGTAAATATAGAACAAACTATTATTAGACTAGACAGAGTCATAAAGTCTCATAATTTATGTGCCATTTAAGGAAACAATCTGTCAACAGAATTCTACTTTATGAATACATCCTAAGTATAAATTTCTTAAAATAAATTGAGATCTTTGTTAAGAAAAGGGAAAAATATGTCTAAGCACCACTTTTTACCCAGGAAAAAATTCTCTACTTCTCCTGACATTTGGCTTTTTTATATTATATTAATATAGATGTTATCAAATGATTTGTTTCTTTCAAGGCAAGTTCATTTCTGTCACACTAATCCATGGTCTTCAATGAGTTTTCTTGACAAATATAAAATGTGACTTTTATGTTGTTAAAATTCTGTTGTTTTTTAAATCAATAAAATGTGATTGATTTTGCTTCACCCATTTTCATGACTGATCTGATATGTGCTTTCTTGGCAAGAATTATAGATTTTATGTCCCTTTTACTTAAGTTATGGTTTTTCCTATTTTAGTTTTTAAAAAAATCTTTTTATTAACCTTAAGAAGACAACTGCTTCTGTCTTCTATCAAATATGCTTTAGATTAATTTACTTTATCCCTATTGCCCACAGTCTCCTTCACTTAGCCTTTTGGAGATTAAAAAGAGAAACAAT